>NW_023270377.1:9268317-9605134 GCF_011800145.1 Mirounga leonina | reverse complement strand
GAAGAAGAAGAAGAAGAAGAAGAAGAAGAAGAAGAAGAAGAAGAAGAAGAAGAAGAAGAAGAAGAAGGAGAAGAAGGGTCTTATTAAGATATAATTCACATTAACATACAATTCACTCATTTAAAGTATACAATGCAGTGATTTTTAGTATATTCACAGAATTGTGCAATCATCACCACAATCTAGTTTTAGAACATTTTCATCACTCCATAAAGAAAGCCTGTACCCATTAGCAGTGACTCCCCACTACCCACCCACCCTGCCCAGTCCCAGGCAAACACTAATCTACTGTCTCTATAGACTTGACCATTCAGGACATTTCATATAAATAGAATCATGGCAGACATGGTCTTTTGTAACTGGCTTCTTTCACTTAGCATCATGTTTTCAAGGTCCATCCATGTTGTAGCTAGCATGTGTCATTGTTTCATTTCTTTGTATTGCCAAATAATTTTCCATTTTATGGATGTATTACATTTTATTTATCCATTCATCAGCTTGATATTTGGGTTGTTTGAATTTTTTGCTGTCATGAATAATGCTACTCAATTATTTGTGCACAAGTTTTTGCGGGGACATAGGTCTTTACTTATTTGGGGATACTTTCTCTTTGGGTATATACTCCTAGAAGCAGAATTTCTGGGTCATATGATAACTCTAGCTTAACCTTTTAAGGAACTGCAGAGTGTTTTCCAAAGTGGCTGTCCCATTTGACATTCCCACCAGCAGCATATAAGGTTCTCACCTTCCCCAATCCTTACCAACACCTGTTATTATCTTTTTTATTCTAGCCATCCTAGTGCTGTGAAGCGGTATCTTATGGTAGTTTTGATTTGCATCTCCTTTGTGTTGAAAGACTTTGACCGTCTTTTCATGTACATATTGACCATTTGCATATTTTCTTGGGAGAAATGTCTCCTTAAATTATTTGCCCATTTTTAAAATTGGGTATTTGTTCTATTACTGAGTTGTTAGGTTTCTTTACATATTCTGGATGCAAATCTTTTATCAGCTATATGATTTGCAAATATTTTCTTCAAGATAAGTGGACAAAGTAGACCAATGCCAGGTAAGGGGAAGCTGACTCGGTAGGTCAGATTTCTGTCAGGCTCTGTTACATGTTAAATAAAACACAGCAAGACTTGATGGTAGCATGAGAGATTTTCTTTGTATGCGGTTTGATAAATTAAAACCTGGGGCAAAGACAAAGTAAAATGAAATGTTTGCTCTTCAGTAATCATGCTGAGTTAATTTTATTATTTTCTTCTTGAGCTAATGAGGAGTTTCAAAAGTCTGGAGTTTTGGTTTTGTTGGTGGCTACATTAGATGGATATTAGCCTTATCATAATGAATCCATCTGTCCTGGCTTCCCACAACTGAGGATGGCTCCATTTTATTGCTGTGGTCTTCTTTTTGACTTCTCCCAGGCAACTGGCATTTTACTTATTTTGAGCAAAGGAAATTTTTAAAAAATAATTGTAACAAAAGGAGGAAGAGAAAAAAATGATATGAGATTATCTTAATGCTGAGAACAGCTACAAAACAAAAGAACCGAGTTTATATCCATGGCAGTAAATTCTGATAGCACCACCCTTAATTCTCTATTATTAAATGTTTAAAGTATTTTTCTCAGGGTGCCTGGCTGGCTCAGTCAGTGGAGCATGTGACTCTTGACCTTGGGGTCATGGGTTCAAGCCCCACATTGAGTGTAGAGATTACTTAAAAGTAAAAAAAAAAAAAAAAAATCTTAAAAAAATTAAAATATTTTTCTCATGCTTCATATTTATCTTTCATCTATTCAACAGACCTTGAAAATGAGATTCAGTGAGTATGTTTCACATCTGTGACCATAATTCTCACCGATAACTTGACCTGCTGTTTAAAAAGAAAGTTAAAAGAAAAATCAAAATTTAGTCCAAGCTCTATTTATTTATTTATATTTTAATGAGATGGCAAAACTAAATACTCTCAATTCAGAGATTATGTGACGCTAGTTCCTAACTGAGCCTAGGGTGGAGGAGTGGCCCCTGAAACAAAATGCCTTTGCAGTACCTGTTGGCTAAACATTCCTGCACCTAGGAGAAGATCTAACTCTTTGGGTATCTTCTATTCTGAGCTACGTTTCTAAAATTTCCCATAATGAGTCTTCATTTTCCCTTGGGGGCCAATTTTATGATTGGGCTTAGGGTTAAATGTCTATGTCCATGTGTGTGAGTGTGTATGTCTGTTGGGGTAGGACAGTGAGGTAAATATTATTACTATTTACTGATACCCGGTTTCTATTTCTGGTATTTAGAACAATCACACTTCCCTGTGTTTCCAAAGTTAGCTTTGGCTTTAAGACTTGCTCTTGGCAATAAAATTAAGCAACAGTGATGTGTGTCCCTTTTCTGCTGAAGCACTGTAGAGTCCATCTGTGGTTCTCCATGCTCTGTTCCCTGTTCCTGTGACCTGTGAAATCCATATGGAGGCACCTCCATCAGCCTGGGTCTCAGAGTAAAGATGACATGAATCAGAGCCCCCCACCAGTAGGTATGCAGTGTAAATAAGAAATATACCTACCTTGCTGTGCTGTTTTTGCTTACTGACACTTAGGGAATGTTTGTTACTGCAGCATAACATTCCACCCTGACTGATAAAGGGAGCAAAAAAAAAAAAAAATAGCTGCTTTCATTTTCGGTCCCATTCTTCCTCAACACATTTGAAAATTCTCTATTAATTATTCCAGCAACTGACAACCCACAACACACTTGATCTGACCATGCTGCAGAACCTGCTTCTAGGAACATGAAGGAAAAAAAACAAAAACAAAACAAAACAAAAAAACAAATCAAAAAACAGGAAAAAACTGCTTCAAATATAGGCTCTACTATACTGAAATGGGTAAGTGGGCCTCCCTTTCCTTCCCCTTCCAAGCCCTACAAACATGCTTTGGAGACTCTAATCCATGAAAATAAAATAATTTTTAATAAGATAATTTTGCTGAAAATCACCTCATCCCTTAAATATTTAAATATGGGACATCAAGTGTTGACTATACTTGGTATGTATACTCCATGCACATTTCCCCATGTGCATTGTAGTCTGTGGGAGGCTGGTCTTCATGCAAGTACCTGGTATACCACTGAAGGCTTTCTCCCACCAAAGTATATAGAGCATACTGAACAATATTTGAACCTTGCATTTCTCAGCAACAAAGCCCCTGCGAGGTTCTGAAATGGTTACGGACTGCACATTCTTTGGGTGCTATTAAGGGAGCAATAGAGGATAATCCACCTCTAATGTGTTTACCAGGTCAATTTTCTACATAGTTACAAAGCTTAATTTTTCCTTACAGCCATCCCACAAAGATCTGAAAATGTGACTACATCACAGGTTTGAAAGACTCTCAAAAAGAGCCACACCACCTGCCAGATGCGATGGCAAATGTCTTTGAAAGAAAAAAACCCAGAAAAACAAAAGTTTTCATAAAAAGATGTTCCTGCCCAAAATTTCTATGAAATAATGATGATGCAGCCCCAAAGGAGGTAGGATTTTGGAGAGAGAAAAATAAAAGAGAAATACATTTGGAGCCAAAGCACTGAGTTTTTCCCATTGTGCTGCATGAAAAAGATGGGTCTGGAGGCAATTTAACAAGTTTAAATTACAACTTGGAAAGTAATAAGCTTTGGCTCCTGAGATGAGCAACCAACTGGGAATGGTCTGGCAAAAAAAACCTTCATATTCCACATTTCTCAGCTAAATCCCAGATCCACATGCAACACTGAGCATTGAGGGGATAATATGTGAATTTATGAATCTTCATGCAGGGTTAAGAACCTGAAATTACTAAAATGACTGTCTGAGACATAAGTAAGCTTTCGCCTATCATGCAAAATACTGATAAAGGAAGTTTAATGAATACTTTGATTTTAAAACATGATTCAGAAGAGAGCATGTGTAAATGTAAACACCAGCATATTCAGAAGCATCATTAATTTTGTACCTTTGCATATTTGGTGGAGGTGAATTTTTCCACATAGTCCCAGACGGATGGCCAGAGGTCAAGTGTCCCCCTTATGTTTGCACTTGTCTGTTTCATTTTTTTATTAGAGTGGGCTAAAAACTTCTTTAATAACCAACATTTTAGTGACTTAACAAAAAAAAGGTTTATTTTTGCTTATGCAACACTCTAAGGCTAAGTTTCTTCAATGAAACTGGTCAAGAACCAAGGTTCTAGGCTTGTGGCTCCACCCTCCTCTTGAAACTTGGAACCTTCTCCATGTGAACAGTAGGAGGAGAAGGAGAACCAAAGACCATTTGTACATTTAATGGGCCAGGCTTGGACAAGGAATACATTATGTCTGCCCACATTTCAGTGGTCAGAACTCAGTTATAGGGGACACCTACCTGCCAGGGGAACTGGGAGATGTAATCTAGCCATGGGTCCAGAAGAGAAAGAGAAAAGATCTGGTGACTTCTTTGCTTCCTTGCTGGGTGAGACACAACCTCTCTGTTTTCTCTTTTATAAAATGGGCACAGAAATTATACCTGCTCCATTTTCTTCCATGGATTCAAACTAATCAGACTCAGAATTGACTTGAATTTTAAGAGACTTATGAATGAGCAAGATTTCCAGTTTATCTCTGTTGGAGGCTAGAACTTACTATATACCAACTAAGACAACCCTGTTATGTGTCCCCCAAAATTCATGTGTTGAAACCCTCAATGATGGTATGTGGAGCTGAGGCTGTTAAGGAGTAATTAGATCATGAAGTTGGAGCCCTAATGAAAGGGATTCATGCCCTTATAAGAAGAGGCCAGAGAGCTAGCTCGCTCTTTCCATCAAGTGAGGACATAGCAAGAAGACAGGCATCTGCAATCAGAAAGAGAGCTCTCATCAGATACCAAACTGGCCAGCACCCTGATCTTGGATTTCTAAGCCTCCAGAACTATAAGAAATAAATTTCTGTTATGGATAAGCCACCCAATTAATGGTATTTTGTCACAGAAGTCCAAGCTAACTAAGACAACCCCTTTCTTAAGTCAAGGTGTCTAAAATGCAAAATAAGCCATCAGAAGGTGACATTCTGAACAGGGGATAAGAGAAAAGGACATGGGCCAGTCTGAAGGTGTGTCTTTTTCTAGACCAGGCGACCAGGGTTTCTCAACCTAGGCACTATCGACATTTGGGCAAATTGACATTTGGGACTGGAGGATGTTTAGCAACAACATCTCTTGCCTCTACCCACTAGATGCCATTAATACCTCCACAGCTGTGAAATCAAAAATGTGTCCAGACATTGCCAAATGTCCCCCAGAGCACTAAATTTCACCCCTCATCTTTGAGAACCACTATTCTAGATCATTAAAAAGTACAGTGAACTCGGGTGCCTGGGTGGCTCAGTTGGTTAAGCGACTGCCTTCAGCTCAGGTCATGATCCTGGAGTCTCTGGATCGAGTCCCGCATCGGGCTCCCTGCTCGGCAGGGAGTCTGCTTCTCCCTCTGACCCTCCCCACTCTCATGTGCTCTCTCTCATTCTCTCTCTCTCAAATAAATAAATAAAATCTAAAAAAAAAAAAAAAAAAAAGTACAGTGAACTAAGACAATCCACTATGTGACCGGAAAACTCTCATAGGCCAGAGACAGTGCCTGTCTCTCTGTCTTTCTCTTTGTACCTATCTCTGTCTCTGGGACAGCCTGGGAAACCACCGCCATGTCCCGGCTCTTCGGCTCCTCTTTGTCTGGCCTCCATGGGGCTCATCTTCCTCTGAGGACTCAGGCTTCCTTCATACGTACTGGTGTTGTTGATGAGGCTACACATCCTTCCTATACAGTGAGAGCTGTCAGGGGCTCTGTCTGTCTCCCATTCCCTAGGCATCAATGTCACTCATTTTGTTAGGGGAAAAACTACTAAGCAAGTTTCACACAAAAGGTAAACAGATTAAAACATTAACACCAGAATCCTCCAAACTTCACATATTCTCGATAACTAAAGGTGTTTCCAAGGAGGCAGTAAAGACACTTAACATTTGTGAGCTCATCACAGGGCACTGATTAAAAGCATAATCCATCTTAGGAAAATTCATTCTCTTTAAATTTCCTCTAAAAATTCAAAGAGAAAAATATTTTAAAATCTGGGTCCAAATAGCAGCACTGCATTTTCTCCCGTTAACTAGCTGTTGCATTTCAGCAATTAGGGAAAGGCTCTCTGATGTTGGTGTAACTGTACAAAGTTCCAAGTATTTCAAGTTGAAATGTGCAAAGAGACTTATTTATTACTTCTATTGCTGAAAGGAGAATCTTTGATAAGGGGGGAAAAAAAACTGTTCAAAGCCAAAGAACCCTTTTATTTGAATATAGTGGACTGACTTCATGATGACAATACTTGGATAACCCAAGCTATTTAATGAATAGTACACCAACACTGCATTCAGAACTGTGAGCTTCTCTTCATTTCAAATTATTTCTAAACTGAAAACTAAATAATAATAATAATAATTACCACCATGCTTTGAGTATCTACTATTTCCCAGGTCCCTTACATTCATTATCTCTAATGCTCACAAACACTCTCTAAATATTTACATCATATTTTTAAAAGATCAAAAATTGAGGCTTAAAGAAGGTGTCTGATTTATCTGGGAATGCAAACGGGGTAAGTATAGAGATGGGACTTGATCCCAAATGCCCCTGACTCCAAAGCCCTCCATGTTTGGGTTATTTCCACCAAGCCATGATAGCTCCAAAGGAACTTAATTTATTGAAAATCCCATATTGGCAATTTCAGGCACTTCTACATACCAAAATGTAAATGTCACTATGGTGGGAGGTATTTTAATTTTCATTTCAGTGCCTGGCAATTCTCCTCCACTGGGTAATGTATTAGGGTCTGTGTAAGTATATTAAGTTGAACCCAGCCATTCAGAGAGTATTTATTCATTCCTACTTTGGAATAGTAGCTTATGTAAACAGTACTATGAAGAAGCATATTTCTAAGAACAATCTGATTTGTCTTTATTCCCCAAGTGGGTCATGGTCTCTGCCCCAAGAGTCTGAGCAGAAGGAACAGAAGAAAAGGCCACGTTTCTCTTTCTCATTTCACCTTGTGTGGTGACTGCGCAAGCTTAATAGGAGAGGTGGCTCCTCTGAAGAGCAGCACCCACGGCTGGGCTGTGGAGTTCACACTAATTACAACGAAAATCTGTCCTCTGCCCAGTGGGCTCAAGTAACCATGGCAACCTACCAGCTACATCGTTCACACAAATTACAGAAAAGAAGCCATGAAGGGTTCCACCCAGAAACTGAAGCGGTCACACAAAGAAGGAAATACTTCTCAAGGACACTTTGCTCTAAAGTAGCCATTGGCAACCCTGCATCTGTTCAGCTTTATCACCAAAATAAATGTCAGTTCACTTTTACCAACTGGTGTTAGAAGTTGTTAAACATAAGACCCTTGAACTGTCATCATCATGGAACTGTGAATTAAAGCTCTGAATAACTGCATCAGGAAGGGCAAGATAGGGGTCATTTCAATGGCTTCACAGTCCTCAGGCCACCCGGAACCCTGCAGACACACACGTGCCCTCCCGTTTCTGTGACAGGCAGCACTTTCCCCACTGAGGGTGCGAGTCCCAGCAAAACCTCCGAGGGATGAGAAGCGTGGAGCCACATGCAAAGGGAGGAGGTGACCCTGTGTGAAGTTGATAGCAAGAAAAGGAAACTGCCCTTTTGGAAAGTTTCTGTTTTCTTTCTTTAAAGAAAAAAACATAAAGGTCTTTAAAAAATACCATCTTTAAGAAATAACCCATGAGCTGGAGTAGAAAGTCATTGGTTGGACGGAAATGAGGACAGTGGAGATTTTCATAGTCACCGTGGAATGATTTTGAGCAAGATAATTAGGAAGGTAGTCGGTTTCTTAGGTGACTTCATGAGTCTGTCTCAAGTTGGCGACTCTGCACGTAGAGGGACATCAAACTTCCCCAATCCCTTCTGTCCACCTCTCCCACAAGGCTGAGTTCCTGGGACACTTAATTCAGTTTGTGTCACTGGCATCTAGCTCCATTTCTGGCACGAAGTAAGTGCTCATAAATGTTAATGGAACTCAACTGGAAACAGCAACGTCCGGGATGTCCGATATACTGGTGTCCTGGACCTGTAACAAAGAACCACAAACTGGGGTGCCCGGGTGGCTCAGTCGTTAAGCGTCTGCCTTCGGCTCAGGTCGTGGTCCCAGGGTCCTGGGATCAAGCCCCGCATCAGGCTCCCTGCTCCGCAGGAAGCCTGCTTCTCCCTCTCCCACTCCCCCTGCTTGTGTTCCCTCTCTCACTGTGTCTCTGTCAAATAAATAAAATCTTTAAAAAAATAAAATAAAATAAAAATAAAATTAAAAAAAAAAAGAACCACAAACCAAGTGGCTTGAACAACAGAAGGGTATTGTCCCACAGTGCAGGAGGCCAGAAGTCCGAGGTCTGGGTGTCCGCAGGGCCATGCGAGGGAAGGATCTGTTCCAGGTCTTTCTCCTAGCTTTTGCAATTTCCTTGGCTTGAGGCAGCGTAACTCCCCCATGGTCACAAGGCATTTTCACCATGTCATGTCTACGCCCAAATGTCCCGTTTATATGGACACCAGTTATATTTGATGAAAGGCTCTCCCCACTCCAAGACAACCTCATCTTAAACTAATTACACTTACGACAACCCTATATCCAAATAAGGCCACATTCTGAGGTACTGGGGGACAGGACTTCAACATACTAATTTGGGTGGGGATACAATTCAACCCATAACACGTGAGCGTAAGTAAGCTTTAACTAAATTACTAGACAGCTCTAGACACATACACCGTGAAGAGTAAAGAAACCCCATTCACACAGAAAAATTACCATGATAGTCAGGCTTTGGGAGTGATTTATTTCCCACAGAATAACAGCTCAAGCAAAACGTCCATTCTACCAAAAGTTACCACAGAATACTCATGCCAGACGTGAATTTCACTAATTAATCCTATTTAGCAATTAAAAGTCAGGGTCTCACAAGTCAACAGAGTTCTGAATAAATCACACAGGTCAATTGAGCAAAACTCAATTCTTAAAGAGGCTCAACTTTTTCTGAAAGAGGCAACAAGACTCGGAAAAGGCCTCTTCAGGTTCTGGCTCTTCTGTGTTCCTCTGAGAGACAGTGACCAGTCCAGAGAAATCAAGTAAACAGTCAACGTTATACAAGTGTTTTTAAACCCACAAGTCAGTACAAATAAACAAACACATGAAATCCAGCTTTTACAGCCATCAGTGCTGTAAGTTTTCCTGGACTTGAAAACTGTCACAAATCCTGTTTATTATTGGCAGATGTTGCTAAAATTTTGAACCAAAATGCTAGACACTGTTAGTTTGTCTGTGATATATACCATTTTGAATTTTGTATGAATGGGTTTTAGATTCAGGTTACAAATTTATCCAAGCTCATTATATAATTGTTTGATTAGGAGCAAGAATTAACATATTACCCAGAGGCATATAATTTTATGAGACAAACTATTTAATCCCAGTAAAGAGATTCACCATGGTAATTATCTGACCCATCCGATTCAATATGTAATTCAAAATGGTTTTTCAAGTTATCTAAAAATGTAGTTATTAAACAGATGTATCAAAATGTATGCACTGCACTGTAGAGTTTTTTAAGAAATACTTGGGCAAAAGATGAGGGCATTTAAAAATATAAAGAGAGAGGCACCTGGGCGGCTCAGTCGGTTGAGCACCCAACTCTTGATCTCAGCTCAGGTCTTGATCTCAGGGTCGTGAGTTCAAGACCTGCCTTGTGCTCCGTGCTGGATGTGGAGCCTACTTGGAAGGAAGGAAGGAAGGAAGGAAGGAAGGAAGGAAGGAAGGAAGGAAGGAAGGAAGGAAGGAAGGAAGGAAGGGAGGGAGGAGGGGGGAGAGGGAGGGAGAGAGGGAGGGAGGGAGGAAGGGAGGGAGGGAGGGAGGAAGGGAGGGAGGGAGGGAGGGAGGGAGGGAGGGAGGGAAGAAATAGAAATATACAGAGAGAAAAGATCAGGGATGGAATTCTGAGGAAAGGATAAAATATTGACAGGTTTGTCATGGCAAACACTAGGCGCTTTAATTTCTTTTTTTTTTTTTTTAACTTAGTGACATTTAGAAATGGTTCATTTTTAATCTTTCTGGTTATCTTGGTAAAATGCGACTGGCTGGCCAGCACCCAAACGGGAGATGGATTTGTTTTAACTGCCAGATACAATCTCTGTTAATCAATCCGAGGTCTTTGAGTACAATTTAGTTTGCTACTTCAGGAGCTGGATGGCATGCAATTGTTCACAGCTGTTTCTAATTACACCTTGATCCAATAATAACTAAATATTGTTTAACACTGTGGCAGTAACTACTTAAGAAAATGTGTGAGATCAATAATGGAAAGTAACACTTTCAGGCATAAACCTGCATAAATTAGAACCTGGGGAAAACCCAAACACAATTCAGTAGGTGGCACTCTTCCCTCAGCCAGAATTCTCTTCATTTCACTGGACTGGAGTACTCTCCCTATGGCAATTACCTCTATTCACTTTCCATGGAATTTTGTGTCCTAAATCAGTATCAACATACTAGCCTCCAACATATCACCTGGCTTCTTCTCTTTGAGATACATGGCCCAGATTAAAAAAAAAAAAAAAAAAAAAATCTGATAACAGGTGAAAGAGTAGAAAAACAGCTTCATTTCACTTGAAGTCCTTAGATAATGGGGTCAAGTGTAGTGTTATTTGAAAGTAAATTAATTCTTTGTACCCATTAAAAACAACCCAAGTGATTTAACCTCTTCCACTGATATTCTCCAATGAGCTAATTTAAAATATTCAAACTAGCAATGAGCAGGTTTCTCATCCTCGGCACTCTCGACTTTGGGGCTGGATAATTTGTTGGTGAAGTGATGTGGTGGAGAGGGCCTCCTGTATAATGTAGGATGTTCAGGAGCATCCCTGGCCTCTACCCCCAAATGCCAGTAGCACCTCCCAGTTGTGACAGCCAAAAAAGTCTCCAGACATTGTCAAATGTCCCTGGAGACAAAATCATCTCATTCGAGATACATCAGTCAGTCCTTTACCCTGAAGACTGATCCCTGGCTTCATGGCCAAGGATTGAGCTATTCTACTAGCATACTTTCAATAACAACGTTTACTATCCTTTTTATCTGATTCCAAAGGTTGATGTATGTGCAGTGTTGAAAATTTTGAAGCTATATTAAGCACAAACAGGAAAACTAAACGCCACTGGTAATCATCCCATACTATGATAATGACTGTTAAAATTTTAACTGCATCATCTGATTTTTCTCTGCATAAAGATGCACATAGAGTACATGTAATATTATTTGACTCATTAAAATCTGAGGACCTGGGGCGCCTGGGTGGCTCAGTCATTAAGCGTCTGCCTTCGGCTCAGGTCGTGATCCCAGGGTCCTGGGATCGAGGCCCGCATCAGGCTCCCTGCTCGGGAGAGGGGGGGGGGGGAGCCTGCTTCTCCCTCTGCCACTCCCCCTGCTTGTGTTCCCTCTCTTGCTGTGTCTCTCTCTTCAAATAAATAAATAAAATCTTTAAAAAAAAAAAACTGAGGACCTTATTGCAATACTATTTTGTAAAAAGGTCTTTTATCTCTAAATACATACTGTCATTAAATATTCAATTAAGCATGATTTTTTATGGCTACAGAGTATTCTTTCCAAGAGATATATCATTTTTTAAACCAAGCTCTTATATTGGGCTTTTTATATTATCCCAAAGGTTAATGTCAATTACTTTGACTATGTTCACTTGGGATAAATCCTACAAATCGAAATTTTGAGTACTAACCTATTTTAGTTCTGCCTCTGCACAGAGAGAAGAAAAGAGGGAATGATGAAACAAAGAAGGAAGAAGTGCAGAGGGAGGAATGGAAGGAAGGGAGAGAGAAGGTAGCAAATGAGAAGAGATGAGTTGAGGGGGGTGAGGAGGTACAAGGGAGGGAAACACAGAGGGAAGGAGAGGAGGTCTAAGAGAAAGGAAGCAGTTGCAGTAGAAGTTGATTTAGAAATGAACTTGGCTGGCATCCCTCCCACTTTTATTCTCAGTCTTTAGGGATTGGTGTGGTTCGTCCTCCTTCAAAAATGATATTCTCCTCGCCCTCCATTCGGAGAGCATACACTTTGAATTATTTTTCCTCATTCAATTCTTCCTGTAATTAGCAGACATCAGTAAAGTGGCTACATGAAATAAAAGTGAGAAACCTTGAAAATATGCTAAGTAAAAGAAGCCAGACACAAAAGGTCACATATTGTATGATTCCATTTATATGAGCTATCCATAAAAAGCAAACTCATTGAGACAGTAAGTAGATTAGTGGTTGCCAGGGGCTGGGGGGGTAGGAAATGGTGAGTGACTGCTTAATTGGTATGAGATTTCCTTTTGGAGTAATGAAAATATTCTAGAAGCAGAGCGCAGTGATGGTTGCACAACATTGTGAATGTGCTGAATGCCCTTGGATGATACAATTTAAAATGGTTCAAATGGTCAATTTTATGTCGTCCTTTTAAAAAGTCATGAATGAAACAAAAAATTATAAAGGAATCTCTTTATAAAATGCATGTGCGTTGAGCATAAGGGATTTAAAAATAAATAAATAAAAATAAAAGTGAGAGAAGTAATAGCTGTCCTCTCGAGCACCACTATCTATCCCCGTCTTATCTCGTCTTTGTGACGACTTTGACAAATGAATATTATTCCCATTTTACAGATAACGTAAAAGAGATACTGAAAGTTAAGTTGCTCAAGGGGAGGCAAGTACTGAAAGGCAGAATTAGAATTGACTTCTAATCCAAAACCTGTGCTCAAGGGATAAAACCAGGCTAACTAGGTAGATAAAATCCTTCACTGTGGCTTCACATGCACAGTAGCCTCCTGAGTTAACTAGACACAGATCATCCACACAGTTATTTAGGAAAGAAGAAAAGTCCCCACACCAGCTGCCTGATGTGACATTTTCCAGCTCAAAGGAGGTACTACTGCTCAGCAGGAAAGGAAACAGGATAAAAACATAGTCCACGACTCTAAAACCTTCATCCGCAACCATCTCATGAGCTTAGTAAAGACTTAATCTCCCACTTTCACCAAATAGAGGCATAATCAACCAAATTAACTAGCTAGGTCATTGGGGCTGGAAGTTTTATGTGTATATGATCAACTTCAGAAATCACCTTTTTCTCTTTTTTATTCCAGCTTTATTTAATTGACATATAACGTTGTATAAATTTAAGGTATACAATGTGGTGATTTAATACACGTATAAACTGCAAAATGGTTACCACAATAAGGTTAGTCAGCACATCCTTCACCTCACATAATTAACATTTGTGTTTTTGTCATGGTGAGAACATTTAAGATCTACTATCGTAACAACTTTCAAGAATACAATATGGTATTGAAAACTATAGTCACCACGCTATACATTGGGTCCCTGAAACTTATTCACCTTATAACTAAAAGTTTGTACCCTTTGGTGAACGCCTCCCCATTTCTTCCACCCCCCACCCCAGCCCCAGGGAACAATCAATCTGCTTTGTTTCTATGAGTTCGTTTTTGTTTTTAGATTCCACATATAAATGGAATCATACAGTATTTGTCTTTTTCTGCCTAACTCATTGCACTTAGCGTAATGTCCTCAAGGTCCATCTGTGCCGTCACAAATGGCAGGATTTCCTCCCTCTTTATGGCCGAATAATAGTCCACTGAATATATACATCACATTGTCTTCATTCATTCATCTGTCAGTGAACACTTAGGTTGTTTCCATGTCTTAGCTATTGTGAATAATGCTGCAACAAACATGGGGGGGGCGGTGCAGATATTGCTTCACAATAGTAAAGAAAGAATTCTCTCATGATGTTCATGGCCAGACAGTAAACAGACAGGAATGGTTGATAATGTTAAAGCATTCCAAGTCAAGAAGGAACCTCAGAGTGGCAAAGAAGACCTGAAGCTGAGGACGGGCATGGTTTAAAGAGGGAGAAGCACAATCATGTGACTCAGATTATTAGACTGCGAGCAACAAGTTCAATGTGTGCTTGTCGATTAATTAATGAAAAGAGGTCTGAAAAAGCGGTCAGCAGATGTGGTAGGCAGTTTCTCAGATGGCCCCCAGCAAACCTCACCTCCTAGTGTTCAGGCCCTTGTATAATCCTCTTCCCTTAAGTGTATGCTGGCCCCTGTGACTGGCTTCTAAGATGCCACTTCCATGTTTAAGTTACAAAAAGACTCTGTCTTCTATCTCGCTTATCCTGTCTTGCTCTCCCACTTGCTGGTCCTGATGGGGGTCAGCTGATCTATGAAGAGGCTCTTGTGGCAAAGAACTGAGGAGACCTTTGGGAGCCAACCAGCTAGGAACCACCACTCTCAGTCCAACCACCTGCAAAGAACTGAATCCTGCCAACCGCCACCTGAGTGAGTTTGCACAGGGAACCTCTCTCAGTTGAGCTTTTGGATGAGGCTGCGTCTCCGGCCAACAGCCTGATGGCAACCACAGGAGAGACCCTGATGCAGAGGCAGTCAACTAAGCTACACTCAGACTGCCAAACCACAGAAACTGTAAGAGAATAAATGTCTGCTGCTGTAAGCCACTAATTTGGGGGTAATTTTTATGCAGCAATAGATAAGTAGTACAAAAGAGTTTTCTGATATTTCACTGGTTAATAAAGAGAATTGTTTCAGAAATTTAATATTCCTCCTCTTGGACTTAACCATATATAAATGCCCCCAAACAAATTTCCTATAAGAAAATAGCTTTTTCTGTCTCTTTTTGTGAGTAAAGGCTAATGGGTTATTTACCTTCCATTAAAAAATCAATAAAGGATTGGCACTTTCGCTCTTTGATTTAAATCTATTGGCGGGCTATCCTGAACTTCAGGGACATAAATTAACTAAAGAAACTCTGAGCACTTTTTGACCCCCTGAGAAAATTCAGACAAATATTCCCTCAAAATACTCAGCCCTGCCTTAACCCTAACTATCCCCTGCAGTCATGAAGAACAGCAGTGATGGAGAACATTAAATAGCAGGCTCATAGATCTTATTCCAGAACTTATCACATATCTTTATGTTTCTCTTGTAGAAATGAGCCATACTAAAGTCTATGTAGCAGAAAAAATCAACTCCTTTAAGGCAAGGTATTTCCTACTACTAAGCTTTACTTTGCTCAAAACAGTGAGGAGAAAATGTGAAGGGAAGATGAAGGATTTTTTTTTTTTTTTTTTACATTTAAGAGCTTTAATAAATTAAGTTCATGATCTTTTTTCTTTAATCACAAACTTGTGCATATGTCATCAATTTCAAGTAAAATAAACTACACAAGGCAATGCCCTTTTCTGATTCCTCATAAGCAGCTGCTCTATTTAATACATTTGCGGAAGTCCCAGGAACAAAAGAGCAGAGAGAATAGAAAGATTTCTGTCAATTACATTATTGATATTCATATGGGGAAGTAGCTTGTGACATATGTGTTTTAATGAAAAGAACTGGGGGCCTTGAGTGCAGAAAATAAAGCATCACCATTTATTCTGGTATCATTCTTTCCCATAAAGTACATTGAAGCTAGTTTCTAACAGTAAAGATGACATTTATCTCTTACCAGAGGACTAAATTAAATCAAGGACACTAACTTCAGTCTGAGGTTTCCAATTAGATGTTAATGGCTTAAATGCAATAAGTTCCTGAATGAAGGCAGGGGACTGAACAAAGGCTTGAACTCAATACACTGTAAGTTCAATCAATCCTCAAGTGCTAAAAGGCAAAAATAAAGTAACAATGAAGACAAGCAAACACTTCTCTGTAGGAATGAATGGAATAGGTTCACTTCTGTCAAATGCATCTGCTTCAATTATGCAGGTAACTGAAGCTCCACATCCAGCACTCAGTTATGCCTTCTATAAAGAAAGCACTTTGCTAAGCTAACTTATAAACATAGATACATCAAGGCATTACAAGCCGCACTGGATGGGCTCCCCATTTCTCTGTTTGAGAAACTGGAATAAAGCAAGGGAGAGATTTTGCTGGAACACAAGGAAATGCATCAGCTATTCCATAGGTAAAGCAGACAAAGCTTTTCCTTTGTGCAGATGTCTGGAGGGCCAAATGCAAACAAAGGGACATGGTTCTCCCTAACATGATTCTCTGCAGAAAGCACTGGACCTCAGCTAGAATTGAGAAACCATGTTCCTGGAGCAAGACAAACAAATTCTCAGGGCCCCAGAGGATAACCGACAGCAAATGGTCTGTTGCCTCCATTATCAAATTGGAGCTGAAAGCAGCCTCTGCCCTCTTTTCCTGGGCCCTTGGAAGGTGGGAGGAAAGAGTGATGTTCACATCAGCAAGTGTGCAAAGACTCACACAACTGGTGTGCAAGCTCTCTTCTAAAAGACCATCATGCTCATAAGCTATTTTTTAGCTTTATTCAGGTATAATTGACAAATGAAAATTGTATATATTTAGGTTGTAAAATTTGATGCTTTGCTGTATGTATACATTATAAAATGCTCACCACGATGATGCTAATTAACACAGGCATCACCTCACATGGGTTATCTTTTGTGTGTTTAGTGAGGACACTGAAGATTTGCCCTCTAAGCAAATTTCAAGTATACAGTATTGTTAACCACAGTCACCATGCTATGCATTAGATCCCCAGGACTTACTCGTTCTACATAACTGAAACTTTGTACCTTTTGACCACCACCCCATTTTCGCCACCTACCCCCAGCCCCTGGCAGTCACCATTCTGCTCTCTGTTTCAATGAGTGTGTCTATTTTAGATTCCATAGGTAAGTGAGCTCACGCAGTATCTGTCTTTTTGTGACTGGCTTGTTTCACTCAGCATAATGCCCTCTGGGTCCATCAGTGTTGTCACGAATTTCTCAGGATTTCTCATGCAGTCTTTCTCTTCTATCCGTCCATCCCCAAAACTCAAATAAAATCCCCACTCTTCAAGACAGGTTCCAAGAGTCTCCTGCAGAGACCTCGGCACATCCTCTCAGCCTTCTCTAAAATACCCATTTGACTGGTGGGTGATCACTGAACCAAAACAAAAGAGGAAACGTGACACCCTGTGGCTCACAGGGTTCTCCATCACTAGCTCACTGTGTCTAACTGTATACATTGATTTCCTTCTCAGAAAAACAAGGGGACTCTTTACAGCAGACATTATTTTTTGGTGTTACACAGTGTCCATTTCTCCCTCCCACAGTCACAACATATCCGATTTTCCTTTGGGGGCCCAGGTGGGTCTGAGCAGCTCTTCACAGGAGACACGTCCAGGATAGTATAGTCCTCTCTGGGCCACAGAGATCTGTTGGGCCCATGCAGGTGACCTGAGCCTATCTAAGCAGAGGACCTATGAAGGGGGAGAGATGGAAGCAGGAAGTGGGGAGAAAAGGAGTAAGCAGGGACAATGGGAAAGGGGTCAGAAAGAAAAAGGATGGGAAGAAAGATAGCACAGAGAGAAAAGAGAAAGACAAGAACCAAAAAAAGAAGGGGGAAGGAAAAATATAGCTTCCCTACACCAAACCCTGCCTTGGAGTACATGCATTCTTAAACTTGCTTCAACATCATTGTCAGGGCACTTAGCCTATCTTTCGTCATGCTTAAAACAAAGAAGAAAAGGAGGTGCCTGGGTGGCTCAGTCAGCTGAGCATCTAACTCTTGATTTCGGCTCAGGTCATGATCTCAGGGTTGTCAGGTCAAGCCCCACATGAGGCACCACGCTCATCAGAGAGGCTGCTTGAGATTCTCTCCCTCTGCCCCCCTCTTTCTCTCTCAAAATAAATAAATAAATCTTTAAAAAAAAGAGAAAGAAAGAAAGGAAGAGAAAGAAAGAAGAAAAGGACACAGTGTTCCAAATGCCACCTTCTCCACAGTGATGGCATAATCATCAGTTAACGAGTCAAATGCTGGAGGCTGAAGACAAATGACTACAGATTAATGAGCTAGGTAAAGAGTCTATTTATCCTGCAAATACAATGAAATAAATTTTACTCTTTTCATAGTATCTGGAACTTTTCATATTTTAGATAGTGCTGATCTGAGTATTTTTCTCTTCCAGAAACCTGTACTATGAGTTATTAAACAAGATATAAAAGAAGAAAATGAAACTCCTAAGTCTAAATACCCCCAATATTGGGAAAATCCTTTCTACCTGCCAGAAAGAAATCTTGATCTATAAATGTGGAGTTTGCCCCAGCTAATGAACCATCTCAGCTATAATAGCTGGCTGCTAGTTGTCAATAAATCTCAGAGTTTGGCCAAAGCTAGATGAGTTGCACTTCATTTTAATGTCTTTAGCATCCACACAAGTGATTATGAATTCTTTTCTTATCTCTCCCATGATACAGGAAGGAGAAGCATTGTCACCAGAGGATTGGTCCACAAATGAAGAAAGCTAAATGGGAATTCTGCTTTTCCATCCACTTGTTAATAGCATCACCCAGTCTGACAGGTCTAGGCTTTCTTGCCGACCAATGAGGTTCAAAAGAGGAATCTGGTTAGGATCTGACACCAGCCCATCACTTTCTCTGTCCAGAACAATGGTAGACGTCAACGAATGATCTTGGCATGCTCTTCCACAAAGCCAGGGAGCAGCCTCGATGTCTGCAGCACAGTAGACAAGGTCCTTTGCTTCCAAAGTAAGCTATCTACACCCCAAGAGGTCCACAATAGAATCCCCTCATTTGGGGATACAATACATTAGAATTCCTAGTTACAGTTATTTTTATCTTCAAAAATATGAAATAAATTCAGCATGAATAAATAGATTGACGCCAGCACCAGCCAGTCCACATGTCAGATGTGGAGCTAGAAGTCTCCTACAGGTGAGAATTCTATGGTGAGAAGGAGGGGCGCCTGGGTGGCTCAGTCAGTTAAGCGTCTGCCTTCAGCTCAGGTCATGATCCCAGGGTCCTGGGATCGAGTCCCATGTCGGGCTCCCTGCTCAGTGGGGGTCTGCTTCTTCCTCTCCCTCTGCCCCTCCCCTCCGCTCATGCTCTCTCTCTCACACTGTCTCTCTCTCTCTCTCTCAAATGAATAAATAAAATTAAAAAGAGAGAGAGAGACTAAAAAAGAAAAGATGTTGATGTTGGCACCTCACTCACATGATCACTCAGGTCATTATAGATCACATTTGCCCATCTCAGTGGATTTAGGGGTCATATTATCTGGTTTTAAGAAAACCCAGCTGAGATTCCTGCAAATAAATGGCAGATTTTAGATAATCAAAAGAATGCACCCATAAGCAGACAACAAGAAAATGACAGAGCTGATACACTCCCTCCCCTCCCCCCATCTCTTGGTATGTCATCTTTTCCATCTCATTCTGGGGTGAAACTGATGATTTCATTGGGTCTAACAAGATCAGTGAAAACCCTGACATCATCAAAGCCATCTGAAATTTGGTTTTACATCCACTATTACTAAAGAAGAGCCTTGCCTAAATTAATCATTGCAATGAAGATAGACATACAATATCATGTATTTCAGATTTAGCTCATTCTCCTAAGATTTCTATTCTGTATCTTTTAAAAATATACATCATGTGTGAGTAACAAGTACACAGATTTAACCTATACATTCATAAATGTATAGTGATCATTAGTGAATGTTTATTTTGTTTAAACAGACATGTGATTTTAAAAAGAAAAACTGCGTAAAGTCGGACAGCAGTGGATTTTAGTGACTGTGAATGAATAAACTAAT
This sequence comes from Mirounga leonina, assembly GCF_011800145.1. NCBI lineage: Eukaryota > Metazoa > Chordata > Mammalia > Carnivora > Phocidae > Mirounga > Mirounga leonina. The sequence continues at coordinate 9,585,378 of NW_023270377.1, read as the reverse complement.
TTTTTCTTTGTTGCAATGGTCTCCAAATTCCCTTCCTTTGACTTTTTTTCTCAGTGACTCCAGCATACATATGGCAGAATGAGTTATCTTCCTCCCTGCTCTCTCTTTCCTGAGACGTGACTCTCACAAAGGAGAAATTAAATCAAGATTCTGTTGGCATAAGAACGACAAATGCAGCAGGTTTTTGCTATAGAAAAGAGTCCATTTTTGTCATACAGTTTGTCTTACAGAAGACTTACGTGCAGGGCCCTGAAGCCTCCTGGACCTCCCTGCCCCCAAGCCAAATGCTCCTGAAGGGCCTGGACCCTTGCGGGGTGGGGGGTGCTCAAGGATGGGACAAGGAATAAAAGGGCTTTAGGAAACTTCTGGTATGAAAATAAGGAGGAGAGGACAGAGGAGAAAGGTTTTATACACAAGCAAGATGGGCTCCGAATGAGCTGGTGATCTAACTGAAGAGAAAAGCAAACACATGTTTTGTACCATTCCATGAAGAGACTATCAGTAATGTCTTTGTGATAATAGACATCCTTCCTGCCCTAACAGATATTATTGGATAGCCAGATGGTGACATGTGAGAATTCCAGTACTGTTCATAAGGGGCAAAAAAACATGTTTTAAAGAGAATGCTTTAATCCGTCAACGTGGGGGAGAAACTAATTTTGGTTGGATCTTTAGCTCACAAAGTAGTTTTCCTGTGTCCCAGAATGATAAATGATCATTTATCCCCATTACCTCTTGAGCAAATTATTTTTCAATTCCTGGATTTGGTTTATGAAGATGCCTGGTGACTCATGAACACCACTGTGACTAACGTCTCATTTAGAGATCTCTGTATGCACAGAAGCCCTGACATCATTTCTCTTGCCAAGAAATGAAGGTATCATATTTTCAGTAAAAACAAAGAAATGAACAGCCAGCACACCAAGGAACACATCTCCACCTGTTGTCACAGTGGTTTTTATCATTTACTCGCTGGTTAGTCAGAGGTTGAAATACTCAGAAATATAATAAGAAATATCTGTACAAATTTAAGAGCGTAGTTTATGACCTTTTTATGATCTGGCTTATTTATTACCACTTTCACATCTATATCTCCTTTGCTACCATGTTATCTATAGTTTATTGACCTTTCCATTCAAACCAAGGGGAGCTATATTTGAATAACAATGGTATTTTATTTATACAGCTCTACTCTCTGAAAAGCTGGAAGTACTTTATAAATACTTCTTTAAACTTCAAAGTTAAGGATCACCATTTCCATCTTAGATAAAGATATAAAACAAGAGAAGTTCAAACAGCTAAGATTAGCAATTTAGAGAGGGCTGAACAACTGAGAGGATAAAGATGGCAAGTTGACCTTAGACATCCATTTCTTCTCCAAACCCTACTAAACTGATCATAATGGACATTTTTTTTAAGATTTTATTTATTTATTTGACAGAGAGAGAGACAGCGAGAGGGGGAACACAAGCAGGGGGAGAGGCAGAGGAAGAAACAAATTCTCTGCCTAGCAAGGAGCCCGATGCAGGGCTCAATCCCAGGACCCCGGGATCATGACCTGAGCCAAAGGCAGACACTTAATGACTGAGCTACCCAGGCGCCCCAAGAATGGACATTTTTGAGTCATAAGCACAAATGGACAAAACGAACAAGAGAAGAAACAATACCTTACTAGAGCTTCCAAAAAAGATTTGGAAACTTTAGAAAATCCAGTGAGGCTACACAGCCATATCCTCCAAAGTATTATAAAACTGCTACTTTTATCTAACCTATCATGCATCATGTTTCTTATTTCTCAAATGTTCCACAACCGGGAGGACAAATAGGAATTTTACTTAAGGCTCCCCAAAATACAAAGAAATAAGCATGTCCAAATTGAAAAGATACACAATTTTCCAACTATATGAATGCAGGGGATGTGTGGAATTCACATCAAGTCACCTAGTCATGAGATTTCAGAGCACAAAGAACATAAAGGAAATCCCAAAACTTTCCAGAGAGTAGAAGGGGAAGAAAGTCACATACAAAGGAACATCACTATCTGGATCAAACGGGATCAGATCTCTCAAGAGTAACAGGCATAGTAGAAGTCAATGGACACAACCTTCACAATTTTAAGTAGAAATGATTTCCAATCTTCATTTCTATACCCAAACTTTCAAAAAGGTGAGGGTAGAATAAAGAAATTTTCAGACATACAAAGCACACAATTTTTACTTCTTGAATGCATGCTCCAGCAAAACAAAGAAGGAAATCAAAAGAAGAGGAAGCAAACAGAGGAGTATCCATCCCGGGGGAGAGAAGTCCCAGAGTCACAGCAGTGAGAATGGCCTAGAGGCCAGTACTCTAGCCAGGTGCAGGAGGACAACGGACTCTAGAGGAGGGAAACTCAGGAGAACATGAAACAGAATACGCTATCTCCACGAGTGAGTGACTGAGGTACATAATGATGGGTATATGCCAAATCAGAAAGCGCATTTGAGGAAAATTAAGTATAAGTATACATAAAATGATGAAAATGATGTCAAATCTAAAAATAATAGACTATTAATTCAAAAAAATATTGAGCAAGAAAGGAAATAAAGTCATGGTGCCTCAACCCACTCTTCAGTTATTTACACACATAATAACTAAAATTTCAGAAGTAACTATGTTAGGAATATGAAGGAAGACAAGTGGGTAGAGTTATTAGAGATCTAAATCTTTATCTACCAAACTAGACAAAAGATATTACTTCAAATGGTAAAAGTATAGCACTTGAAGTACGACGATAAGCATAAGAAGAAACGGCTAAAATAATTACAGTTGGAGCAGGACTGGGGTGTGAGAGGGATGAAGGGAACAGGTAAACAGTTTATGTTTCATTTTTTATTACTATTTGATAGGGTTGTTTTTATTTTTTGTTTCATTTTTTGTTTTTTGGGATTTTTTTTGGTAAATCTCTGCAGGTATTGCTTTGATACAGTTTTAAAACTTAAGGCAGAAAAAATCACTTGCAAAGAGAGTCTAGGCTTATATGAGGTTATATTTAGTCTACACCTTCTGATGCTTCCTTATTTAACGCACATTTGCCATTTAACAGACAATAAATTAAACTAGCCCTTCTAGCAGCAGATGCACTGGTATGGTAACATAGAAGTTCCTCTAGTGTAAAAAGTAAATAAAACACTGGGGAAAAAAAATGACATGACCAAAAATAAGTAGAAAAAATATATATACTTAAAAATGTCTTTTAAATGTTACCTTCTTATATTTAAGCACCCTATTTGCATAATTTTAGCTTGAAGTTATCTTAATCTTGTAACCATCTCGAGCAAGTTGTACGGTCTCTGCTGGAAACCATAAAGTATATTATTAATGAGTTTTTACCAACTTAATTGGTTTTCTGTGTGGTGTTTCTGCAGGTTTCCCCACAAATGAAATCTACCACAGAGGAACTCTATTTTATCCACAGAATTAATCCAGGAAAATTTGTAAAATAATTAATGTATTTCCCAAATAAATGAACCCTAAATTCAGATAATGATTAAACTAAATTTTCAGAACTAAACCAACAAATTGTTTCAAAGACAAACAAGCTAAACAGGAAGTCATGAGGGGAAAATAGCTTCATAATGAGATACTTCTCTCAGACACACATATTACACTCATAATATTTTCTGTATCATTTTCAAAATTATCCTTATAGCTTTACTGAGAAGGCGGGGAGGCAAAACATTATTTCCCTTCCCTGTGGTAGAACTGTGGAATGCTTTACAAACATATTCATCTAATATGTAGACTACAAAGGGTCAGGACTTAAACCCGTGTTCCATTCAAAACTTTAAGACAGTGCTTCCTTTTCAGAAATTTTGATAAAGTAAATAAAACAAAAAACTTTGGCTCAACCTAGGATCAAGTTACTTCCACAGACCAATGCTACTCATTATTCTGTATTTTAAAGTAGTTTTCTGAATTCCAATGAAAGCATTTTCTTGGGCTCAAGAAATAACATAACCTAAATAACTGATTAACTAGGAGCATTATATTTCTTTTTGCTTAGGAATTTTGGCATTTCTAGAATTCCTCCTTTATAAAGAAACTATCTATAACGGGCCGAGTAAGACCACCCAAAAATATTAGGTCCTCTTTCCTGGAACCTGACATGATACCTTAAAAGGAAAAAGGGTCTTTGCTGATTTGGTGAAGCTAAAAATCTTGAGCTAGAGAGATTATCCTGGATTATCATGTGGGCACTAAATCCAACCACAAGTGTCCTTACAAGAGAAAGGCAAAGGGAGGTTTGAAATAGGCAGAAGAGGAGGTAGTGTTGGCCACATAGGCAGAAACTGGAGTGTTATGGCCACAAGCCAAGGAATGCCTGCAGCACCATAAACTGCAAGAGGCAAGGAGCCAAGTTTCTTCTACCGCCTCCAGAGGAAGCTCCTGGACACCTTGACTTCTGCCCAGTGATCCCTATGTTGGACTTCTGGCCCCCACATCTGTGAGAGAATAAATTTCTGAGGTTGCCACTAAGCAGCCTGCCACATCATCCCTGCAAATGCATTTGAGTAGGTTGACAATTATGCTGAATACACCAGACACGTCTGACACCGGACAAGTCACAAGTTAGATGGGAAAATGTCACTTTCCCTGAAGCTACGGAAATTCTGATTTGGGTGAAGAGAAGAAGCAAATGTCTGAGTCAGGGTGACTTAGAAGAAGCTGTTTTCCAAAATGCTCCATTTAGAATGGAGTTTCTTCCACATAGCTGTCCATCCAAACTTTCATCCAAAGAAACATTTCTTTTTTAAAATGTATTATTAAAAACGAATTACCAATGTAATATTTGTTCATTGTTGACAATTTAGAAAATGCAAAAAAAGCCCCCCCAAAAAAAGAAAATCACAAGTTTTACCCAGAATCCTGCTATCCAGAGATCACTTCTGTTCATATTTCAGTATTTTACAAAAATAAAAACCTACTAGCATTTTGCAACCAGGTTTTTATTTCATTTAATACATGATGAAAATTTTCCACACCAGTATAATTTCCACAACAGAATTTTTAATGACTGTGTGTTTTCCATAGTGTTGTGGAGCAAATATATTATAATAATCTCTTTCAGGCACTTAGATTGTTTTCCCATTTTTCACTAATGAATCTTTGCTGATCTCCCAAGAGTTTTTGAAGACAAGAAGTAAAATAGGCAGTGACATTTGGAGATACAGGAAGATGTAGTCTTTGACATGAGTCCAAACGTGAAGCTTTATTGCCACATCTGGTTCTCTAGAGTAAAATGCCCATTTTTCAGCCACAGCCCTCACAGTGTGGGGCACCAGGAAATAAATAGTTTGAAGGTGTCAAAGATCCCCCGAGAGGCTCATCTCATCTGTGCCAGAATATCTCCCATGCATATTCAAGGGGATGGGCTGGGCTGTAACACAGAAGGAAAGTCCCTCCCCACCCCCCACCCCACAATGCTCTGCAACCTGAGGATTTGCATTTGCTTCTACTGCCATTGTTCTTCCTACAGAATGTATTTGTCCGCCCTCAGGTCATTAAGCCTATCTTTTCTGGTGTAGAGGACGCTTTTGTTGCCTCTCTAGGATCTCCCTCCCTCTTCCCTCCTGTTGGAATTTGCAGATTCCAAAGCAAATAAATTTCAATGACTTAAGTCAATTCCAGTTAGGTTTTCTGTTATTTCAACCCAAAGGACCCAAAACCATTGTTTATTTTTGTGTCCCTATTAACATCTGGAAAATCCTGAGAGTGTACAATATATTCTTGTAGCTGATGAAAGAAATGAATTCAAGAAGAAAATTAGGGAGGAAGGGAGGGAAGGGAGAGAGGAAGGAGGGGAAGAGGTCAGAAAACTTACAAATCAACAAAGAGTAAAAATTGCAGAAAAATAAAAGCTTGTCTCTTAAACAACAGATTTTACCTCACACCAACTTTTACCTTTCTACATTTGGGGAAACAAGATCGAGTAAATGTGCTTTGATATGTTTACAGTAAAGTTTGAGAAAGACTAAAGAGAAAATGGATTGGAATTAGACACCATTTATTCTGAATCTAGAAGTTTACATTTTGGTTTAAACCAAGAAATTTAAAGAGCCAATAAAGACTACATGCCTGAATCTTACTTCATATGTTATTATTCTTTATTTTATTTGTATTCTGTCTTGATATCGAAATCAGAAACGTATTTTGCAAGGAGAAAGTCTATGCAATCGGCAGAACTGGACTCATGCCCAAATTACCTACACCAAGAAAAGGCTGCAAATGCATTCAATGAGGATGACACGGTATAATCAATGTTTCTCCCTTGTGTGAATGGGTAAAATTAGGGGCCTTTAGCTAAAATAAAAAAAAAAAGAGAGAGAGAGAGAGAAAACATGACTACATTTCTAATTAAATACAAAACTGATCAAATAAACACAAAAATCTGTGTGAAATAGATACATATGATGCTAATTTTAAATATATTTAAATTCAAACCAGGAGCCCTCATCCCAAGTAGGGTTGCTGGAATTCACTTCTAAGACTGGCCGTCTTACAAGGGTGCAAAATGGTAGGATTTGAGGACTGCCTGCAAAGCCTTCAGCTCAGGAACTTCTCCGTCCCATGCAACTGGGAATCAACCACATCCTTCCTGAGAGCTAGTGATTACTGCTGCAGTTACTCTTGATGCACGAATCTCAAAAAGAGTAATATGAAAACCGTCATGCTGTATGAATCACAAGTCCCTTCTTGGGAATTAAGAGTTTTTGATGGCTTCTGCCCTCACAAAAGGGAACGGGACAGTGAGGGTCTTAGATGGGACTTCACGTGATGCTAAGCCAGGTGCCTCACTCAGGGGGAGGAGAGATTTGGGAGCTAGAGCATTCTGTGGGAGAGTAGGCCCAGGTGAGGCCCTGGTGGGGCCCAGGATGAAGCGTGAGGGGACAGAGGCAGCCGGATGCCCACCAAGCTGCAGAATGAAGACAAGAGCACTCTCACCATGAACAACGAGAGAACCAGGGATGAGGGGTGGGGAGCAGAAAGAAATATCATATGCTCAGTTAGCCCTATTCACCACCAACTCCCAAAGCCTGTCTGGCGGCCAAGAGGAACATCCCTCCTGGAGTCCAATCTCAGTATGTTGGCTCCACCCAGCTATAGTAAGCAGGTGCAGCGGAAAGAGAGCCAGGTAAACCAGAACAAAGGCAAGCAGATTCAGATCCAAACAGGAGACCTATGTAAGGAACCGCCAACTTTCTTACTTCTCCTTCTTGCTTCTTTCCCCATCTGTCCTCCCCAGGTATGTGGCCTCCATGTCATCTTCCTTCTTCAACTAATCGACATCCTTACACTTAAACTACCACCATTCACAAACTTTATAAAAGGTTTTAAATGAAAGATAAATGTTATAACTTGTTCCAGACCCCCAATCATGTGTCAGCATCTTGGTTTCAGCATTGCTACTATTTTGCTTTAAAACTATAAATGCCATAAAGCTGGGAACTATCTCTGTGGAATAGGTTTTATACAGTGTTCACGTGGGCATATAGGAACTCAATGGATATTTCGTGTTTTATTTCCTATATATTTTTTTACAAGGAATGTGATTTTCATCACTATAAACTCCCTCTCTCTCTCTTTTCTGAAAACCAAATTTGAGAGCCTGAGAGGTATATTAGGGGTAAAATTATATGATACTTTTAGTACATTCTCCCCATGCTTTCTGGGTTTTGTGAACAAAGACAAAATTCTAATCTAATTAAACAAGGTAAATTTGAGCCTTGGGCCTTTAGATAAAAGAATGCCTGAGATACAGTGACCTTGGTTCTCGCCTATTGAAGATGAAGAAACTGAGGCTTGCAGAAGCAAAATGACTTGCTAAAATCATATGACACAGCCAGTTTTAAGAGCTATCTTTGGAGACACATGGGAACCACTCAGAGGTCCTTAGAGGGGGTGGAATCTAGTGGGGAGGAGCCGAGGCTCTGGAGACAGACTGATGAAGTTCAAATGCAGGCTTTGCCAGTTACTCACTGGATACTCCGGTACAGGAAAGAACCTCTCTCTGCCTCAGTTAACTCACCTGAGAAATGAGGCTACAAATGACACTTGAACCATTGGGTCCTCATGATGACCCAATGGTTCTATACCATGAAAAGTGCATAGGAGAGTGCTTAATGTATTAATAAACATCAGCTCTTAATTATTATCATTAGTTCTGTATTAGTCGTTTATTACTAAGTATTATTATCATCATCATTATCACCATTTCATGAAGGCTTTGAGAACTTTGGCAAGTAGGCCCAGAAGTGAGTCAATCCAACAAAGAACCCAGCGCCCCCTGTAGGATAAGGCGGTATCCACAGGTGCTGTCCGCAGGGCACACACATCTGATGCACAAATTACGCAGCCCAGGTCTTTCTCGGATGTCAGCCGCCTGGTCAGCTGTGGCAAACCTGTCCTAACCCCACAATGGTCAGCTAGCTCCATCCTCCATGTCCCGGCCCATCTCCCACCTCCCCGGGCATGAATCCACTTACGTCACTTACGTGGCTCTTCTCATACACCACTCTGCAGCTCAGGTCCTCAAGCTCCAGGCAGTGCCCGGGCCCCACAGTCACGTAAATTGCACAGTCTATTTTAAAGTACAGGTTCTTTTCTGCCTGTGAAGCTGAGCGCCTGTGTCAAAATCTCTGGAAAGAAGGTCCAGAAACCTGCCCTCCAGGGCTTTCTGACACACAACATGAGTTTCAGCAGCTCTGGAGGTTTCTTGGTTCAGGCACTCATCTATTCCTTCCACTTGACTACAAACTGCATTACCCGCACCGTCTGCTTTGATGCCTCTCTCCACAACTCCATGTACACAGGAGGCTTTCAATGACTATTAATTAAATTAAATGTTTGCTAACAAGTCAAAGCCACCTCGGATTCGGTGGTAGGCAGGAGAAGGCAGGTATGACCGACCATTGTTGCTGCTGGGGCAAAATCAGACACAGCATCGGATACCCTGAAAAGCTCCGACGAGAGTACGGGCAGGCGCATCCTAATGGTATGCAGTGGGTTTTGCAGTTAAATAACTCCACTCCAGGAAAAAAAAAAAAAAAAAAAAAGTGGCAGCAATAGAGGAAAATACACAAAGACCCAGCTGCCCACAACATGAATAGCCTGGCAGGGCAATGCCATCAGAACCCACCGAGAATACAGATCAGAGGGAGAGGGGAAATCTGAGATGAGCCAGAGCCTCGATGGTGCTAACCATAATCCATTTTCAACACCCTTTTCCTTTGCTTCCCCCTGCCTCTCTCCCTCCCCAAATCCACAGTTATGCAAGCACGCCTGGAGAGCTGTTGAGGCAAAAAGAACTAGCAGTGTGTGCAGATGGAGGGTCCTGTCCGCTGGCCCGGCAGCTGGGCCTGGGCTACATTGTGTTCATTATTCCTGGCAGGCGTGAGCCCGAGAGAGAGCTCCTCCTTCGGCAGCTGGCATTTTGTGAGCTAAATTACTCGTAAGAATCAGAGAGGAAGCATTGCATTTTGTTCCTGTGGATGATGGGGGTGGGGCGGAATGGGGAGGTCAGGACATTCTAAACAGAAATTTCAAGGCTCAAACATGTCACTGTTTTGTTGTTTTGTTATTGAAAGAATGTGACTCTGAACACAAACATGAGATTGTCATTGAGAATTAAAGAATGTAACTCCAGTGCGTTTAGGTTAAAATGTAACTGTATAAAGCGCATGATAGTATACCATTTGAAGAATGATACATTGGGGATTTTCTTCCTTCAAATAGAATCATAAAGCTAGAGTTGGCCCAGATCCCTGATTCCAGATCATGATTATCTACACCTGGAATCTCATCTTCAAGATTTCTAGGGATGGCGAGTTTATAAACTTTCTACAGCCCAGTGGAATATGTTCTTCACCTTGAATGCTGAAGTTCTTCCCTATGTCCAGGTGAAATCAGTGATCTCCCTTTGTCTACCTAGTCCCACTGACTGATGCCAGGGCAACCTCACTCTCTTCCGTGTGCTCTTCTGAATTCCTTCTATTTTTTCCAACATTCTTTTAGAAGTAAAATTAGCAAACACAACCTAAGGCAATACACAGAAAAATAAATTACTCTATGAATCTCAGACCCTATGCTCCTTTTCATGAAAATGATAGTTTTTATTCTCCTAGCAAATATTTCTCTCTCTAGCATATTTCTCTGTCTGTCTCTCTGTCTCTCTCTCTCTCTCTCTCACACACACACACACACACATTTCTTTCATTTCCTGATTGGATTGCTAGGTCTTTTATTCTGTAACTGCGTTTTTTTCCCCTCCCATTTAAACATACCCTGCAGCCTTTATCAAACGAAACTCTCCTCCTTTCACTTGTCCCTACTGACTTCATCTTGCTTTTGAGGGACCATTTTCCCCAACAGGAACAGAATTCAAAATGACTCTAGGAAATCTCTAAAATATGTATAACACAATTTGATCTCATATCACTTTCAAATTTAATGAGTATTTTTATAATTCCTTTGTATCATCAATTCACCAAAAGCATTGCATACATGGGGACCTAAGGCCAGTTCTGTGGACCAACTGCCTCCAGTTGAAGCAGAGCTTCTGGCTCTTTGGAAGCTGAAAGTTCACCTTAGCATAGTTGCCATTTAAAATCACTTTTTTTTTAATGGAGTCATATAACTCCCTTGCCAAAATCTGACGGTTCCCCACAGTAATTAGAACAAAGCCTAAACTCCTTGCCACCGTGATGACAAGGCTCATTCTCTACCTGGACCCTTAACTGACTGCGTCAGGGAACACAACTTTCTCAACTTCCTGCCCATTCCTCTCCATTACAAAGCACACCTGAGAATTAGCACTCCCTGTCCCTTCTGCCTGAAAGATTCTTCCACAAGTTCCTCCCGACTGGCTTTCTCAACAGCCAATGCTTATTTACCTGTACTTTCTCCTCCCTCCTCCCCAACTAAAAGTTAAAACCTACAAAGATGCTGGTGGGTGTTGTTCCCACTGTCCCCAGTGCTGGGCAGACAGCGAGATATTTGCGGGATGGATGAACATGTGTGGAGGTTTGTGTACACAGCCATCACTCAAGATTTCTGTAGGCTCCAATTGGACCACAGCGATGCAAGAACTGGGGAGGGGATGGAATATTCCCACAAGAAAGATCGATGGACCTTAACTTCCCTAACCTAGAAAAGCAATAAGGAAAGGAGTCTGTCTACAGGGTTATAATAGAAACCCACAAGCAAACATACATTTTTGCTTTACTTTATTTTCACTACTCAAATTTCTGCCCATTTAATTTTTTACTCCTCAAAACAAATTGCTGATGACAAAATATGCATAAATATATTTTCTTTGTTACCTCTGAACTGATCGCTATATTCATCAATTCATGCAAAAAAGAATATCATGGGAGAAAGAACCCAAAAGCTTACCAAAATTATACATTTCACTTCTAGGGTTTTTTAATGTCAGCACTACAGTTTACATAAATGAAAAAAAAATGTTTTTTAATGGATTCTGAGGCATGAATATTAGTATCAATTCTGAGAGCTGAAGCCAAACAAAAATGCAAAATAACCCCTAAAGGAGAATACACTGTTGAGAAACTTGTTTTTTATTCTTTAAGATGTGTTTTATTCAGAGTGCAAATACAAAGGGAGGAAATACCACTAAAGACAGAATTTTTCTTGGGAAGCCCCAGAGTTCCACAGGGCTACAGCAAATACAGTGAGAAGACTATTTTATTCATACATACTAGAACTCATGTCTTTAATGTATACCTGGAAACGATAGAGAGCAGTCCCGATTGCTAAAAATACAGCAAGATCTCCTACCCAACACCCAAAGAACAAATAATCCAATCAAGAAATGGGCAGAAAACATGAACAGACATTTTTCCAAAGAACACATCCAAATGGCCAAGGGATACGTGAAAAAATGCTCAACATCACTCAGCATCAGGGAAATACAAATCAAAACCTCAATGAGATACCACCTCACACCAATCGGAATGGCTAAAATTAACAAGTCAGGAAACGACAGATGTTTCTGAACAACAACAGATGTTCCATGAGGATACAGAGAAAGGGGGACCCTCCTATACTCTTAGTGGGAATACAAGCTGGTACATCCACTCTGGAAAACAGCATGGAGGTTCCTCAAAAAGTTGAAAATGGAGCTACCCTATGACCCAGCAATTGCATTACTAAGTATTTACCCCAAAGATACAAATGTAGTGATCCAAAGGGGTATGTGCACCCCAGTGTTTATAGCAGCAATGTCCACAATAGCCAAACTATGAAAAGAGCCCAGATGTCCATCGACAGAAGAATGGATAAAGAAGATGTGGTGTGTATATATATATATATATATGAAATATTATGCAGCCATCAAAAAAATGAAATCTTGCCATTTGCAATGATGATGGAACCAGAGGATATTATGCTAAGCGAAATAAGTCAATCAGAGAAAGACAAGTTCATATGATCTCACTGATATGTGGAATTTGAGAAACAAGGCAGAGGATCATAGGGGAAGAGAAGAAAAAATAAAACAAGATGGGGCCAGAGGGGGAGACAAACCATAAGACACTCTTAATCTCAGGAAACAAACTGAGGGTTGCTGGAGGGGAGGGGGGTAGGAGGGATGGGGTGGCTGGGTGATGGACACTGGGGAGGGTGTGTACTATGGTGAGCGCTGTGAATTGTGTAAGACTGTTGAATCACAGACCTGTACCCTGAAACTAATAATACATTATATGTTAACTTTTAAAAAGATAAATAAATAAATAAATAAATAAAAATACAGCAAGATATGGATTCATCCAACCATCACTCAATGGAGCTCATTAGTCGGGTTACATTTTCATTCCTTTCAAAAGTCACCACTGGGAAACAAGTGCCCTAAGGCTATGCGTCCTTTGGTTTGTCCCACCAAGAGGGCCCCTGCTGGCCACATCTACATACCTTGCAGCCACTGTGAGTCCTTGTCTTCATCAGGGGCATGGTGGTGCACAGCTCGATGGCCTCGGGCTCATGGAAGATGACTGCCGGGAGGGGCTCCTTTTTCAGTGTGAGGACATTCAACTTGGACTTCAGCATGGTCTGAAAGTGCTGAGAAGCAAGATAAATAAATAAATATGCAAGCCAACTACAGTTAAAGTTTTTGGCATTGTACATGATGCAACTGCACATCAAACTCAGGAGCAAAATCTTTGTTTTATGAACTCTGTTTTACTAGGGGATGTTAAGGGATACTTCATAAAATGCAGGGAAAAAACTGTCAGGACAGCACTAATGTGACACCATAGGAGACGGCCAACCCCCATGCAGAGACCACGGGAACATGGGGTGGTGGGAGAATCACCTAGGTCCTTGCTCTGAGAAGTTCTTTCAAAGTGATATATAGAGATAGAATCCTAGCAATTCAACCATGCCCATTTCAGCCAAATAAGGGAAGATGTTCAAGAGAGAATGTTTAACAGAGCTATTTGAAGGAGCCATCTAGAGTTAATGGAAAAGGAGAAGACCCAGTGAAAAAGAACACAAGACTCCTGCTCTCTGTCTTCCCCAGTTCTGCCATTCATTGGCTGTGGAACTTAGGAAATTCACTACTTCTCAATAGACCATTTCATCTGCTGGACTCTAGGTAAATATCTATTCTACATGCAGCTCCCATTGACACCGGTTTTAAAATATACCCAGAATCCAGCTACATTTAATCACTGGGTGTATACACCCAGTCCAGGCCCCATCTTTGGTCTCCCATAGCAGCTGGTCTGACCACTTCCAACCTTGCCCCAATGTGGAGTATTACCACAGCGCAGCCAGAGGGAGCCTTCTAAAATCGAATCATGGTATGTCACCCTCTGCTAAGACTCTCCCAAGCCTTCCCTTCTTATAGAAAAATTCCAAGTCCTTTCCCTGATCTTGGAGCCCATGCACAATTCAGGGACCTCTGCTTCTCCAACCTCATCTCCCACCCCTCACCCTCTCACTTGGATCCAGCCACCCGCGGCCTCTTTATACTTCTGAGAATAAGGCAAAGACTCATGTGCCTTGGAACCTCTGAACATGCTACGCCTGTCCTAGTATCTGCATATCTGGCTTCCTGACCTTCTTGAGGACCTTGATCAAATGTCACCTTATGAGACAGTCCTCCTTTATCAACATTATCTAAAATAGCATGTGCATGTGCACATACACACAGACACGCACAGATGGCTTCACGGGCCTGCAACCTGTGCGGTGACAACAGGGTCCCATGCTCAGGAGAGCTCCACGCTTACTTTAATGCTCTTGGGTTAATGTCACAATCTTGAAATCCCTCATAACTTTATCTCTGAGCTTGCGTTTCATAAGCTAAGACCAATGAGATGGTAGTATACATGCGAGAGTAGAGGAAATACACACAGTACGTGCAGCCCGATGCCTAGGAATTCGACGAAATGCAAAGGGGGCACAAGGTAAGCATGTTAAGCCTATGGCTCAGTAATCAGAGGACTGGCAGCCCCAAGGAGCCATGCTTTAGAAGTAGAACTTGCTTCAAATGCAGAAAGAAGTCACTTGTATTCTAACAAACATGAGTGATCAAGGAACTCTAGCAAATCCCTTTTATTTGTATGACTTTCCTGTAGTAGGCAACCATGTACACTGAAAAATGACAACAGAGAAGGAAAGGGACAGGGCAGCCACAGCTCCTCCTACTCTCGTCTGTCCCTCCTCACGAATCAGCAAACCAAAGGTAAGGTGTCGGGAGAATGTGCATGTATTAGAGATGAAGGAAAAACAGGTGAGCTGGTTTTGTAGGATGTCTCCACTGTTTTGGTAAGCACGATGTTCAGATGCACCCATGAACTAGGAAATGCAGCTCATGTGATTTCAATGATTCCACCCCTACGTGTTTGTATTTAAAGTGGGCACCGCACGACATAATGATGAATGGCAGGTTCGTGTTATAATCTAAATTTTGAACTTTACTTCCACACATGACATGGCAAAAGCAACCAACCAGCCGAACAGAAAAAACAAAACAAAACAAAAATACAAAAAAAAAATCCACCATGACTATCAGAGAGAGAGATTCAGGAAAGAAAGGAAAAAGGTTTTATGTTTCAATACCTTCGGTGGCACTTTTTTCAACTTTTTGAGTAGAGGATAGTGCATTTTCACTTTGCCCTGGGCCTCACAAATTATGTAGCCAGTTCTGCCCACATATATACTCATCACCGTCTATTCCCTTCCTCTGCTTTGTTATTCTCGTCACTTCTTATCACCACTACAAAATCATGTATTTTGTTTATCTTATTTTCTGTCATCTGCCATAAGAGCAGAAACTGTTTTATTCAATGAAGGACCCCAAGGGCCTAAAACAGTTTCACAGGTCCACATAGAATCTACTAGAACTCTCAGCTGGCCACGCTGATGGTCCATTTTATGTGCCAACTTGCCTAGGTTACTACACTGTTACTCAACCAAACACTAATCCAGGTGTTGCTGTGAAGGTATTTTGTAGGTATGATTAAAGTCCGTAATCATCTGAATTGCAGACACATCCTAGATAACCTGGGTGGGCTCGATTCAATCCACTGAAAGACCTTAACAGGTGAGGTTAGGCTTCCCTTAGGAGAAAGAACTTCTACCTTTGGACGGCAGCTTCAGTCTGTGCCGAGAGTTCCAGCCCACCCTTCCTGATAGCCTGCCCCAAGGATCTCAGACTTGCCTCGCCCGCATCGACACCTGCATAAACCAGTTCCTTGAATAAACCTTGCGGCATATCTCCTAATAGTTCTGTCTCTCTGATCTAACCCTGACCAATAGTGCCACCTTCTAGGATACAAAGTTGCCACACCTGGAATTTCTTCAAATGGGAGAGATTTACCCTAATACTTCCCAAGGAGTACTGATTTGTATTTTTTAAAAACAAAAAGGCACGTTTTCATATTAACCTGGAAGCTTCTTTGTTCTTAATTGATTCTCGTCCAACATTGGGGGTTGCAAAGGTGTCTGAGAAGAGCACCACAGACACCTAAGAGTGAGAGGCAAAGTTGGCTGCCCCTGCGGGACAGCAACTGAGGCCATACGATGAAGGCAAAGGGGAGAGTGGCTCAGAAGAGGAGGTAACGAGCAAGTGGGGACACTGTCCCCCATCTGCCATTTTGCTGGAGTTCTATGAGAAGTACACGGTTCAACTCAGCCTGACTTCTGCCACACAGTACGTTCCTAAAGATGGCCCCAGAGGCGACTCTATTCTCATGAAGGCTGGACCACCACAATGCCCAGGAGCTCGGAGACTGTCCTCCGGCCCCCACTGTGGGACCAAACATCATGGTTATTGGTCTAGTCGCTGAGCACGGAGAGAGACGGGAAGCTGCAGACTGGCACACACACGCAGCCGGAGAGCCAAGTAAAAGAAATCAACAAACATTTTTAAAACCCAAAATTGGGGACGGGAGGATCATGGAGTTCAAATGCCAACTTCAACACGGGCTGTGTAACCTGAGCTACCTAACTCTTCAGAGCCTTGGCATCTCCCGGCCGGCAGGCGAGTGGCCCATGTTAGCTCCCTGGCCCCCACCGTGCACCCTCCCCCAACACCTGTGCTCAGCCAGACACTGTGGCAGGCGCAGCTGGAACAGAAACCAAATGTGAGCCTCTGCCTGAAAGGGGTTCTCACAGTAGCTGGAGACTGGGGAATCAAATGACAACTGCAAATCGTGTGAGTTCATCAGACTAGCTGAACAGAGACACTAAGGCAGTATCTGAATGTGAAATTGAGAAATGATTCCTTTAAAAAAAAAATCGGTTTTGGGCACCTGGGTGGCTCAGTCGGTTAAGCATCTGCCTTCAGCTCGGGTCATGATCTCAGGGTCCTGGGATCAAGTCCCATGGGCTCCCTGCTCAGAGGGGAACCTGCTTTTCCCTCTGCCAGCCAGTCTACTTGTGCTCTCTCTCTCTGTGTCAAATAAATACAATCTTTTAAAAAAATTTTTAAAATGAGTTTTTTTTCTTTAATGGCTCTGTCCTTTTTGCCCACAATGAAAGGATGAGGGTAAAGAGGGAAATACACTGTGAATTATCTCACGAGTCATTGAGTCTACAATAATACATCTTTTTATAGAAAATTAACATTTTTATGTAACTCCGAGCTGCTCCTGTAAATCTTCGAGTGGTAGAAGTGTGATAGTTTTCACTGTTTGTGATAAGAACACTCCTGTGCCCCCTTTGAGGAAATGTCTCCCCTGTTATCTAGCTGCTCTGTGGAGTGGGGTTGTCCCTGTCCCCTGACCCTGGGAAAGAATATGGGACACAGGCTGACCACCCAAGTACTGCGTATACCTGGCTAAAGGCATTGGTTCAGAGGAAACTCAAGATTGGCTGAACAGACTCTTCCAGAAGCCTGAACTACAGAGTTGCCAGGCCAGGGTGATGTGAGTACAAAGCAGCTGCTGACCTGCTCACCCGCCAAGGTCATTCTGAAAACGAGATGGCACAGAGACAAAGAGGGCCAGGATACGGAGGGTCACAGACTTGGCATTGCTGAGCCCAGGATCCAGCCACATCTGACTCAGATCCATCCATAGACTTACAGAGAATATGAGCCAATACGTTCTCTGTGATGCTTCAGCAAGCTTGGGTTAAGTGTCTGATCCCTGCAACTAAGAGTCTCGCCAACACAAATTACTTTTCAATGAAAAGAAAAATCACCTGAGACAATAAAATGGAACCACTAACAAAATTTTAAAAGGACTTCATAAATGTTAAACTGCAGAAGCCAAAAGAACCATTATATTAAAAAAAGAAAAGAAAAGAAAAAGATAGTGAATCTTGCACTTTGTTACCTGAATAGGCTGAACCTTAATGGTAAAACACCAATAATAATCAAAAGGAGGTATTACAGTCCCCAGGTTATTCACGTCTACAATAAAGTCCTCTGAGCTTCTGCCTAAATGAGATGAATTCCAAGTCTCAAGAGATAGCCAAAGAGCACACCCACAATGACACCAGTTCAGGTGGCAAGCTCTCTTGCTGGGTAGCAAAGACAGAGGTGGGACAACCAGGTCTATCAGAACTTCCCAGGTCTTAGCTCTCCCTTCTGTCAAGTGTAAAGTGCTACGTTATGCCACGTCAAAAAGGGTATTGCTTGTTCTTTGCGTGGGCAGACTAAGTGCAACAAAGACAATGCAATTTACCATAATCCAGGAGCATTATAAAAAGGCAACAAAAGAGGAATCTAATAGAGGAGCTTGGAAAAGCAATTGCTCCCAAATGAAAGACGCACAGAGTTCCATAAAGAAAATGTGTTATTCATTCTTAAAGGAGGGAAGTGAATAGTATTGTAGAAAATTAGGGCACTGCCCCGGACAAATTAAACAAAGCTCGGCTTTCTGCATTGGGTGCTTTACGTGCAATCCTAAAATAGAGCCTCTAAATCAAGCCCCATTATGCGGATGGGGTAATCGCCATGCCCTGTATAATTTTACAGTTGGCGCTTCCTACTCCTATTCAGACATTAATCTCTGACTGTTTAGCAGGCAAGGATTTACATATTTTACCAATTCAAATCCGGTGTATCTCACCTTTGTATTGACTCTGTATCCAAAATATAAAGCATCTTTTGAAGGCAAATCCTGCTTCCTCTTTTTCTAAGATAACTGGAACACTATCCTCACTCAAATTAAAGAAAAGGCATTAAGGTTTTAATCCCTGGTTCATCCTTGCATTGTGAAGGCTGGCTAAAATGGTCAGTTTTAACTTGCAAATTACTGATTCAGTAAGGCCCTAATCAAGCTTCAGAAATATTGCAAATGTTCTCCTGAAGAGAATCACAAGGAACAAGTGGGTGAACCAAATAAGTGGAAAACTTCAGTACCCCAAACAAATGTTAATTTGTACCAGCATGCAAAACTCAGTAAGGCTTTCACGTTCTGTTCATAACCACACTTCATTTTATTACTTGGAGGGTATGTAAGAATTAATTAAACTTTGTTGTGGTTTCCTTACGTTTTATACCACTTATTTTTAAAAAGGTAGATTCAACCCCCAATCATGAGAAAAGAAACTCCACTGTGATTTTCCAGAAGATCTCACTTTTCATTTTTAATGTAAATTCTTGGATTTCTGTTTTTAAATATTTATTCTGGCATTTTTACAAAACAAAGCAAAACAAAAATAACATAAAAGCAAGAAAAAATACTTTCCTGTTAAAGAAACAGCAAATGATTTGTTACATGATTAAGAGTAATCACATAAATGAATAAAAGAAAATTGTACTTACATTCAATTTTCATGTAAGTAAGTTTTAATGCAAAAGATTTTGTTTTTCATTTTTGTCCTTTTTTAAAAGGAAAACAGGGTTGGAAAATCTACCCCCAAAGCCAGCAAGCATATTCAAAATCACACTCTTTCACTTCGAGGATTAATTTTTTTTAATGCAGTTTATGTTGATCTGGTATTTCAAGAAAAGAAAGACCTACAGCACCCTGGCATTTCCCTTCTTGCTGCAAAGTGTCCTGGTAACTGCCTTATTGAAAAAAGTTCCAACTTAATTTTAAAGGCCTCCCTCCAGACACTCCTAAATTTAAAAGGTTGTCTATATCTGTTAAAATGATCGCTATTATTAAACTAACTGAAAATACTCATGTTCACACACCCGTATTTATTCATGCAGTTTTAATTATGGAAGCATTTCTTTTGAACATCACAGATTCCCTCAAGAGATTATGTGGGAGAGGCACAAAAATAATTCAATGCCCACAGAGCCTGCAGAAAGCCCCCAAGGCTCACGAAGAGCTCACTGGGGAGGAGGAGGATTTCAGCAAACACACACAGGAGTACAAAGGTCAGAAAAGGTGAAGCCCAAGTATGGTATTGTAAGCATCTGACGGTACACGTGACATGGTGTACTAATCATCTGAAGGCAGTAAGTTAAAGGTGCATGCTAGGGGCGCCTGGGTGGCTCAGTGGGTTAAGCATCTGCCTTCGGCTCAGGTCATGATCCCAGGGCCCTGGGATTGAGCCCCGTGTGGGGCTCCCTGCTCAGCGGAGAACCTGCTTCTCCCTCTCTCTCTGCCGCTCCCCCTGCTTGTGCTCTCTCTCTCTGTCAAATAAATAAATAAAATCTTTAAAATAAATAAATAAATAAATAAAGGTGTAGGCTATAAACTGTAAAGCAATGACTAAAATAACAAAGCAAAGAGCTCTATGCACTAATAGAAAAGATAGAACAGAATCATAAAAAAGGAAGGCAGAAGGAGAGGGAAAAGGTAACAATAAAAACCCAGATGAGACAAAGAGAAAATAAATCATGAAGTGATAGATTTAAAATCTATAAAATTGATACCCCTAGTTTAAAAAAAGGCAGATTTAGTGAGATTTGAAGAAGGAGCCCCAATTCTATGTTGCCTACAAGAAATTCACTCAAAATATAGGCCACAAGGGATAAACAGACATAAACTACAAATACGGTTGGAGATTTCAATCCCGGTCTCTCCAAAATGGATAGAATACATAGACAGAAAAGCTGCAAGGAACTCTCAAGTTTGAATAACACCACCAACCAACCTGACATAATTGACATTCATAGACCATTCCACCCAAAAACAACAGATTTCAAGGGTACAGAATACACTTCACCAAAACAGATCAAATTCTGGACCATAGAAATTTTTTTTTTAATAAAATAAAAAACACCTCAGTAAATTTAGGATTCAAATTCTACAAAAGAAAATCAACAGAAAGATCTCTGTAAAATTTTCAAATACGTGGAAACTAGCACAGTTCGAAATAACCCCTAAATCAAAGAATAAATCAAAAGACAAGGCGGAAAGTACTCTGAACTGAATGCAAATGAAAACATCACACATCAAAAATTCTGAGATGCCACATAAAATGTATGTAAGGGGAATATTATAGCACAAGATGCCAATATTAGAAAGGAAGAAAGTTCTCTCTTCAATAAACTCAGCTTCAACTTTAAAAAAAAGGGGGGGGTAATAAACAGAGTAAATGAAACCCAAAGTGAGTAGAAGAAACCAATAATAAAGATTGGAGGAGAAAATCAATCAATAAAGTAAAACACAGAAAATCAATAATCAGTACAACGGCCTACTGCAAGTTCACTCACTCTTCCTTTGCATCTGCTGAGTCTACTGATGAGCTCATTAAAGGTCTTCATCTCTGTTCACTCTGTTGTTGTTTTCCTTCTTATCCTTGTTTTCCTTAGCACTTTTGTGTGATTCTTTCTTTGCTGAAATTCCCCATATGTTCATGCTTATTCTCCACTTTTTTCACTGGAGCCTTTAAATATTTATCAGTTATTTTAAATTCCCTATCGGAGTCATCTCTGGACCTGGTTCTGTTCATGGCTTTGTCTCCTCCCTATGGATCATTTTCCTCCGGGCTCTTTGTGCCTCTCCTATTTTCCTATTGGATTCTGGACATCGTGTGCAGTAGAGACAGAGGGAAATAGCACTTAAACCTGAAACTGACCACATCCTTTCTGCTCGGGCATCAGTGTGGTACACCAAGTCAATGTCGTCTGGAACTGGTCTGGCTTGGATTTTATTGCTGCACCACAGATTTGGATTCCTCTAGACTGACCCTGTCTTTAGGGTGGGGTCTACTTCGCTAGGAGGTGTGTCTCTACGTTCCTCCTCCATCTTGCGGACCTGGGACTCACAGCGTCTCCCTCCCCATGCTTCCCCTGCCCCCATAGGTTAGCTGCAGTTGCTTGACACTAGGTGCCTTCTAGCCTGAGAGTGTGTTGGGGGGAGGGCAAGGAAGGGTTCTTCCCTCTTGCTCCACTTCAGCCTTACGAAGGTCCTGTGTCCTATGGTCTTGGAAGTCAGGCTTTCTCAGTGACCTCATCTTTGTCCCCACTGCTCAGAGACCTCTATTTGTCTGGATCCAGGGTGGTTCCCTGCCTTTCCTCCAGATGCAGAGGACTTTTTTCTTTTCCTCTCCACATGTTACAATGGGTCTTCACCTAAGCCTTCAGAGCACAGGATGTTTCACCCTTTCCCACATGAGCAGTCTTGTGTTCCTTAGAAGAGCTGGGGTGCATGGCCTTGACCATGGCAGCCACACCCCTCCTCCAGGCCTGGACCATCAAAGGAGGCTTGCTCTGGCCTCCAGTCTGTCTGTCAGTAGATCTCCTGAATCCCAGTGGTGCTCTGTTAAGAAAGGCCTATGAGTTAATGCGAATTCCCCTTGGGTCAAGAGGAATCATGGGCTCTTCATGCCAGTACTAGCCAACAACTGACCTTTAAAAATTAGTTAAGAATGTTAGTTGAATTTTTCTTACCCTCTTGCCTTGCAGGCCATCCTCCACCATTCCCCACTATAAGTGAGCCATAATTCATGTGGTGTCTTTTTCTTTTTGGAGGCCCTGTTTTGTATATATATCAGGCCAGTTGGATGTACTCTGACCCCGGCTCTGTGATGGGTTCAAGAGAAGGTTTGATTTTGTAAATTAGCTGGCTTTTTCCCATTAATAGGATAGAGAGTGATGTTCTTCTTACTGTCTTCATTGTAGGCAGAAGCCAGAGTCAAATTTATATTTTTAATCAACCAAAACTAAGTGCACTGAAGAATGCTTTGTATTTGGAGAGATACACATAAAATGTTATGATATACATATTAGCATTATCCTTAAGTTCCAAAGGTCCTTTTCCCCCAACCCTGTTTCTTTCCAGCTCAGATATTTATGTGTCCGTGGATGCTGACTACTATCTGGTTGTGGTCAGCTTCCTCCCTCCCTTCTCAGACACCTCCTCTTCTATTTTGGCCTTATGCTCGCTCACAAACAAATGTGGGCACATGAATCCTGAAACTCTCTGTAGGAGGAATTACGACCCAGAAATGCAGAATATTAAGAACAGGAGCAACTTTCCAGATGACCTAGACCAACTCCCTCATTTCACAGATGAAAAACTGAAGCCTAGAAAAGTGCAGTCACTTGTCCAACGTCCCCCTGAGCTACAGACAAGCCCAGAAGCCCAGCCCTGTAACGACTGGACTGGTTCAGTCCTGGACGAGCATGCTAACCCAGATCACTTCTGCACCCATCTAGAGCTGATAAGGTTGCTGCTGCAACATCTTTTAAAACTGCATAAAAGGGGCACCTGGATGGCTCAGTCGGTTAAGCGTCTGCCTTTGACTCAGGTCATGATCCCTGGGTCCTGGGATCAAGCCCTGCATCGGGCTCCCTGCTCAGCGGGGAGTCTGCTTGTCTCTCTCCCTCTGCCCCTGCTGCACCCCTGCTCGTGCTCTCTCACTTGCTCTCTCCCTCTCTCTCAAATAAATAAATAAAATTTTTAAAAATAAATAAAAGTGCATAATAGACTTCATTTTGTAATCAATAGTATAAGGCATAGGATGAAATGAAAGGTTTTAGAATCAGAAAATCCTAGGTTCAGTTATGAGTCTAAATATATGACTCATCCTACAATAGGACCAGTAATTGATATAAATGTGTGTGCATGTGAGAGAAAGAGAGAGAGAGAGAGAGAGAGAGAGAGAGAGAGATGGGTCCACACCTCTCATCAAGTGCCAAAGGCACTTGACAAGGATTATCTCTTTTACCTTCCAATAACGTTCTGAATAAAGCAGGGCAGATTCACTCTAAGGCACTCCGATGTCAAGGCCCTGAGTCTTTAACATATCTCGCAGTATTTACCCCGACGATGTATATTAACTACCTGGAGGAATAACTGGTACATGTACACACACATACACACACACAAATCATCTTTATTCTCTCGCTTCCTATTTTCTGCCATTTAAATTTAGACAACCACTTTAAAATATCTGGAAGCATAGTGGCGCCTGGGTGGCTCAGCCAGTTAAATGTCCAACTCTTGATTTCTGCTTGCGTCATGATCTCAGGGTCGTGGGATCAAGCCCCATGTCGGGCTCTGCACTGACCTTGGAGTCTGCTTGAGATTCTCTCTTTCCCCCTGCCCCTCCCCCATCTGCTCACGTGCATGCGTGGGCTCTCTCTTTCTCTCTAAAAAAAACAAAAAACATTGGGGCGCCTGCGTGGCTCAGTTGGTTAAGCGACTGCCTTCGGCTCAGGTCATGATCCCGGGGTCCTGGGATCGAGCCCCACATCGGGCTCCCTGCTCCGCGGGAAGCCTGCTTCTCCTTCTCCCGCTCCCCCTGCTTGTGTTCCCTCTCTCGCTGTGTGTCTCTCTCACTCTCTCTCTGTCAATTAAATAAATAAATAAAATCTTTAAAAAACCAAAAACAAAAAAACAAAAAAGAAACCTCTGGAAGCACATATACAAAAGCAGGAACAGTACCGCTTCCAGGTTGTTGAACTGCACGTAATTTTTTCCTCTTTTTCCCTTTGCTCTCTTTCCTTTTGCTAATTTATATTTTCTATCATGCCAAAAGCCAACTGCTACTAATTTTCTGCAAATGTTAATGTCAGCTATTTGCCATTATCTAGTGGCTGAGGCCCAGATCAGGTGGACGCCTAACCACGTCCTTCTTTGATGTACACATTCGCATGAGTGAAACCCAAGGCAGCCTTTAAAACCCAGACCAAAGCAAGTGCACAGCAAGAAACACCCCAAGTATTTGTCTTCCTCCAAAGCAATAAATGGGGGCACAGAGCAGAGAATAAAAGCAAAACAGCATAAACACACTTTTAAAAGACTGAAGTCAGACAAAACAAGGTAAGATTTGGAAACCAAACCACACGTTATGAGTTTGAGATTCCAAAGGCTGTTTCTCCTATTTCCCCACGGGGCTTCATTCAGTCCCCGAGTACAGCCTCAGGGACACCTTCATGTTCCATTCGGAAATGCCTGCTTTATGGTGTCAGTGAATCCTCTGCTCATGAGGACATAGCACATACATGTTATGAACACACATATATTTCCATCCACGCTCATTTGGTTTCATTTTCACTTCATTTTCACTAGGCAAAATTCCCCTGCAGGACTATATTTTGGTGGATACACGACTGAACATTATCTTGGCAGGTTGGAAAGAAACTAAAAATAATTTTGTCCCCAGGCTTCAGATGGTCAGGAAGGTACCATGCCAGAGACTGGGCAAGCCAGAGTTTGCTTTTGATCAGGGCTCAGTGGAGAGCACTAGGCTGTAGTCATCCACAGAGGACGGAGAATTCATTTACTATACATGATACCGTCAGAAGAGGTTTTTTTTTAAAAAAGAGTAAAAAGTTGTCCATATCAAGGAAGACAGCTCTTATATTCTGGTAGCATTCCTCTCAGTTATGATCACATCTATAAAGGCTTTCCCGAAGCTCCCTACCTGCCAGTCCAGGTAAAATAACCTTTCTGCCTGAACTGGGCCGTGGACAATAATCAGGATTTTCATGCCACCTGTCACACGTGAATGTACTGCTTCCCTACTGTCTCTTTGTATCCCTTGTCCCTAGCTAAGCACTTGACACAGAGGAGCTACTAGATAAATGCTTAATGCAGAAACAAATAATTCAGTGGAGAAAAACATTATTGGAATTAAAAAACCATGCCTTCAAACTAAACACATGCCTGAGTCACACTGTTCTCATCTCAGCTGATTCCCTTCCATTCCTTGATTCCATACTACCTCCCGCTACCCTCAGCCAGACTACTCCTCTCTGAAAATCACCTTGTCAATGAGCTCTGGTCCAGGTCCACAACCAGACAAACATCCCACCTCCCTGGCAGGAAGCCAGCAAATCTCAGCTACAAGAACCATGACTAATGGCCTCACTTGGGTCCCCTGAAATCAGGCATATCCATTAAGTTTCCTTGGAAAGGAAGGGATCTGTACCTGCAGCCCCATAAGAAGCAACATGTAAAAGAGATAGGCCATCTCCTAGGCCCGTCCCACCACACTCCCACAGCAGGAAAGGCTCATTCCCATCCAATCCTGGTATAGACTTCAATGAGGAAAATGACCCCCTTCTGAGGTACCGCCAAAAGGTCCAAACATCTGAAGAAAAGCCTTTGTCCTCCAAATGGCTTAGGGTTGGAATGTGGATCCCACAGGCAAATGTCAACTATTAATCAGTGCACCATACATAAGAAGGCAAGCAACGAGGAAGAAGAAAGAGAGGAAGGGGACAACCATTTGGAAAAGTCTTTGTCAAAAAAAGAGAAAAGAAGAAGAAAAGAAAGAGTACTACTTTCCTAGGGCTGCCATAACAAAGTACCAAAAACTCGTGGCTTGAAACAACAGAAATTTATTGTCTAATAGTTCTGGAGGCTAGAAGTCCAAAATCAAGACTTCAGCAGGGCCACAAGCTCTTTGACAACTCTTGGGTAAAGTCCCTCCTTGCCTTCTCTAGCTTCTCGTCCTGCTGGCATCCTCGGCATTCCTTGGCTTGTAGATACATCCCTTATAGATGCACATGGATACCTTGTGTCTGTCTTCACATCATCTTCCTTCTGCGTGTGTCTGCTTCCAAGTCCAAATTTCTAAGGACACCGTATTAGATTAGGTCCCACACTAAGGACCTCATTTTAACTTGGTTACCTCTGCAAACACCCTATTTCTAAGTAAGGTCACATTCTGAGGGACTGAGGCTCAGGACTTCAACATATCTTTTTTTGGGGGGGAGGGGAGGGGCACACCATTCAGCCCATGACAGAAAGGAAAGATACACACCATGTAGATTCTCCAAGATCACAAGCTCATCCAAGCACAGCTATTTCACTGGCCAGTCAAGATTATTTGTTTTCACTGTACCTGAACCCAAGATGTTAAATTCCTCAGGAAAAGACACCCAAGTAAGTGGGTGGGACCTGGCCTGAGCCTGCCCGAGTTCAGTGGAGCTGAATCTGACCCTCAACTGCTCAGTCACAAAATACCAGTGGTTCAATAAGCAGCCCAGGCCACCCCAGGAACAGATCTACCTTGTAGCTAGTCTGTTTTCTAAGAGTTCTTGAAGACAAATTGCACCTGACACTTGTCAGCTTTCATTACCAGCTTGTGTCTTACCTGCTCTGACCTCCTTTGAATTGGGACATAATAAAGAACATACCTCTTAAATCCTAGTGCCGGTTTATTCAGCCATTTAGAGGATTCATTAATCCTCTTCTTTACGGAGTCAGGGACTCTGCTGAGTACATAGTATTGAAGAAGACAGGCATGTTTCCTGTCTTCATGGGGCTGAACTTCAACCAGGGAAACTGACAATGAGAAAGTCGGAGTTCCCCACTTCAAACAAAAACCTTTCATCACTTTTCCTCTGATTAGTTTAGTGCTTCAGTGCTAAGGAAGCCTCCAGCTTATAACTGTTGGTGCTCTGCCCTCAGCCCGCAGGCTTTCCCACTTCGGACTTCCACCACCAGTGCCTGTTTCTCTCTGCCTGGGGCTTTTTCCAAAGCCCCAGAAGCCAAGTGCAGCCCATGAACAACCCTGGGAGTCCTCAATCAATGAATGGCGGAGAGTGAGAGTATAAATACCCCAGCTCCCCAGCCCTATAAATGGTCTAACTTGGAGCTGTGATGTTTTTTTGTTTGGGTTTAGTTTTGGTTTTGGCTTTTGACATTTCTGAGAATTTCCCCCACAGGACTGAGCACTGATCACACACGGTAGCTGGCTTGATCGCATTCCCTTCATGGGCTTCCTCTCCTTCCCTGTCCCACTTCCCTGCACCCCACCAGTCTTTCCTTCACTTTCCAAAAGGCTACTTGGCACTTAAATCCTTACCTCAGGGTCTTATTTCTGGAAGAACCCAAATCAAGAAAAAACCTAATTCCCCTTCGTCCATTTGAACTCAACTCACTAAATATGGATTATAGGCAGACTGTAGGTACATGATACTATGGATCTAGGAAGCTCTCGGTCAAGTAAGAGAGAAAATGGCATCATACAACCAGCTTAAACACACGGCAGACTTATAAATAAAATGTCTATAAGTGTACAAAAAGGGAACAATTAACTTTGCTGGGATTGGATTGGGATAGGCTTTATAGAGGAGAAGATAACACATCTGGGCTAGAAGTAAAGCAGCGTTTCTCAAAGTTTTTTACATTATCTGTCCCCTAAGGAGGCTTCTTAGACTTTTTTTTTCCTAATTGCCTCCCTCACCCCCATGAAATTTTAAATAGCACAGATGTGTTGTATATGTTTATGTTCTGTGATATAGGTAGTCCCACTGTAATATCCAAGATCCTCCCCCCTTCAAAAACCAATTTTTGCCCCCCTCTGAAAATACATGAAAAAACATCGGGGGTGGGAGGAGACAGTACAGGTAAAGAAGGACCCTGAGAGATGTCAAAAGATGCAGAGGCAAAGATAAGTGGTCTAATTTGGTCTGTGGTAGACTGAAGATGCCTGCAAATTCTTTGACACCCCTCACCTCAAGAGGAGGGGTCTATGTCCCCACTAGTCAATTTTTAGGAGATTGGCAGCTTCCAGTTGCTGTTCTTGCAGCAGTGAACCCCGGAATCCAGCTGCTACGCTGTGAGGAAGCTCAAATAGACCCAAGGAGAGGTGCTTATGGAGACCAGGACAACCCTCCTCAGCTCCCAGCTGACACCCAGCACCAGCTTGCCCGCCATACAAATAAGCCATCTTGAAGTGCCTCTTTATCCCCATGAACTACTTCAGCTGACCCCCCCGCCCTGCACCAGAGTCCTATCCAAATTGCAGATTTGTTAGCAAAACAGGTGACTGCTGCTGTTTTATACAGCTAACGTTCGAGGTGATTTGTTACACAGCAGTAACCAGAACACCCTGCTTATAGACACTATTTAAAGCTACCAAAATCTCACAGCAAAGTCTTTACAAATTCAACCCACCACAGTCTTAGCCAGGCTTTCTTCACTGCTCACTGTGTTGCATAATAAGAAATGCAAGCAAACAATGGATAAACAAAGAGCTCTTGAGTGAGTGATTCATTATTGATTCATTCATAGTGATTCATTATGGTCCCAGGCCATACTTTCCTTGTCAAATGTAACTTTTTATTATTTCAAGCTGTTCTGGTTTATCAGTCAATTTGGTTGTCAGTAAAAACTATTAGGGTCTCTGTGAACAACAACATTACTGTATTTCCCAACAGCAAGAAGACACTTAATATTTTCAAATACTAAAAAAAAAAAGCCAGCCCTAAAAGAGTAGTTTAGGACAGAATCAAGTGAAAAGTATTTTCAAATGCACATGGCAGGCAAACTGTTCCCACTCCCATCCTGCAGGATAATATACTGAAGGACAAGGGAGGGGAGTAAGTAAGTGATTCTAATATAATCCCACGCCCACGCCACGCCCATCCCTCTCTGAGGACCACTGGTCTTAAACAAATTTTCTTTTGATTTAAAACAAGTAAGACCATTTCTTTCTCTTTTTTTTTAAGATTTTATTTATTTGTCAGAGACAGAGATCGAGAGAGAGCACAAGCAGGGCGAGCGGCAGGCAGAGGGAGAAGCAGGCTCCCTGCTGAGCAGGGAACCCTATGTGGGACTCAATCCCAGGACCCTGGGATCATGACCTGAACTGAAGGCAGATGCTTAACTGACTGAACCACGCAGGGGCCCTAGGAAGACCATTTCTTATCATTGCCTCCACTCACCACCTTCAGTCAATTATCGACCTAAACATAAGCCACTCAACATTATGGTTCAGAATTACTTGAAAAGATATTTTTACAGCATGAACATGAATAATCATGGTATTACAACTGCATGATACATGTGACACACATTTCATTCATTTCCTCTCTCAGGAAACAGATCCAGATGGACTTTGCTATATCTGCTGCCACAAAGGTATGTTTGGGGAGCTAGGTGCAATTTCTCCCGTAGAATCTTCTACTGATGCCAAACTGGACTTTTGGAGGGGGGAGGGGAATTCTGCGATTGCTGAAGATGGATTTCACTATCCCCATGCCTGCCGCCTCCTATTATCGGCCTCAAGTACAACCCAGGCTCCCTGTGCTTATTCCAAAAAGTGACATCTTTCAAAGCTACAAATTCAAAACAGGTGCATATTTCGCGTGTAAATTTAGAACAACTTTATATTTCCTTCGTTGCATTCAACATGCTCATAAAATCTGAATTTTTGCAGTTTCAGCCAAAGTTCCCACAACCCTTTTTTTCTTAAAGACAATTAGCAAATTAAATTACAAACAAGAAGGATAAAGAAACTTGACTCTCCACCAGCAAGTGGGCTTGGTAAACAACCTCAGGTCCACGTCCAAGTGTACGTTAATTGGTTCCATTTGGCTCAGAGCTTCCCTGCCTTGCCTCAACTGACAGTCACACAGCCAGCAGACTTTGCCCGGGGGGCATATGATTTTTAGTTCCTGGATTCAGCACGCATTCCCAACAGAGCTTGTGCTATATGTTGTTTCTATTAGGTAACTAGGCCCCGAAACTCAAAAGCCTGTATCCCAGCAAGTTTCAAAAACTCGAGTCGACACGGAGAGCGCTAATGATACTTAATAATACAAGGTCTTTTCCTGTAACAGATCAGCCATGCCAAAGTTCAACGGTGCTTGATGGACGTCATCTTCTGTGCCATCGGTTGCCATTGATGTTTTTTCAACCCTATCATGTAAAAGGGAAGATGCACGAATTTGGGAGTTCGCTTAACCTCCCCAAGCTGGAGTTTGCTCACCTGGGATGCAGACAGAGTGCCTGTGCTTCACAGGACAGCATGAGGACTAACTGGGTCAAACAGGCAGAGCGGCTAACATCAGGGGTCCTGACACAAGCTAAAGCTGCGGACGTCAGCCCTTAGCGTAAAGCAGATGATTGCTCCACAGTTAATGACATTCAACACTAGGATTGTTCTTTTCCTCCTTCAGTTTTTGTTTTGTTGTGTTGTGTTTTTATTTTCTGCTTTCCTCACTCTCTTAATCCTTCCTTACTATACTATATTTCAACATTTATTCTTTTCAACTCTCTGAAACACCAAGTGACCTATTTCCACTAGTGACCTATTCATTGATGGGTAAATTCCAAAGACTGCTTTTTTTGACTTCTGATAAGGAAAGGATTCACGTGAAAAGATATTAAAATGCCCAAGTCAAAATGCCCAAAACTGGGCTACTTGTCTTCTCCAGGGCCCCTCCCCAGGAACTGTCTCCTCTCTCCAGCAGGCTCATCTCAGCCCCAGTATCAACGCAGAGGTCAAAGTCAGAGACCAGGGCTGGGTTTCTACTTCTCCCTCTTTCTTAAACTGCATATCCACTGAATCAAAGTATGTAGCTAATTCTCTTTATCAAATCCCTCCACTACTATGCTTTTATATTATCAGAAGCTAAAGGAAAGAGATAGAACTTCTCCTACTTGAGGTGATCGTGAATCTATCTATGCTGTGATCCAACCCCCCCCCCCCCCGCCGGGGGGTTCTTCATCCTCAGGACAGTGACCACAGCAGAACCACAACATCACAGAGGGGAAGCCAGTCCATGGCTGAGCATGACTGGCCACCTCTTGAGTCTGGCAGTCATTAGTCCTTGGTACCCCAAACCCATCAGCTGATGATCTCAAGGTATCTTGATTTAATAGTGGTTATTAAAGGTTTTGGTTTATTTTCTTCTATCAGTCTTCTTAAAGAAAAAAAATGTAGGTAATGATTTTTTTCATTGCTGTTGTTCTATATTATCCTTAATTTTTATTGTATAACCATCTTTCTCAGCTACTCAAGCCCTAAGCTGCATGGTTCATTATCTATAATTGGCCATGATAAAAACATTCTGTTCATTTATTGTGTATATTTATTAATTATATTCAATTAAATGTATTTTATTATTTACAAAGGCATTGTGACTTGCCCAGACTGAAATTAATTTTTACCAGTTCCACTTCAAATATATAGAGCCACACTATGTGCTTGAGATGATACATATCTAAACATTGAGAGGGAAGGATCTTCTGATGCTCTGAGGGCATCAAAAAAAGATGTGAAAGAGAGACCACGTCTGTGCACTAGGCTGGAGTTGGGAAAGACCGAGATGGCAGGCACATGCACAGACCACGTAAAGAGTCACGCCAGCTCAGGGTGGGCCTCAACTTGACTTTATAGAGACTAAGACACCCCCCCCCCCCCAACGCTAGGCCCCCTCTGTAAAAGTCAGAAGTGAAAACTCTGTCTAAAGAAATTGCACATAATCCCTTTAACTGCTGGCTCATTTGCACACTCTTTCCTCTGGTTTGCATGTGTTTGGAAGGAGAGGGTGAAAATTCATCCACCTTGGTCCCAGGACCTTTAGCAACTCTTGCTGCCCCTGAACTCAAGGCCGCCTCTCCCTAGCCTAAGGTGGGTGCCCCACCCTATCCACTCAGGGAAGGTTTGCAAATCCTGGGTTTCCCACAAATCCAGGAGAAAGAGAGGGGAACTGGCCAGAGACTGGCTGGTCCATGAAAACCAGGCTACAGATGGGGGACCCTCATGGCTCCTGTCAGCCCCCACTGGCCCTTCAGAAATGGAGCTAATTCACTTCCATCTCTTCTAAGACATTAGCACGAGTCTGCACTCCTCAAGCTGCTACTCTTATGTCCCACAAAGAAAATGCTTCTCATTCAGAGCTAGGAAACCAAACTGTTAAAATGGGGTGATGAATAGGAAACACCAAAGAGAGAGAAGCTGGGGGAGACAAACAACGCAAAAGGAAGTGTTAAGTAAAAAACACCCTTAAATTTTGACAGCATTTATACACAGGTGATGGCATCCCTTTTTAAAAAAAAATGAACCATTCTCATTACTAACCTATAGGAAATTGTATTTTCCCTTTAATGCAACATTAGTATAAAACCCAATCATGCAAGATTCCCAGATTAAAAAAAAAAAAATCTCTCCTAAAAGCAAAGGTCACTAGATAAAAAGCAAATGCCAGATTTTATCTGGCTGCATGAGAACACAGTCTGCTGAGCTGATTTAAGCAAAGGCAGCTGTGTGTAGGTCATTTGTTTGTCCTGGACTTAGCCGTGGAAGGAGCTGCTCAAAGGCACAAAAGAGGCTGGACCCTTCTTGACCAAAAGGACCTCTGCTCAGAACCAGCTCCATCTGTCTGGACTCATCCCTCTTCTTCTCGATAGAGCCCCTCACAAGACATGCCTGCCCCCACCCACACACACACCCAGCACAAGCCCAAATCTGCACCAAACACTAGTGCCAGGTCCAAAGGACTGGATAAATCTCCTGTAGTTCTAATAAATGCCAATAATTCCATCCATATGCACTTTGTAGACGTGTTCCAAATCTGAAGTCTCTCCTTGTTTTTTAAATCTCTGCTTTGTCAACATTTGTGAAAAGTTCAAATGACCTAATTTTATCTAGTACCATGAAATTGTGATTGACATTTAGAATAATACACCTTAGGCAATGCATAGAACAGAGGTGCCCCTTGACTCATCTGAGATTAAATTACGTTCAATAAAATCTCGAGTGTTGCAAATACTGTCATTGATTGGAAATGAGTAATCCATCCAATGTACATAATTTGTATGCATAGAAAAGGCATGAGATAAAGAATTAATGATTAACAACTAGCGCTAATATTATGCCTGCCGTGTGACAGAATGAAGTTCTGGGGGGCGAGGGCGGGGGAGAGCCTCCAAAATGTTAATGTAAGCGAAAAGATTTCAACTTTTAGCACTAGTTCTCGAAGTGTGGCCTCCAGACTTGCAGCATCCACGTCACCTGGGACTCATTGGAAGTGCAGATTCTCAGGCTCTCCCACCCCCAGATCTGTTGAATCAGAAACTCTGGGGATGGGACTGGGTCATCTGCCTTCTTGTAGGCCCTCCAGGTGATTCTGATTCACGCTAACATTTGAGAGTCACGAGACGAAAGGGAAGCCTGATACACAAGGAAGCCTCTGATCAGGGCCTGAAGGTCCCATGAGAGAACTGGATGTTAATAGGACAAGGCCAAGAACAAGAAGAGGCATAATCCAGTAGAAAGAAGCAAACCTTCTTGGGAAGGTATTTGGGAACCAGCAGGTAGTCTAGTTTGGCCGAAATATGTGGTACAAAAAGATGAACACAGAAGATGATGCTGGAAAAAACAGATATAGGTCAGGTCAGAAAAAACAACACTGTA
This sequence comes from Mirounga leonina, assembly GCF_011800145.1. Lineage (NCBI taxonomy): Eukaryota > Metazoa > Chordata > Mammalia > Carnivora > Phocidae > Mirounga > Mirounga leonina. The sequence goes on along the minus strand of NW_023270377.1, from coordinate 9,551,364 downwards.
TTCTGCAGGCCAGAAGAAGTCCATGAGAATTTGGCAGAAGAGACTGACAAGATCAAACTATCTACCAGTAAGTATCTTTGGGAATCAGATCCTCTACCACATTATAAATAATAAAAGATAACAAGAAGTCCCACTGATGCTTTATCCCCAAATATTCTTACAAGGAAAGCATCTCCACTGATAATCAAAGCATTCCAATTCATAATTATAATATCCTTAGCAACTTACTTCTACATTTATAAGTCATGAACCACTGAACTACATTCAAACAGCTCAGAAATGAAATTCTGCTTTATTTTCTCTTTGTAAACATTGCCAGAGATGTCTCTCACTTAAGTGATGAAGACAAGAAATAGAGCAGGCACCACTGGTGTGAAGAGATTACTTCTTTGTTATGAAAATTAATAACCTTCTGAATTTGCCTAGGGCAAGGAAATTGAATGCCATAGTCAGAAGTAACACAAGAGGATCCCTAGAACAACAGCGGAGTGGTTTTAGGAAATTTATTTAAAATCTTTGCTTCTCAGAGGCCACTGTCCACGGCTCTATCTTAAACATCCAAGTCTCTGGGTACGATCTCTTATATTCTCGGCTCACTCCTATTAATACCTGGGACTCCCACCATCTTCAACCAGACAGGGACCTCAACCCATTCAACCACCACCTGTTTCCCATGACCCACCCCTCTCCTATCCTTAGCCTTCCTTACCCAGATCCATATCTAAGGTCAATCCTCATAACAACTTCCTTTCGTTCACCTATAATGCCCACCTCATCAAACTCCTTTGGAAAACCAGCCCTGGCAAAACCAACCTTCTGCTCAAATCAAGGCTGCATGCACAGAGGTGCATATGGCTGGAAAAACCCACCAGACCAAGCCGGCTGGTCTCATATGAAGTTCATGACCATAAACCCCAAGCAGACACATCAGGCTGCTCAGCATCCTCTCTGTACTTCGTTAATTATTTACTCTCACACAGTCTCACTTTACTATTTTACACCTTCTCTTCCCCATCCTCATTCTCAGCTGCGGGTCTTGCTTCCTGTTATGGGTTAAATTGTGTCCTCCTCTGCCCCCAAAAAGATGTTTGAAGTCATCACCTCTGGAACCTGTGGATATGATCTAATTTGGAAAAAGGGTGTTTGCAGATGTAAGTAGGAAAAAGTAAGGTTACACTGGATTAGGGTGGGTCCTAACCCAATGACTGGTGTCCTTCTAAGAGGGGAATTCAGACCAGATACACAGGAGAATAGGCCATGTGACAACAGAGGCAGTGCTTGGAGTGATACATCTATAAGCCAAGAAATGCCAAGGATTGCCAGCAACCACCAGAAGCTAGGGAAGGAAGAAGCATGGAATAGATTCTCCCTCAGAACCACCAAAAAGAACAAAGCTTGCTGACACTTAGATTTCAGGCTTCTAGCCTCCAAAACGGTGAGGGAACAAATTATGGTTTTAAGCCACTTGTGGCTGTTAATTTTATGTGTCAACTTGACTGGGCTGTGAGGTGCCCAGATATTTGGTCAAACATCATTCTGTGTGTTTCTGTGAGGGTGTTTCCAGATGTAGTTAACATTTAAAACCCAGTAGACGAGTAAAGCAGATCATCCTCTCCAATGTGCGTGGGCCTTGACCAGTCAGTTGGAGACTTTAATAGAACAAAAAGATGGACCCTCCCTCAGGTAAGAGAGAATTCCTCCTGACTGTCTCAAGCTAGGACATTGATCTTTTCCTTGTCTTTGGACTCTAGCCCAAACATCAGCTCTTCTTGGGTCTTGAGCCTGCCTGCTTTCGGACTAGAACCTACACCATTGGCTTTCCTGGTTCTCAGACCTTCAGACTCAGACTGGAACTACACCATCAGCTCCCCTGGGCCTCTAGCTTGCAAACTGGTATCTTGGGACTTCTCAGCCTCCCTTAATTCATGAGCTGATTCCTTATAATAAATATACACTTACCACCTAGTTTGCGTACTTTGTTACAGCAGCCCTAGGAAACTAATACACTTCCAGTTTCTCTGAGGAAGTTGGTGCCCCACAAAAGAGAACCCCTCTAAGCATACACCCTCAGCATTGTCCTGGGAGACCCTGTCTTGCCTCATGTTTCTCCAGACGCCACACCTGTGCCCCTAGGCGTCACTGATGGATCCACTTGCACATGGATCCCATCCTCTCCTGCCCACTGAGGGAAATCATTCCAGCAATTCTCCACCCTCCCCGCTTTTATGTTCCCCTCTCTACAGGCTCATGTCCATAAGCGTGAGACGTGCTATAATTTTCTTTGGCTAAAACAAAAATCCTCTCTTGAACCCACCCCCAACAGCCATTTTCCCATCTCTCTCATCTCTTCCATAGCAAAACCGAGTTTCCTAAGTTTGTTTGCCTTCTTGCCCAGTTCCACTCCATTGCTCTCATCAGGCATTTGCCCCATCACGCCACTGAAGTGGCTCAAAAACATATGTGCCGAATGGCAAACCAGTCCTGTACTTATGCCTCCTTATTCCTATTGGCTTTTAAAACCATAGTCACTTCATCAGTGATGACACATGCCACAGATTACATGTCACCAAACACACACGATCGCGGCCACACAACCATGTTACTGAGAGAAGTCATTCACTCTCTCCGGGTTTCTTCATCTTGAAAACAGAGATGTTAGGCATTGACCCTGAGCCCTTCCTGCTTTAACTTTCTGTGAACAGCTTCCGTTCATTCCCTGGTGGTCAAAAAGGTCAACTAGTTTCCCCACCCAGGAGGAAGACAGCTGCGTGACTTGGGGTGCGTCTACTGCTCTCCTGAAAGAGGAAGGGAGGGAAGAATTGGGGAGGAAAGAGAGGAGAGGAGGAAATGCAGGAAGGAGGGGAAGGGAGGCTGCGCCACTCAGAACACTGTTCGGCTAAAGAAATGTTGATTTTTACATCCTTATCCTACCACAAGAGATGATTGTATGAAATAATTGCTCCTTAAAGCTCCCTGGTCGGGCGCCTGGGTGGCTCAGTTGGTTAAGCGACTGCCTTCGGCTCAGGTCATGATCCTGGAGTCCCGGGATCGAGTCCCGCATCGGGCTACCTGCTCAGCGGGGGGTCTGCTTCTCCCTCTGACCCTCTTCCCTCTTGTGCTCTCATTCTCTCTCTCAAATAAATAAATAAAATCTTTAAAAAAAATAAAATAAAAAAATAAAAAAAAATAAAGCTCCCTGGTCTTTCATAAGCCTGCTTTTAAATATTTATGTGAAGTCTATTTTTCTTCTGTATGAGATTTCTCTCAATGACAGCTACTGGTAAGTGCTCCTCAGAACAAACAGGATCCTTCTGAGGTATATCTGAAAAAGCACAAGTCCCTCCTTATCTATTAATCCGCATCTCCTTTCCCTTATACGGGGCAGCCACATGTGGTTGTGTACGTTGGCACTTGCACAAGGTAACCTCAGCCAATGGCCGGTGGAGGTGATGAGGCCCCTCTTCTCCCCGCCCCTCCCCCCCAAGCTCTGCTCATCTAGCCCATGCCCATGGAGCTGCACTCAGCCCTCATTCAGAGCAGCACCAGCTGTGGACTATCTGGGGCCACACACAATGAGAACACATCATTGCACCTTGCAAGTAACAGGTAAACCACGAGCTGCTGCTCCGTGCCAGGCATGGTGCTTGGGACTAGCCACACAAAGAAAAAGAAGAAACTTCAAATAGTTACAGTTCACTGTTGATGCGACCGCATGGGATGGGGGCCAGTCAGGGGCAGAAAAGACAGGGGAATAATGTTAACTGGGCTGAGCGCGACAAGTGTTTCCCAAAATGTCAGAGAGACCCTTGGGGTATAGGAGATGATTTTAGTACACAGAGAGAGCATTATGTAGTATTCAATCACCTCAGGAGAAAGTCAGGTCCACTTCAATTCCCTTTCAAATCATATCAAAGTGACAGTCTCATTCGGTGCCAGTTTCCTAAACACCTTTCTTATATAAAAATCTTCCTTGTTAGCCCAGACTACTGGCTTCAAGCTGAGAGCCTTCAGAAAACAATAATATCTTGTCAATTATTTTTTCCTACTTTGTTTTGATCATTTCCTTCTATTCATGGCAGTGAGATGGGTTTCCCATGAAGGCAATGACATAAATACTCCTTTTTAAATAAATGTATTACCTAATAAGGTACGTCGATTTAATGACACTGGGGAGTAAATACTTCAGTTAGCATTCAGGTATGTAAAAATGGCGGAGAACAGCACAAGGTACAGCATAACCAACAAAGTGCTGTTGGTTGTATTATGTGAATAGAGAGAGCTGAGCCACACTGGGCTACACCACAGACTGCAGGGGGGCAGGTCCATGTCTGTCTGCCTGGGGGCCACCCTGGCATCGGGTACACTGCTAAATATCGAACAGACGTCACCAAGTACTGTTAAAATGAATTAAGAAAACAGAGAGGCCCACTCATTGACCAACCACAGGGGAGATGGGCAGGTGGAGACAGTATATGATCCTTGAGTTCCTATCAGTGGATTGTGTGGAGGGAGAACTTAGGGGCTTTTTTGCCTGTTGAGGGGCAGGAGAAAGAGAAAGTGAGAACCTGTTTCATCCACTCATCTGCAACTCAAAGTTGACTGTTGATGAAACTGCTTGGAACAGACAGTTTGCTTCCAAGCACTCTAGTTAATTTCCTAGGCATATTGGCTCTTCCTGTTTTGTTGTTTGTTTGGTTTGCTTTGGTTTCTGTTCTATCTTATTCAAACATTAATTGTGAACTGGGTTCTTTCCAAGCCTCTACTTCCCAAGGTGGTCCACTGGAGCATGCATAGGGGCTATATGGCCCCCATGGGGGCGAAAACACGTTTGGGAGGGCTGAAAAAAGCCTTACTCTTCTTATATATGAAGCACAGATATAACTTCAATACATAAACCATTATATAGTATCATATAGTAAAATTCACTGGGGAGGAGTTATTAGGGAAAAACGTCTTAAAAGGCTCTTAGTGAAGCAATAACGAAAAAAAGATTTGGGCCCCAAAAATCTTTGTTGTGGGGTTGTCCTGATGTGATTGGTTGTTTAGCAACCCTACCCAGTAGATAACAGTTGCATCTTCCAGTTGTCTCTAAACATTGCCAACTACCTGCTGGGAGGAGGGCAAAATTGTCCCCAATAACAACGACTGGGCTGGACAAAACTGTTCACAGGTATCAAGCGAAGGGAGCCAGCAGCTCAGCCACATGGCCCAGTGGTCTGGGAAGAGGGTGCTTCCAAGGACACAAACATAACTCGATCATGAGAACAGAAGGGGATTCTTATATAACCGGGCTCCTCTCCCAGGGCTCATGTGGCACAGTGCAGAACCCAGCTCCATCTATAAGGAAGTCCCACTAAACACATGAAATGAGACATCCACCAGTGCCTCAAAGAGATCTTCACCACGAGTAAATGTGAGTTCAGCAGCTAATTCGTGCCCTACAACTAAGACCTAAAAGGCTTAGGGGTATTTTTCAATCCACTCAGCAAATTCATTCATGAGCTTCTATTTAGACACTCTTAATACTTCACCCAAAATTAGTAAGTTCAGAGCACCAGGGAATGCTATGCAATATGTGAATCAGCGCTCTTAAATTGCATTTTTAAAGGAATTGGTAAGTCAAATGTAAGTAAAATAAATCTCACCAACCAAAATGTAGGCTTATGAGAGATCGTGAGACTTATCATCAGAAATAGGGATTTAGAAGGATTCAGAATCCAGTTCTACCTTCTACGAGTCACGTAGCTTTAGAAAACCCAATCGGGGGCGCCTGGGTGGCTCAGTCGGTTAAGCGTCTGCTTTCGGCTCAGGTTATGATCCCAGAGTCCCGGGATCGAGTCCCACATCGGGCTCCCGGCTCGGCGGGGAGCCTCCTTCTCCCTCTGACCCTATTCCCTCTCATGCTGTTTCTCTCTCTCTCTCTCTCTCAAATAAATAAATAAATAAAATCTTTAAAAAAAAGAAAACCCAATCGGTCTCAAAAATTTAAATGTTGGGCGCCTGGGTGGCTCAGATGGTTAAGCGTCTGCCTTCGGCTCAGGTCATGATCCCAGGGTCCTGGGATCGAGTCCCGCATCGGGCTCTCTGCTCCTTGGGAGCCTGCTTCTCCCTCTGCCTCTCTCTCTCTGTCTCTCATGAATAAATAAATAAAATCTTAAAAAAAAACAAAATTTAAATGTTAAATGCTTTAAAATTTAAACCTGGAATAACATATGCGCTATGCTAATAGCAGAGTGCTAGCACCCAGGAGAATGCCTGACTATTCGAGGCACCCAAGGAATGTCCATGGTTTTCCTGGTCTCCTCCCCTCCTTCCTTCCTCCCTTCCTTCCATGGGGATGAACACACACTATATAAATAAGACCACAGAGAGAAACAAAAAATTATTAAAAGAAAAATGGGATATTTAAAAAATACAAAAACATAGGGACAATTTATTTTTTTACTAATAATTAAGATGAAGAAATAGTTCTTTCTATGCACAAGACTGTTCACTAACTGGCCTTGGAGTACCTTTTCTACCCTCTCCGTCAAGATCCATCTCTATGGGCCGTGTGTCAGCTGCTTTAGTCTGTTTCTGTTTGGGAGGCGTGCCTGAGACTTTCAAGGGTGACCTCCTTACAACATGCCCAAAGACCAAAAGAAGGACCTTTTGATGTTTCTGGCTCTTTCTCGTGTCCCAACATATCAAGAGCAGCAGAATCAAGCGCCCTGAACACAATGCAGTCTCTTTATAAGACTGATTTTGTACTACTTTATAACTATGAAATTCATTTGGTTCAATAAAAAAGAAATTACTCTTGAACTATCATAAATACGAAACCGTAATTCACAAGTCACAATTTGAAGAATCTAAGAAACAGCATATGGAAGACTAGAGGTTAAAAGATGTATCTTATAGAGCATATACAAGCAGCTTCCTGATTTATCTAAGCCTATTTCCCCAACTGTAAACTGGTATTAATCATAATAACACCTATAATGTATAGGGTTGGTGTGGGGATTAAATTAGATAACGCATGGAAACATGGCAGGGATAGCTAGAAAGGCTGGGTTCAAGTTGGTTAGAACCCTTGCACATGGCTCTCCCAGGAGAGGCTCAGTGTAGTCAGACTCTCTTAGCTGGTGGCTCAGTGCTCTCAGAGAGCATGTTCTGAAAGGTCTGGGCAGAAGCTGTTGTTATTGCACTGCTCCTGACCCAGCATCAGGAGTCTCAGAAAGTTACTTCTGCCCTATCCTGTTGGTCAAGTCATAAAGCCAAGCCAGATTCAAGGGAAGTGGAATTAGACTCCATCTACCAAGGGGAGAAGTAGCAACAAATGTGCAGTCATTGTTAGTCTAACATACAGACCTCAAGCAAACACAAACGATACTATTCCTGCTTTTGTGGGTCAGGTCTCTGGAGAATTACAGAAAAGGGCTGCGTTTTGTTATTTGTCATGTCATGTGTGAATGCGTATGTGTGTGTGTGTGTGTGTGTGTGAAGAATTTAATTACCATGTAATAAATAGTATGCACTTAATAAAATTATATTGTAGCCTTATTGGAAAATGACCTTTCAGAGTCGCTTTTCCAGAAATAAAAACAAGTAGAATTAATGTCAAGTACAATTTGCTCCCAGCCAAATTAAACACTGGTTTCACAAAATGAAAAAGAAGCCATATGTTATTTTCAAAATGGCTTCCCAAGAGGGCAAGCAATATTGTGAAGAAGTATTGAAGTTGCGGAATGGAAAGACACTGTCAAAGAGGACTTATTACCTCCATGCATAACAAGAATAATCTCCAGTCCCTTGCCACTGAGGTAGGATCCAGAAAACCTAATGAAAATTCTAGGAGGGAATTAAATTTAATTTGTTGTTCTGGGCTTAGAGCAGACCCACAGCTATTCCAAGGGAATATTGAACCTTCTGAGTTTTCAAAAAATAATTTCAAAATGGCTATTTAATCTTGAGGTCAGAAGAGGAAAAAAATGACCCATACACACAAAAACTAAATAATTGGTTTAAAGCACTGAAAGACATAAGATTTATTACTACCTCAATCTTTATGAATTTAGGCATTTCTCTTACAAAAAGAAGTAACAACACAGAGCCTTTGAAAAATATCCTAGAACAAGAGAAAGAAAATGTCATTCTAAAAACTTAAATGAAGAAGCAAGTTTTCATATATTATTTATATAGGAATTTGAAGAAACTTTTAGAAAGCCATTTTTTGCAAGTTCAATAGCATATAAGATGACATTACCTCTAAGAAACAGAAGTTTTAAAAATTAAGGAGTGTGAATTGAAATAACAGCAGGATTACACTAAATACAAAGATATTTCCAAATCAAATTTAGGATTACAGGGTTTACATTTAATTCTTGGAATGTATACTTACTAAAATTTTGGTTCTTTAGTCACAGTCACATAATTACTAATTTGCTTTATTTTATAATGTATATAGAATATATATAATAGGATATTATATATATCCTACTATATATCTCTCAGTATATGTGAGTGTGAGTATATGAACACACAGGATAATGTAAAGGAGGTAATATAGGGAAAAATACTGTTCAATATTAGAATAAAAAAATGATTGGGTATACATGTATTATCAAAATATACATATATACATTGCATATATACATGTATATATTATACATATGTAGAGAGAAATGTACATGCCAATTTCATTACTATAAAAAGATCAGTAAAGCAAATTATTACTAAAAGCATTTTAAGATATCTTCACATACTTGTTTCTTTGGTTTTAGGTTAAATCTCACTAATAAATGACAGTCAGATGAATTCTTTTCTATGAGGTTAAATCACCAACTTGATACAGAGTTGCTTTCATTGTTTAAATATTGCCTTCAGTTTTTAAAGACTAAACATTTCATTTTGCTTTAATTTTACCTATAGTTATGTAAATTATTTGCAAAATTTTGCTATATTTATAAAATTCTAGTTTCTGTCTCCAGCCCCTCTACTCTGTCCCTCCTTCCTCCATAGCAATCCCCATTTTTAGTTCTTTAGTTTATCATGCTACATACTACTACATACATACACACACACACACACACACCCGTATTTCTCCTTTCCTTCCTTAAACAATAAGATACTGTACACAACCTTCCCCAATTTGCTTTTTTTAAGTTTATCAATATGTCCTAGAGATAATTCTAAATTTCTTTTCATAACTGCATATTACTCAGAGCATGGGTGTCCCATAGTTTATTAAATTTGTCCCTTCCTTATGGATTTTGAGATATTCTCAGGCTTTTGCTAATTCAGTGTTGTAATGAATAGCCCCAGGATTATGTCTTTTTATATTTTCAGCCAGAGTATACAAAGTTTTGATAAAAACAATGAAGAATCAACCCAAGAGGCCATTTATATGGAATAGAAGTATTTAAAATATATTTCACCCACATTTCCTTCTTTTCTTACAAATGTACTGAAAGATAGGAACTGAGAAAATTATCAAAATTAAGAATCCAAGGGCAGGAAAGGTATAATAATAGAAGGATTGACCACTAAAATAATTAAACACCAAGGTGAATCTAAAAAACTATTAATATAAAATATAATACCCTGAAGATAAAACTCAAAACTCTCTCTTGAAAGTGAAGATGTATAATGCAAAAATAAGTCAACAATAATAGCCTGGGTATAAAACCCTTAGGTTATTATTTTCAAGGACTGGAAAGTAGAGGAGAAGAAAATAAAAGTTTGCTGAACTCCTTTTTGTAGAGGAAGTAAAAACACAGTTTCATTGTTAACTTTGATAAGAAAATAAATATAGGTTAGGTTTTTCAAAAACATTCTTCAAAGATAACTAAAGAATCTATATCTTCAACGATAAAAAACTATTCTTTCCAAATTACTGGAGAAAACAAAATTAAACATAATTAAAATGTGCAGTATAAAGAAGCATGGAAAAAACAAAGCTCAAAATAAGATGATCAAAATGGTTACCAGTACATCAGCTGTAACAATAAATATAAATGGGTCAAATTATTTTGTTAAACTTTCTCAGATTGGGTTACATACAACTCAAATCAAACTGCTTATAAAACTACCTTCAGAGACAATGCAGAGCAGACTTCAAGTCAAAGAGACCTTGCTTAAAACCCCAGCTTCACCATTATTAATTATTTAATCCTATGCAAGTTCTGTTTATGCTTTGGGTCTCACTTCCTTTAACCATATAATAGGATATCTACCTCCCAAAGTTTTTGTATGGATTATAAAAAATGTATATTATGTGCTTTGCCTAGGGCTGACATAAATCTTTTACTGAATTTTTACTATTAGTAAAAATTAAAAAACAGTAAAAAAAAATTTACTATTTTTACTTTTTTTACTATTAGAACATATACAAGTGAGTTAAAAATAAAAGGATGACAAATAGACAAGAAGTAAGACAACATCAATTTTTGGATACAAGACAAAAACATTTATTAGCATATACTGACAAAGAGCACAATTTTCAATTAAACTGCGATGATCATGTATCTTTTTGTGTCAAATAATACACAATCAAAAGATATAACACAATATATATTCAAATTTCAAAAGAAAAATGACAGACAAATAATACTATGAGACACTAAGAAACCACTTTCAGAAACTGAAGAATCAAGTATTAAAAAAGGCACACAAAGAACGTGAATTATACAAATAATAATGTTGATTTAGTTGATATAAATGAAAGTTGGTAGCCCTCAATGGTACATGGAAAGCTGTAAAAAAAAATTATAACAAAATTACTAGGGAAAAGAAAAAGCTTCTTGGACACTATTGTTGTTGTTCTTGTTCCTGTTTTAAATCACTGGAAATTACACCCACTATCCAGTGAAAAGTCATTAGATATTAATATACTAATTTGACTCTAACAAACTCAAAAAGAAAAGATACATTGTAAGAATGTGAAATCACTTAAGAATAGTAATTAGGGATTATGCTTTACCTACCTTACGTAATTGTAAACTATAAATCATATATTTCTTTTTTTATGGCACAGATTTACCACTATCCATGTCAAATACAAAGTAAAATTATAGAAACAATGCACACTTAATGTTAAACATATTGTGTTGGATGATAAACAATTACAATGTGGTACCATAACAAGATTAAAATTTCTTACTATAACAGAGGACAACTAATATAATTCATCTTGCTTTTATTTCTGAGATTCGTCGACTAGGGGGATGAGGGCACCACTGCCTTACCTATGCTGTACATTTTCTTTGTAATTCTTCAAATAAAGGAATGTTACTATTTATTAAATCACTGTTTTTCCTTTCATGACTATTTTACAAGCATTTCAAATGCATTTCATTTTTTTAGAAGATTTTTTTTCTTTTTTTAATTTTTTATTGTTAGGTTAATCCCCATACATTACATCATTAGTTTTTGATGTAGTGTTCCATGATTCATTATTTGTGTATAACACCCAGTGCTCCATGCAGAACGTGCCCTCTTTAATACCCATCACCAGGCTAACCCATCCCCCCACTCCCCTCCCCTCTAGAACCCTCAGTTTGTTTTTCAGAGTCCATCGTCTCTCATGGTTTGTCTCCCCCTCCGATTTCCCCCCTTCATTCTTCCCCTCCTGCTATCTTCTTTTTTTTTTCTTAACATATATTGCATTATTTGTTTCAGAGGTACAGATCTGTGATTCAACAGTCTTGCACAATTCACAGCGCTTACCAGAGCACATACCCTCCCTAGTGTCTATCACCCAGTCACCCCATCCCTCCCACCCCACTCCCCACTCCAGCAACCCTCAGTTTGTTTCCTGAGATTAAGAATTCCTCATATAAGTGAGGTCATATGATACATGTCTTTCTCTGTTTGACTTATTTCGCTCAGCATAATACTCTCCAGTTCCATCCACATCTTTGCAAATGGCAAGATCTCATTCCTTTTGATGGCTGCATAATATTCCACTGTATATATATACCACATCAGGAAGATTTTATTTATTTATTTGACAGAGAGCACAAGCAGGGGGAGCGGCAGGCAGAGAGAGAGGGAGAAGCAGGGTCCCTGTTGAGCAGAGAGCCTAACATGGGGCTCCATCACAGGGCCCTGGGGTCATGACCTGAGCAGAAAGGCAGACCCTTAACTGACTGAGACACCCAGGTGCCCCTGATTTCATTTTTTTATTAAAAACCAAAAAGACAACTCTGAAAAACTCAATCCATTCAAAATCTAGTGTTCTGGTTCAAAATCCAAGGTTTTTAAGTGGTGATACCACTGAACAACTGAAATGAAATTTTTCTGAGTTCTTGATGAAAATTCAACCAATTACAAATAAAAATCCTGATAACTTTCAGGTTTAAAGTAACAGGAAGCTATAAATACTGGCATACTGAGATAGCATTGTTAATGAAACAAATATTTCTTGGAAATTATGTGCACAAATCCTCCCCAAATTTATGATCCTTCCCATTGTACTAGAAAGATACAAAATGAAACATAAAATTTTTGCATGAAGTTTTCAAAATTTATTAGGGACTAATATATGCATCACAAATAGCTTTCAAACATTCACAAGGTGTAAAACAATAATACGTTCTTAACATCTGTCCTGAGCAGCAGCTGATGTGGTAATAAACTATTTCAAGGTCTACTATAGGAGTAGCCAGCAAAGGAGTTCTGTTCTCAGTCCACCTCTCCACCCACACCCTCTCCTGGGTAATGTCATTCTGTTCTATGGTTTTGGATCCCAGCTGTATTGCAGTAACTCTCAAACACATACGCCTAGACAAGACTTCTCATCTGTGATATGGATTAGTACAGTTGACTTCCTGACTTCTCAGCATCTTTACTTTGAATCTGAACCAGTATGTCAAAATTAATATGGCCAAAAGAGAATATACAGATCTTTCTCCAGAAATATGCCATCTCCTCTCTGGAACTCTTCCAATCTCAGTAAATGGTACCACCATTCACGTATTTGCTTAAACTAAAATCCCAGGAAACACTCTTGATCTCTCTTTCTCTGAGAGTCTACTCCTTATCAATTGATAATTCTACTGGATCTATATTCAAAATAGAGCCCATATCCAACCACTGCTCACCACCTCTCCTGTTAGAGCAACATCTCTCCTCTAGATTTAGTTCAGCAGCCTCATAATTGGCCTCCCTGCTTCTCTTTTGTTTGCTACAATCCATCCTCCAAAACAACAGACAGACTATGCTCTTTCTGAAAGAATAGATCATAGGTCATCTCTCCACTGGAAACTCTCCATCGGCTCCCATCACTCATGGCATAAAAATCCCAAACACCCTAGCATGGCTGACAAGGTCTAACTCCCGACTACTTCCCCAACCTCTTCTTCCTCTTCTGTCCTGTTCCCTAGCAATGTCCTGGAGACTGTGACCAAGCTTGTTCCCGACCTAAAGCCCTTGCAGGTGCTGTCCCTTCTGCCTGCAATGTACCTTCCTTAAATATTCATGAGACAGCTGCCTTTTCATTATTCAGGTTTCAAAGAGCACCTTCTCAGCCCTCACTCCTCCTCCTGAGCTAATCAAGTATCATGTTACCTCATTTTATCTTCTACACAGTGCTAGCACTACCTGATGTTAGGTTATATTATATTATACTGTATCATATTACATTTTCAATTATTGATGGTATATTTATTGTATGTCTTCCAACATGGGAACATCAACCCTGGAGAGCAAGAATTCTCTTGTTCTCCATCATTATTGTATTGGTGTCATTGTTCTGGTACCTAAAACCATACCTGGCTCATAGCAGACTTCTAATAAACATTTATTTTTTTGTGGTTGACTATAATAAAACAACATTATATTTTTCAGATAACAAGGACACAGATAATAAAGTAAAAAGTAAGGTTAAAGTACACTTCCTTAAGCAGGCAGGTTTGGGATTTATGAAATCTATAAACTAACTCTATGACTGAATTTTTAAAAAGCTGTTTATTTTTTTTTAAAGATTTTTTAAAAATTTATTTATTAGAAAGGGAGAGTGAGAGAGAGAGCGCAAGAGGGGGTAGGGTTAGAGGGAGAAGCAGACTCCCCGCTGAGCAGGGAGCCCGATGTGGGATTCAATCCCGGGACTCCGGGATCATGACCCGAGCCGAAAGCAGTCGCCTAACCAACTGAGCCACCCAGGCGCCCTAAAAAGCTGTTTAATGTTCCAAAGAATATATGTCTTTAAAATAAATGTGAAATTTCTAGTTAAAAATAAGTAAATACAAAAAATAAGAATATTTTTCCATCAAAGCCAATAAATAATATTTCAACAATATTTCAGTATGCTGCAAGTCAGAACGTGCCCATGTAATGAAACACATATTATATATCAAAGAAATTTAATTTTGAAATCAAATAATAAAATGTTCCTACATATGCTACACACACACACACACACACACACACACAATTTCAGGGGCTTGTATTATTACCAAAACTTTTAGGAGGTCAACTTAAAACTCAGTCTCGCTTCTCCTCCTTCTGGCAGGAGGCACAGATTCCATCACTAGGGAGAAGCTGGAGAAGGAAATTTGAGTTCATTCGTGAAGCTATTTAGCTAAGGGGTCACTCTGTTGTTTCACTCCCCCAACTTATCCTGGGTCCAATAGGTAGGGAGGCCATAGCCATCCAAGAAGTGATTATATTCCTTCCCAGGTAAGCATATCTGCCTGCACTTCCCTTATTTACAGGACCAAAAAATCAAGTGACTATATACAAAGAGCTATTTGGGAGACATTTATCCCAAAGTCTTTCATTTTTTTCCTTTACACAAAAGAGACACTGAGAAAATAATTGATGACTTAATTAGCATCAATATGGACCCCATACCATATAGACACTCTAAAGAACTCTCTCTTTCCAAGGCCTGGTATCTGCTGAGTTCACTGTTGAGAAGCTGGTCCAAATCTCTATATAGTGTATATCTCACCAGAGCATCACTGTGAGTGAGTGTATCTGCCTCCCCCATTATATCAGCAGCTCCTCTGGGGAAATGAAAAGGTCTTTTTAACCCAGAACTACCAGTAATTAAGACACTGCTAAGTGCATAGTAGGCACTCAAGGCTTGTCAAGCAAATACAAACAATTCAGAACCAGACCCTCTGACAAGGCTCAGCATCCAAGAAGAAGACAAGGCCTCTGCTAGGTCTCTTGCCCCCACACCTCCCATGTTTATCAGGTGCCACTCCTTCTGCCTCCACCACCAGCATGAGCTCCAGTGCCCACTCTGCTATGTGTCTATCTCCATATTCTTGCATTTCAACCACATTGCTTTTCTTTTCATAACTAAATTTACCTCCACCATTAGAAAGACATGATGTTCACCAATCTCTTAAATTTCTTCCCAGCCATTAAAAATGCAAATAGAGAACTAATCACATCATCGCGGAGCTATGTGAAATGACATATATTAACCCAAATGAGCAGATCACAAAGCAGAGCGCATTGCCTATTTCCTGTTTTGTAAATAAATGTGTGTACCTATTTTAAAAAAGAGAAAATGTAGAATACACACCAAAACATTAAGTACAGTCTTAATGAGTTTTGCTTTCTTTTTCATACCTTTCTATACCATGAAATCTCTTGCTATGAAAATACCACTGTTTTCAAAACAAAACAAAAACAAAAAAACTAAGAATATTTCAATTGTTTGAACAAAAAGGCATCTCGAACCTGGTAGAACTATCAGGTTCAAAAAGAGGAATAAATGGATCAGGTTTTGAGTTCTACTCCACACGTTAGCCAACACCCTCCACAGAGGGACACTGAACAAATGTCTGTTAAATAAAGGCAGTAACCATTTCCCTATGTTGAATGCTCCCTGAGGCATTCTTGTTGGCAGACCCCAGCCTGATCTAAATCTCTGCACTCTGCATTCTCATTTCTGAAAAACCGCTGGCCCACAAGGGACAAAGAACTAAGGAAGACATTAAAAAAAAAACAAAAAAAAACTGTGTGAAAACACCTTTAAATCATTTTCTTTTTCTTTCAATGTTTTTATTGTGATAAAATACACATAAACTATAAAATTTGCTACCTCAACCATTTTAACTGTACTTTCAGTAGTTTTAAGTACCTTTGCCCTCCATTACCAGAACTCTTTCCACCCTCAAAACTGAAACTCTGCCCCCCTTAAACAATAACTCCTCATCTTCCCTCCCTCCAGTCTCTGACTACCACCATTCTACTTTGTCTTTATGATTTTGACTATCCTGAGTACATTAGAAAAGTGGGATCCTACAGCATTTGTCTTTTTGTAACTGAATGACTTCACTTAGCTTAATAATGTCCTCAAGGTCAATTCTTATTGCAGCATGTGTCAGAATTTCCTTCCTTTTTAAAGCTGAATTACATTCCATATGTAATACCATATTTTGTGCATCCATCCATCCAACGATGGATGTGAGTTGCTTCCATGTTTCAGCTACTGTGAATGATGCTGTGATAAAAATGGGTGCACAAACATCTCTTCAAGACCTGTTTTCAATTATTTGGGGTATATACCGAGTAATGGAATTGTTGCCTAATATGGCAATTCTATTTTTAACTTCTTGAGGAACTGCCGTATTGTTTTCCACAGCGGCTGTATCATTTTACATCCCCACCAATGCACACAGCATTCCTCTTTCTCCACATCTTCTCCAACACTTGTTATTTTCTGGGTTTTCTTTTTGATAGTAACCATCTTAATGGGTGTGGAGTAGTAGATATCTCCTTGTAATTTTAATTTGCATTTTCTTAACAATACATCACATTCATTTTTGCTTCAATGGCATTTTTTTCTGACTCTAAAGATGAAAAATCTTCCCTGCCTTAGCCAGCCAAAGCCACATTATGGTAGCTCCCACAGTGTTTTTAAGCCTGCACTTCCTCCCTGCCTCCTGCTATTATGTGAAGAGACATGGAAATGAAGCTAGCACTTAAATTATTTGTTTCTTCACTCACAGAGAGGACCCTGACAATTCCAGGGAACAACTGTCAAATATTTCTTAAAGAGAAAAACATACCTAATCCCTAAAGAAACACTACCTATTAATTTGGCTGTCTAGAAGCATAGAAAACATGTCTGAAGACTATGATATGTTCTTAACACTACTGTGCAAAAGTCCTCATTACCAAGAAGTTTTAGAGAACTGACAAGACTACAAATCCAAAGCGGGCATCAGTTTGGCTTTTGTTCACTTCTCTCTGTGAACCTCAAAGCAGAATTGTTCTTGGAATTCGAGTCAATTACTTTGATAACATAATTATTTCATCTACACTAACACTGTGCCTGCTCTGAGTTATTAACGCCTTCTTCCCATTCTATTTCTATGAAAATGAATGGCAGATGAGGAGTTTGGCATAAACTCAAAACTTCCAGGGATATTGGGCTGGGATAGCTAATTGCCTGAAAGGGTTTCAGGTTGCCTGTTCTACTATAAGAAAAAAAATGTCTGCACATTCCACCACATCTGGCTCAGGTAAGGTATTATAAGTAACGAACTTCTGCGTTTATAACATAAACTTAATCTTTCTGTAAATGTCACCTGGTCATCAACTAGTATTGTCTTTTAAGTGCTATTGAAAAAGGACATAAAATAGTGTTCCAAAAGTAGTGCACTTTTAGTTTGAAAGTAAAAATGGTTTATTCTAATAGTATTCCAATTACAATATGGCTTCATCACACTGCCTGTGAATTCAATCCGTTTACCTCCCAAGCTCAAAAAGTAACAGATATATGGTTACAATTAATGTCCTCCACTCCAGCCACAAGAACAGTGGCTCATAAACTCTTTTAGGATTTCAGACCCCTTTAAGATTTTAAATAAAACTATGGATCCTGTCCCTAGAAAAAGAAACAGAATCCAAATTTAGAAAAAGTTCCAGAGGTTTGTGGTCATTCCTCTATAAAATCCATGTACAGAACCCATTCTACATCAGAATCATTTGGGAGGCTGGTTACAATAGAAGATTCCTGAGTAGGAGAAAGGTATCTCCATTTTTAACAAAGCCCCTGGTGATTCTAATGAACACCAGGATTTGAAAGTGTTCTGGAGAATGAGAGTCCTTGAGGTCAATAGAGCCAGGTGAAAAACTCCTGATACAAAAGGTAGGGCAACTGGGTAATGGGATAGGTTCTTAGCTCTCTGCAGAATCAATCTTATTACAATCACATCTATGAAGGGGATGGGGGAAGGAAATGCTAAAGCCAAGATACACGAATATAAGAAAAATAAATAAATAATAAAACTAGATAGTATGTTACCGTAGTATATAGCATACATAAAGCCACTGTACTTTGTATATAGTATATAATTTAGCATTTCTAGTAGAGCATTCTTACCTTGTAATATTTAGTGTGCTAAAGTTCAATGGACACAAATGTGAGTGACAGAATATGAAGGAGCTGTGCACACAGGTGAATCCTGATCACAGTCTCCACATGAGTGGACATAGCAGCTCCTTGAGCATCCACCCAGGCCTCATTCATCTCATCCCCAAGTATGGAGAATATTGCCTTGTTCACAGTTGATGCTCAACACATATCCTCTGGATTTAATTTTAATCTGTCTCTGCTAACAGCTCTATTCCAAATCTAACCATCTGCTTAATGACAACAGACCTTATTGGGGTCCACTACAGAATTAAAATGGAAGAGCCAAACTTGCCTGTACTCAGTCCCTTCTAAGATGGTGAAATTTAGAATGGTCAGAAGTCAAGTCTATATATGTTGCTTATTGCCAGAGCTTCCAGTTAAGAGTGGAGTATAAGCTCCATAGGGTATGAGTCAAGAGAAATGAGATCACCTTGGAAGTATGTAGGAAGATCAGTGTCCTAACTTCAGAATTATATTTGCTCTTCAACAGTGATGATGACAAAAAAAAACCAAAAAACAAAAAACACACGTCCAGCTACTCCAGTATGATTAGACATGCACTGAGTTAATAACTTGATATATGGACAAATGATCCTTTGGAAGATCATGGACTTCTTGAAGAATCAGACAAAACCCAAGGAGCAAGAGATCTACGCAAGATTTTCACATCATGTCGAGGAGTTCTCTGATCCCTGGAAGGCCATCTGTGCCCACCTTTTTTTTTCAACAGCATTCAGCAAGTCTGTCCACCTACCTGGAACAGCATGATGGGAATACAGAAAGGGGAGAGGGACACGAAGTGTGAGGTCACATGGGCTTTGATCCTGTGATATTCCACAATGGAAAGAACATATGATCTGGACACAAAAGGTTCTGATTTGAAGCTTGACTCCATGACTTTATAGCTGCAAAACAACTAGGACTACTGTAAAGACCAAGTGAACTAATCATTACAGGTCCTTTCTGCCTAGTAAATACAGATGTCACTTTCATTAAGTAACTATTATACATTTTTTTTCTGATTATATAGGAACCTAGATATTAATATCCCTTAGGTCGTATTTGTGGTATGAAACTTCTCAGATTATAATTAAAACTATATATAAGGTTACTTTGGTATTTAAGTTATTAAGATCCTTTGAATGTAAGTCAAGAAAAACTTGACTATACTAATTCTACCCCAAAGCAAAAAAAAGAAAGAAAGAAAGAAAGAAAAAAGAAAGAAAGAAAGAAAGAAAGAAATCTTTTTTACATAAATAGAATAACATTTAAGTTTAAATTTCTTAAGAGAAAGCCAAAATCATCATTCATAAAAAGGTGAATGTTTAAAAAGTAGCTAGAATACACATCATTAAATTACATCATAAACATTTACATGCCAAGCTACACACACATTCACACACATCACACATACATATTATATATGCAAACATACACACATATTTTTATATCAATCTGTGTGTGCGTATATGAATCATTATATAATCTTGATTTATTTGTCATTGCTTGGACTCTACCTAGCAATAAGTGACTTTTAGCTACCAATTAAAAACTACTGTAAATCCCTATCTTCCATACATTAACATGCACTTCAAAAAAGTTTGATTATATTTTACCAGAATCTGGCGGGGAGAGCAGGGGCGGGGCTACATTTTGCTCAATGAGAGATTTAATTAAATTATTATTTTCATCAAATTAGACTCAGTCCTAAAAAATATTTTTCTCCAAATTATGTCAAGAAAATTTAGAGTTACAAGGTCTGCAATAGCAAGCACAGGACTTGGTGAGGTAAATGCCACCATTTCAAATTCCAAAGTCAATTCACAGTAGCGATTTAAGAGATGCAAAAGGCCTGGCAAGAGTATTTATTTCCTCCAAGAATCCTCTGCAAGCAAACTGTCCATTCAGCAATTCTGCAGGCTACTGTTTCACCATGCGACAGGCCCACTTATTCATAAACAAATCATTAACATTCTTGACATAAATCCATAGTGGACCATTAATCCCAGCTATGATAATGTTTTAGTACATTTGCTCTGCCCATCGTGAATGGGACTGTTGTGTCCCAGAACCCATTCCTGACAAATAAGAGGCAAATTATGCCCCGTGAGAAAACTTGGAGAATGAACGGCTTACACACCAATTACTGTCTCATTATCAGGCTGATGCCGAAATAGATCCTGTGTGCTTTGGGTGAAATTTAGAATTTTCTTACTCAGACAAAAAAATACAAGTATATATAAAATCATTTGCCAAGGTGGTTTTGTTGCTCAGATTCATCTGCAAACCACACTCTGGGGATAGGCCTCATGAAAGCAAATTAAAAATTATTGCTTAAGGAAATAATTATTGCTAGTATGTTATTGCTTGTATAACTACAAAAAATACCAAAGATCTTAACAACCACAATGACTAATGATTAATATGGCTTTTTAGCATTTCTGTGTTCATCATATTCTGCCGAAGAGTTATCAGGAAAGGGATAGGAGTAACAGAAAAACAATAATCAGGACATAAAAAAACTTACTTAAGTTTAGTTGACTCTATGACCTGACTCTTAAATTCAGTTTATAAATTCTCCCAGCAGAACTTCAACAATAAACATCTTCATGCTCAGAAAGCATTGGATACACACTCATATATAAAAAGTGCTCTGCTAAATGTTTTTGTTTTATGATCCAAGGTAAATGGATTCAATTCTAGCTCTTTAACCCTGACATCATAAGTTAAACAAATACGCTAACTCTACAAAAGTGACCAAATCAAACACTGTGTTTTTTAGGTACACCTAGTTCTACCTACGAACCATCTGCTGGACTAAACCCCATGCTCGTGCTCTGTCAACCATCACGTCACACATTAGCACTGGCAGGGACAAGACCATGAGCCTGTTTATTTCTCCAGAAAAAAACCTGGCTTCCAACATCTGTTGGGTAGTGCGGTACTTCTCAAACTTTGTGTGTATAGTTATCACCTGGGGATTTTGTTGAAATGCAGAATCTGGGTCAACAGATGTGTGTTGGCACCAAATAGTATGCATTTCTATCAAGCTCCCAGGTGACTTTGATACTCCTTGGCAAATACTTTAAGAAACTAGGTGGGTGAGGACCATGTTTTATTTATGGGTTGGTAGATCAATAGTTGGTTTTCTTCAGGCATGAAATAGAAGCTCTATTTAATTTTGCTTTTCCTATTACTAACATAATTATTAATTTAAATCAATAGATATAAAATTTAAAGCCATGTTTTACATGACTCGTAATGTCAAGTAGGATTTAAAGTACAGAAGTCTAGAGATATACTTGCATGGGACTGGCATGGGGTCGCCCTACCAATGACGTGGATTTGAATCTTATTCTACTCTTCCATTAAACAAAACCATGAGGCCATACATGTGGTTCGGAACTTCTCTTGGCAGAGCTGTTTCATACAACAGGCCTGAGATGCAACCTTAGAATCTGTATTATTAAGTACCTCCCTAGTGGTCCTGATCTACAGCGAGGACTGGAAACCAGTGCCTTCATCTTTGGAGCTGCAGATACCTTGAGTGTGGCGGTGATGCCCAACCACTTGCCACCTGGGATCTTGCAACAGGGCTTAGGATGCAGCAAACTCTTCCCAGATACAAGACTGGGTGTCACTGCTGCCCTCATATATAGGCTTGAGGATGAACTCACAGTGATTCCCTTAGCCGTGGGTACCACTTCCCTTGATGTGTCCATTTCATAACTCTGGCCATATCTGGATCAACAGCAATTGCAAGCTCCAGGCTCTGAGGTTTTTCTCTTTTAACCACCACCACAACTGGGTCATGATGGAGGCGGCTTCAGTGAGTCCTCCTACCTGTATGATCAGTGCACAAGCCCCTGCCCAGTGACCTCCAGACTCTGGCTTCCTCTAACACTTCTCTGCAAAGGAGAAGAATGAGCGCCCCATCACTAACAAATCACTTGGTGCATCTCCAGTGCAGGCCTCACAAATCCTGCATGAACAGGCTGGTCGGTTAGAAGGAAAATACTTTCTCTCAGCTCACCACTGTCTTGTCTCTTATGGCACCCATCTGTGTATACAATCGGTCCTCGCAACAACTGTCACAAAAAGAAGTATCTCTTCCTACACTCTGGTTTTAGAGAACAAAGACCCCATTTCCAATTACAAATCTTAAAAACAGAAGAAAATAGGCCTTAAAGAACATATGTATGCAGAATGTAGCTAGGTGTTCATGCAGAGATCTAAAAGTTTGTTTCAAAAGCCCAGAATGCATTCCCTTCACTCTTTCCTTCATTTCCCTCCCTCTTTCCTTCTCCTTCTCTCTCCCTTTTTTCCCTGCTTTCTTTCCTTCCTTCTAATGGCATTTAGAATTCTGTAAGCTCACAGAAACCTTTCCTAACCAATCAGAATATTATTTCTTAGACCTATCTAAGTTACAGGTGAGTGTCTCCTCTGGTATGATGAGAGAGAGAGAAAGAGGGAGTGGGAGGGAGGGATGGAGAGATATCAGGGCTGTGAATCAGTGTTCTTGTTTCCAATCCTAGAGTCATGCAGGAGTTAGAGAAGCAGGCCTGGTAATAAGGTGATAAGTGGAAACTGAGGATTGGCCTTCTCGGGGATGACAGGGAGTGGCCAGAACAATGGCAAACAAAAGAGTCCCTGGCCTCTGTACAGGTAGAGTCTCAATACAACTCTAGACAAGAGTGGCAAGCAAGAATATGACATAAACACCACCAGTGAGTCAGATTTTTCAAACAGAAGCCAGAAGGCCAGATATTTATATGAAATCTCCTGATCTTGGGGCATTTGCTATAATTTTAAAATGCTACAAGCACTGTGTTAGCCAAAGGAAATATACCAGCAGGGCCAGTGTGCCTTGCTCGCCAACCACTTGCAAACTTTCACCTGATGGTCTCTGTGGCATGCTGGCTGCTCACCAAAATCTGTTTCCCCTCCTTCTCAGGCACTCAGCTAGACCACATTTCTCCACCTTCCCTGGAAAGAGCCATGAGCTGATGACTGAGTTCTAGCTAATAGAATGTGAGCAGAAAGGACACGTGCTTCTAAGGAGGAAAGACTTGAAATAAGCAACTGCTCCTCCTCATGCTGTCTCGCCACCTATACAAACAGCAATGAGCCCACAGGAGCAGTGGAACCACAGCAAGGAAGAAGCCTGGGTCCCCGAATCACCACATGGAAGAGAGCCACCAACTGTCCAGGAACACAGTGTTGGATGGTAACTTGGGAAAACACATGTATAGCGTTTCACACTTTTTATATTTTAGGGCCTATTAGTTATTGCAACCTCACCTGACTCATTTAATACAGTCTCCAGGATCTCTCATCTTTGGCTTTGAAAAATAACAACCTTTCACACTCCTTGAGATGCCCTTACTTCAACTGTGAGTGGAATGCTTTCATTTTTCTCTCCTAGACATGTTTATCTTTAATTCTGATTACACTAGGTCCCCCATGCCTATTCAGACAAGTTTAGCTAATTTATTAATCAATGCTTAAGGGCAGAAATTGCGATTTCCCAGAACACTCAGAAAGGTATTTAGGATCAGATTCAGAACGAGGATTATCACATTTCTATTAAGGAAATGTCACCACAGAGGAAAATTTACAAACATTTTGAAAAATCCTCTCACATAATCATTTAAAAAAACAAAAACCACAAAATATCTCCCAATAATAAGTTGCTTACTTTTTATAGAGGCCCCTTCCTTAAATGTCTGCTTACTGCTTTTTCTTTCTACCTATGATGAGCTCCAAGGAAGTTTCATATCAGAAAAGGAAAAAAAAATGAACTTAAAAAAAAATGGTTAACATATGGAAAGACATCGAGAAGATCGGCATTCTAAATTGGATTCCTTCCACAAAAGCGAATTTTGCCACAAAATCCGAGAGTGGGAGAAGCCAGAAGATTTCAAGGCACTTTTCCCAACACCTTTTGCTACATAAGTAAAGATAAAAATTCAAACAGCATAGCTTGTTGTCTTATAATTT
Source organism: Mirounga leonina (assembly GCF_011800145.1). NCBI lineage: Eukaryota > Metazoa > Chordata > Mammalia > Carnivora > Phocidae > Mirounga > Mirounga leonina. The sequence continues at coordinate 9,527,003 of NW_023270377.1, read as the reverse complement.
TATTTCTTTATGTGCAGATAGTTTGCTGGAAAATTAAGAAAAGGAGCTGAATGCCATGTGCCAATATGGCACCAGAAGCCAAGAGTGAACCATGGCAGATCAGAAAATAAGATCCATCCCTCCAGACAGACTCCTGTGCCTGCCAGCAGCAACAGTTCCCTCCAGGCAGGGCACATAAAAGCTTGGTGTAAACAATTAAAGAGGGTTAATAACTTTTTCCATTTACTTTCAGCCAATAGGATTTAATTAAGTATACTTTAATTAAAATTTAATCACGCTTTTTTGTGGCTACTGACAGCGTCTGCTGAAAATTTCATTAACTAGTATTTTCTAAAACCCCTTTCCAAATAAAGCTGCCTTACAATGAAAAAATATTTATGATGATGATATTGTATTCTTTCCTCAAAAATGGGAGGAGATGGGGGGGTGCAGTGAAACAATTATATAAAAGACATTATACAACAAAATGTAGGAGGCTGGTTTGGGGGGATAAGTTCTCCATAAATCAGAGACTTGAGCAAAGGAGCATTTGTTAGATTCAAAATTACAGTAACTCTTCATTCAAGTACCGAGAAATGAGGCATTTTGTGTAACCTAACATCCATATTCCCCGGGTCCTTTACTTACTCATTTGATACATTTATAGGCAAGTACTGTTCTGAGGACAAGTGGTCTAAATCTCAGTGCCAAATCTTTAGTTGACTAGGATGAATGAAAATCTTTATTTGCATGCTTGAGATTTTCTTACACAGACTGTAGGAGCAAAATGGAACGTTTATCGATCACGCTTACTATCGATGTGAACATAAATTACATTACTGGGCTTAACTGGAGAAATGCTCTCATGGGCCGTTGAGAAATGTGTGATTCTCTGTGGAAATGTGGATTTCCCCAAGCCAAAGAGTACCACGTTGTATCTTCAAAATGCATTTGTGAGCTCTGTCACATCCACAGAACATGATGCTTGGGCATCATGATAGCTGTTTGAGGGCCAAGGGTTTTTTCTTACCTGCTTCTGATCAGACTCAGGTTGTGTTCTGGATGGATGAGGTTGTCAGAAAAGTAACTTTTCAAGAAAGAAAGCATCATTATGCAACACTATCTGTCATCCAATAGCAACACACAGTGAAATGGTTGCACTATTACCAAGTTTCTGTTAATCAGAATTTGAAGAAAATTCTATCTCAGTCAACTTGAAGTTAAATACAATTCTGAAAATAACTGAAGATTTCTCTGACAAATAAAAAACTTAGTGGGTCTCAAGGCCACTCTTCAGAAATCAATTTTAATTGTACAGTTTCTCACTTATAAAAAGTATCAGACTGCCTTACTGTGTAACAACCCCAGACAACCCCAAATCACACCCCAGATTTGTGTTTTAAAGTTAGGCCCTTATTCTGGCCTCTTTTTCTTAGAGTTTGCATTTTCTGTGGAAAAAATAAATAGAAACAAAGAAGAAAGAGCTGGCTAAGAGTTCTGCCTGTTGGCGTGCTTGTTGTCCCTCTGACGGTATGTTTCCTCAGCCATGTTTAAACTAGATTTGTCTTCAAAGCCTTTAAATCAGGTGTCCAGAAGTTTTTTCGAGAGAAATTTATAATTCCCTTTCAAAGGATAAATTTTTGAAGTTCATCCAGAGATTAAGCAGTAAGTCATCACAGAGAGATGCCCTATAGCTGTCACCTAGTATGTGACTTATTTTTCCCTCCTCTGTCAAAAGAAACACAAGCCCAGGTTTCATTATGGCAGAGGAAACTTCTATGAGAAAGTCACTAAGAACTGAAGACAAGTTCTCAGCAGCTCTCAGCAGCTCTTGATGTTCTACCTAGAGCTGGAAAGGGGACTAAGTTTGGAGAAGTGTCTTTCCAGTGTGCTATTTTAAAACTATTTCCATACAAAGATATCCTCGAAGAAGTACTAACTAGAATTGGCCACAAAGGTATACCAGAGGGTTTCTTTGGCAAGTGTTGGACCTCATGGTCATGGCCACCATCTGAAGGTTTATAAAGCAAAGTTGGGGGCACATATTTTCAGGCACAAACTACAAGAGGCATTTTATAGGCTTTTGCCATTTACTTTTCACATCAACCCTGCCAGACAGATACAATGATTCCCATTTTACATACAAAAAAAAAAAAAAAAACAACTGAGGCTTAGTTATTTATGCCAAAACACAGCAAGGCAAGTGGGAGAGACAGAATCAGAAGGCAGGATGGCTAAGTCCCAGATCACAGTCATTCCCTCCTCCTCTTCTTAGCTGACCCACCCTGTAGTACACACTGTTACCTCACCCATGACCCTGAGCTCCTTTTCCAAACTCACTCTCAAAACTAATCCCTTTTGTAACCAACAAGACCAATTAATGACACCGTGGGGAAGGAATTACCATACACTCTGGTTCATGAAATAAACAAAGTTAACCAGAAGTAGAGGGAGAAAGAAAAGGCTACATGGGTTAAGTAGGGTCAGACTTGGGCTCCATCTAATCCAGTCTCTGTGAATTACGAACTTTGTAACTTTGGGCAAGTAAATTAACCCCTGTAAGCCTCCACTCTTCATAGGTAAAATTCCCAACTTCCAGGGTGTCTGTGAGAATAAAGTAAGATAAATATGACAAATTCAGGGACCCAGGACACAGGACAGCTCTCCTCCCAACACTTGACCCAATCACAGCCCAAGTTCAACTCCTCAGGCTCTCGGGCCACTGAATGTCATTTCTCTCAAGGGATATCCTGTCCACACCATCAACTGTCTCAAGATCAGGTTTTTTTCAACGAGGAAAATTAAACTCAGAGGATCTGAGCCAGACACAAAGGCACATCTTAGAATCTGGAAAGACAGAGAAAGTATGGATTCAGGTAAGAACAATTTCCACACCTTAAGCTCCAGGGCACCCTTGCAAGAATAATGAATTGCTCACAATTTTCCTCCAACCACCTTCTCAATCAACAACATGTTGATTGACACAGTCCATTTTATGGGTGGCCCCTCCCCCAAAATTCTAAAGTCATATGTCCCTGTGCATCTCAAGGGTAGACATTATGCCTTCCTTTTATTCTCAAATACTCGACTCTATAGATACAGAATGTGTATGATTTTTGGCAATGGAAAAAAACAAACAAAAAACATGTATCATGTAATATACTGTCTTCATTAAGCTAGCCAAGGACACTCAATCAAAAAACAAGCCAGAATTAAATTCACTATCAAACACTATAAACAACCATACAGAACCTTAGGCCTTGTAGGACTTAATAAAGAGTATGCCAGAAAGACAGGAAGTAAATCATTAAATTTTGAACCAGAAGAGGCGTTCCATTTTATCTTAACTGACTGTCTTAAATTAAAAGTAAGAAACCTGAAACACTGAGGTGAGGTGGGCATGCCTATAAACATAAAATGAAAGAATGATATCTGTGATTAAGTTCTGGACTCCCTTCTACGTGTTTTATAAGTAGTACGACTTTTCATTCCTATAACCCATTGCAGTTGGTATTATAACTAGCCCCACTTTACAGATGCTGAACCAAAGTTGAAAGAGGCTAAAAAATCTTCCCAAACGCAAGTAATAGAGCCAAGACATAAACCCAAGCCATATGACCTGGGAATCCACTTTCTTGACCATTGCTCTTGACTGAAAACCTGCAGCATGGATTCCCCCACCAGAGAATAACCTTGTTGTTCTTAAATCCTGGCCAATCCTCCTTTCAAGAGTCTAGGGAGCTGGGGCACCTGGGTGGCTCAGTCGTTAAGCATCTGCCTTCAGCTCAGGTCACGATCCCAGGGTCCTGAGATCAAGCCCTATATCGGGCTCCCTGATCCTCAGGAAGCCTGCTTCACCCTCTCCCACTCCCCTTGCTTGTGTTCCCTCTCTTGCTATGTCTCTCTCTGTCAAATAAATAAATAAATAAAATCTTAAAAAAAAAAAAAGAGTCTAGGGAGCTGTCTGGGCAAGTTAATCAAAAGGCAATTCTTAAGAAGTATATCTGAAAGCAACTGAAGCTGTGTTCAATTAAAAACAAATCTACAAGTATTTAGGGTACAAATAAATAGAATTCTAGAATCAGATATGGGGAGGGTGAAGGCATTATTAGAGAATGAGAAAATAAAATGGAGGGCTTTTTCATTAAATAGTTTTCCTATCACTAAAGATCCACATGCTTGGCATAAAAGAAGAAATCGAATTAACACAGAAGGGCATATAGCGAAATATAGAAGACCTCTTGTCAGTCTCAGAATTTCAATGTCAAATCCCAGAGTCAATCACTATCAGCAGGTTTTTGTTGTTTGGTTTGGGTTTTTTTGTTTGTTTGTTTTTCTTTTGCATCTCTTTCCAGAAATTTTCAATGCAGTCCTGAGCACAAAGGGATCTTCTATTTCCTTTTTTTATACAAATGTGATCATACCAAATTACTATTTTACAGCTTCCTTTTTCTCTTATGATATATTGAACATTTTCCCTTAACAGCAGGCACAGGGCACATCTTATCTCCCCTGTTTCTCCTCCTCCTCTCTCTCTCTCCCTCCTCCTCCCCCTCTCCCTTTCTCCTCTGTCCCTCTCTCTTTTGTTTAAGCTCTGTAGTGTTGCATTAAATCCTGGCACCATAATTTCACTAGTCATATATAGATATTTAGGTTGTTTCTAGCAGCTTGGGTATACTGTTGTTATTAATTCAAATACAGAAAGGTACAAGTATTGAGGCAACTGTGAAATAAATTTACAGAAGGGAAACTGCCTTGTCAGAAGAGTGTGCCTTACTTTTCCTTGGCACATATTGCCAAAACTCTCCAAAAACGGATCAGAGCAATTTACTCTCCCACAAAAACAATGAAAGTGTCTATGATGCCCGGCTCCCACAGCACTGGGCTTCATTTCACTGTAAGCACGACCTGTCTGAGAGCTGGGGGATAAAAACACCTACTACTGCTACATCTTCCAGCCCTTTCACTGAGTAAGGCTGAACATCTTTTTGTTTGTTTATTGAAAATTTATACTTTTTTTTTTCCATTACCCTATAGATTAAGCTTTTGCCCATTTTTCTACTGGATTGTCGTTTTCCCATTGACTGTGAAAGTGCTTTGAATATTTACAAAATAGACCCTTTGTTAGTCAAATGTTTGCACTACATCTTTCCCCAAAATGAACCGTGTAGAGCTAACTTCAAACCAGGGATATGGTTTACCATAAGTCCAAATATGTGCGTAGACATGACAGGAGAAATTTTATTATAAAATCGGAAAAAATTAAATTAAAAAGCTGAACTTATATTCACAGTCTCCAATTAATGTACCTGCGGTCTCCAACCTGTTAGAACAGAGTCAGTCACATAGTCGACCTCCTGTGATGTCTTGTTATTACAGTCTTTAAGTAGTGAAAATATATTTTAAAATATAATTCAAATCAAAATAATTTGTGGGACACCTGCATCACCTCTGCCAAACATGACTTGGAAATCACTGAACACCAGGATGAAGCCAAGAGAACATCACTTTTCCTATGGAAGAGAATGTACCCATCTTTTTTCAGTTTTGACATGTGGCTTTTCTAAGAAGAGCTATTCTCAAAAGGTGAAGTCTGTAAAACTTGGCCTTGTGATCTTGATCAAAAGATACCAGGCAGCAGCAGAACAAAATCTAAACATAGTTCTTAAAAACGGCAAACAGCAAATCTGCTGTCATATGGTTCCCCCCAATTTGCAGAGGGGCCACACTCATGCTGGGTTGAGTAGGAGAAGATGACAAATGTTCATCTGAAGGTTTCTACTCCAAGTTCAGAGCATGATCCTGCCAGTCTGCTTCTCAGCCCCAGCACCCAGCATCCTTGTGCTTCATGGGTTCTTGTGGCTTTAGTTCCCAAAATGATGGTCAGAAAGCAAGACAGGGACTCAAGAAAGAAGAATATCCCACCACCAGGATGGCCAGCATGCAAATAATCACACAACCCAAAGAAAAGGTCAGTAAACTGATGAAGACGCTAAGAATTGAAAAAATCAGTAGATAAAGGCCTTAGATTTTGATCTTTCAAAAAATAGGCAGGTAATACTCAAGCTGTCAAATTCTTAAAAAGTAAATAACTGTACCACTTGCTGCTTAAAACAGTTCTTACAACATATTTATTAAATATTATTCCACTGTGGAGGGAAAATAAACCAGAAACAAGACCCAGAAATAAAATCAAAACCGTAGCATGCCACTTTTCAGAACGAGGAAACCTATACACAGAAAGAAGTAACTGACCCAAAGCCACAAATGACATTATTGTCATTGTCCCTCTGGTTTGCAAAGTCCTTTCCTGAAAAGGCACCTATAAGTTGTCATTTTTTTAAGATTCTTTTAATAACTTTTTTTTTACTTAGAATTTTTACCGAGTTATAATTTACGTAGCGTGAAATGTACAGATCCAACTTTTGTTGTATAGATCCAACTTTTAAATAGACCAAAGCACTACACAACCACAGTTGAGAGCTCCATATTCCAGTCTCCTGGGGCAGGCTGGCCACAAGTGCCCTCAGCTTTCTGTTAGCCTCTCTGCTGGAGCAGCCTCTTCGAGACAGAGCCCATTTCTATCCAGAATCTACAGGAAAACCCATCAGAGCTCTGGGATTACTCCAGAAAACTCCATCGCAGATAATAAAGCAAAGCGTGGAACACTCCATCAAAATGAACGTCTGCACTAGGTAAGCTCCAAATTTAATTTCTTTCATGCTGATGAGGTTTATGGGTCTTTGAAAATATGAAGCTCAGCTGTTTAGGATTTGCTTTGTTTGTTTTGCTTTAATTAATGATAGTGCCTTTCTGGAGAGAAAACAGCACTGAGAAAGAATAGAGTCAGAAATGATCTATTCAAAGCCTCTCCTTTGGCCCTGGCTCTGAAGTAAACAAGATTCCTTAATCTCACTCCAAGTCAGAGAATGGGGAGGAGGAGGCAACAACAAGTGGCTCCACCTTCAAAGAAAAGATGAGACTCCGCCCAAGTGCCAGGGCAGGGGGAGAAGGGCAACATATGGTTGGCTACTGTGGAGAGGAGCCAGGATTGCTGGCTTCAGATGATACTGAGATACCCAGCACGCAACCACCAAGAGTTTTCCTCAAGCTCCTCACAGTTACAGTACATTAATTTAGACTTAACTCATCCAAATTCTGCAGTAATTCCCTGTCACCACCCATCTCCTTATCCTAGCATTCCCAGGTACTTCTAAACAGAGTCCCGGCTCTGTCTTTACAGCTTTGTTTTCCAATTTCAATCATGGACCCTCCAGTCACCCCAAAAGTCCTTCACTCTTCCAAGCCTTTGTGTTGTTTCCTCTACCTAGCACATCCTCAAGATTCAGCCCAAATATCACTCCCTCTGGGAATACTCTCCAAGCCCCACTGTAGACTACTGGTTGTCTCCTCCACTACACACCCAAAACCTTCCTACGTACGCTCTATAATAACCCTTTATTTTCAGCACCTGATTACTATTCTCCACTAAAGTACTAATTCCTTCTCAGTGGCCAAAAGGGGACCAGAGACAGTGCCTGTGATATAGCAGGTGCTCAAAAAACAAATACCAATACAAATGTCACGACTGGCATGGATTATCTCATGAAATGATTATACTTGAAATGAACTTCCCCACAATTTTGCTTCCTGAGCAAAAAAAGGTATTAAAAAAAAAAAAAGTCATGACAACAAAAGAAATACAAAAAAGAAAAATCAATGACAATCTTCTCCTGGTTCATTTCCTCTTATTCCCATTCATCCATGTCCACACACTGTCAAGTTGGACAAGCTGCAATCTGCACATGCTTTGGGAATCAATAACGGAGCCAAGAAGAATCTGAAGCAGTGACAGAACAAGGCAGGGAAGAGGCCAGATCAGGGTCAGCAGTAACATGGAGAGCCAAAATGTTGACCAAAGGCAGGATGAGGCAGACAGGTGTCAGAGGATGGGGTAGCAGACAGACTGGACATCCAGGATCTGAAACAAGGTAGATGGGCCCAGTATGGAGGTGGGTTCCATATACAGAAGCCAGGTTTGGAGCCCTGGGATTCAGGGGAGAAGAGAGGAGTAGAAAGATGACTAAGGTCCAAAGGCACAGGTCAGATTCAGAAGTGGGGGAGAAGGAGATACAGGAACAAACGGAAGATGAGTGGCGGTGATGCAGAACAATAAGCCCAAATTTTGCCCAATATATTGACTGGCTCAACAGAACCTCTCTATGGATCTTCATAGAGTCAGATTAACGTATCATGATCCACACTCCTTTCTTTGTAGTAGGTTCCTAAAGTCTTCCTCAACTGAATTCTCATTTTCAAAAGTCAGGATATGTTAAACTGAAACCTCTTAAAGTCAGTCTCTCCTATCACCACACAAATACACAATTATTAATCTCAGGCCAAGCTTCAAACAAGACTAGAGAAAATGCATTAATCGGGTGGGACCACAGAGATCATCTAGGTTAGGGCGTTTTTTGTAGATAAAGAAATGGAAGGGAGAGACTTACCTAAGGTCATGTGGCTAACAAGCATTGGGCCACAACTAATAAAGACTCACAAAAATGTGGGTCAGACACTGCACAGATCACTCCACATATGTGATCAACTTTAAACCCCACAACATCTTGAAACCTCTTTAACAGGAAAAGTGAGGCCCCAAAACACCGGGAGACCTGTACCAAACTTGCACGTGGCAAGTAGCCAAGTGAAAGAGGCCCAGAGAGAGAAGCATCTTTGCTCCACAAACACTGTATTTAATTCTAACAAAATGATTGTACAACCAATGAGGAAAACAAGTCACGGAGAGCCGGAAGTTGGCGCCAAGCGCACAGGACTTGGACACCAGGACCCCAATGGCCCACACTCTCCAGTGAACCTACAGGTAGTGAGGCTGGGGTACCCAAAGGTGGGGGGGTGGGGGCGGAATCTGGAACTCCAACCCCCAGCAGATGGCAGCAGTCAGGCCCAGCCTGGCAACCAAGGATTCTGTAAGTATAGCTGGCTCCACTAGATGAATTGAGTCTTTTTTAGGACCAATGGTCTACGAGCACTCTGTGTCTTTAAACTCAGTGCTTTCATGTATCAAACAACACACCACTTCCCCATTAATGCAAATTAATGAGGTGTTGTTATAGGTTTTTTAGTCGCCTTGGTGTAAAATGAAAACTAAATAAATAAAACAGTAATCGGAAAACTCAAATAAGGAAGCCATTTAGTTTAAAACTGTCAATGTTTACCCCAGTGCTTTACTTCCTACGGTTTTACTGTACCACTCTGACTTGATTTTTTTAACTAAAAATTAAAAAGAAAAACAACTTATTTTTCCCAAAATTTCACCAGATTGCTTCAGCCCAAAAATATTTTCAAAAATATTCCCAAACCCTCCATCCCACTAAATTGGCAGCTCGGCATCGGCTTGTTTCCTTGTGTTGCTACTTAACAGCATTATGTATATACATCTGGTATCCTCACACAGATGTAACCTCCCTTAAAGAGCAGATATTTTAGCTTACACATTTTTGAGGAGAGTGACCAACTTGTCCTGGTTGGCCCAGGACTTTCCTGACTGGAGCACTGAGCAGTGTGCATCCTGAGAATGCCCCAAGTCCCAGGCAAACCGGGACAGTTGGATGCTCTATCTTTGAGCTTCTTAAAGTCTTGAGCAATTTAGCGTCATCCTCTCCCTTGAGTTTCTCACCCCACAGTTATGTGGGTTCTGTCCCCACTCCTCACTCCATGCTCCATCAGAACTGTATTGTCCATGATCCAACGACCCAACCAAAGGCCTCCTATGGGGCTTCCACCTTCTGGACCCACAGCCTTGGTCAGCTCTCTTGTCCACTCCTTCCTTCTTAAGACTCTTTCTTCATTCCTTTTCCACATTTGCCTCCAACTTCTTCATCAATTCCTCTTCACGACCATCTCTAACCTTGGACTTTCCCAGGGTTCTGCCCTCTGCTGACCCCTTTTCTCCTGAGACAAATGTTCCCTGGGTATCCTCCAACCTTTCAACTTCAGCTACACACATAAGCCAACACACCCAAATTCCACCATCCACCATTCCCTCCCTCCCAAGGACAAGACGGTATTCCAGCTGTCTGTGGAAGGCACTATGGGATGCTTCACAACGACTGTACTCCCAACACATTCAAAATGGAACCCTCTCTGCCGATCCCTCTACCGGCGCCCTGCCCAGGCTCAGAAAGCAGCAGCCCTTCCTCTCCTCTTGCTTCCACACTCCTACACCTGAGCACTTGGCATGTGCTGGCGATTCTGCATTTCTATGGAGTTGCTCCCTCCACCGCCCCCATCCCTGCCTGCCAGGCTCCATGGGGACTCTCGCTACCCCAGGGCCGGTACTGCCCTAAGCTCCCCCCTGAAGCCCTCGGTGCTGTCAGAGCTCTCCAAACATAATTTTGGTTATGACATTTGCAATGGCTTTCCAATGCCTCTAAGGATGGAGTCCAAACTCTTTAAGACGGTATCAAAAGCTTTTCCTGACTTGGCTTCAATGTACCTATTCAACCTGATCTTGGGATGGTTCTCTTATTTTTATTTTTCTGTATTTACTTTCAGTGCGAATCCATATGTGGACTTCTCAGCAGTTAAAGGCACAGTATAAAATTTTCACTCCTTTTTCAATTGACATCATTAGTATCCTTATATAACCGTATAGCTTCCATAATTAATCTGATGGTTATACAAACACATAATTTACTGAATCATTTCCCTGTAGTGGGACCTTTAGGTGGTTTCCAATTTTTTTATTCTTATAAACATTACTGCATTGAATATTTTGTTACACATGGCTTTTGTTGTCTTTTTAATAATTGCCTCAGGATAAAGTCCCAGGAGTGGGATTGCTGGGTCAAAGGGTGTGGAAATTTTATGATTCGTTATAATTGTTGCCAAATTGCTTTTCCAAAGAGCCTCTACAAATTCCACTGCCACCACAACAACAACCTCACAATTTTCCTAGCTTTGGTCTTAAAAAACAAACAAGAAAATGATTATTCATTGGAAACATGTAAAATACCATTTCATTATTATTTTAATTTGCATTTCTTTTATTATTAATAAGCTTAATTTTTCAAATTTGTTTACAAAGCATATTCTAATGTTTATGCATATTCCTTGTCCGTTTATCTACATGGTGTTTCTTATGCATCAGTTAAAACACTTGCTATCAAATTTAACCCTTTGACTGTCATATTTCATGCAAATATGGTCCTGGTTTGTTTTACCTTTTGCTGTTAGCTACATGATTGTTCATTTTAGGGAAATCTAACAGGCTTTCCAGAAAAGAAACTGCTAATTTCTTACATCATGGTGTCCTAACGGTCAGGATGAGGATGATCCTAAGACCTCGGATGGTTAACTGCACTGAGTTTAGAGTCAGAACAATGAGCCCCCCCCACTAAGCTGCACCATCATCTGCCATGGGCTGGGCCACGACAGGTTTCTGGTCCTCAGTTTTCTCATCCGTGAAGTAGGGAGTAACATTTTTACAGCCCCTACATTGGATCTGCCATCCGGTAAGCATAACACCCAACAAGATCAGCCCCATAGATCACACTATCTCCTGCTCATCTTTCCATAATTATGCATTCATATCAAACTCTGGAGCCTCGCTGGAATTAATTTTGGTATTTGGTGTACCGTATGAATTTTAAACTAACTTTTTTTTAGAAATTGATAGACATTTATTTAAATATTATTTTCCTTCCTTTTGTTCTAGATTCACATGTTATTTATCCATTTATTTTATCACAGACCATCACTGTGGGCTTTTCAATATGGACAAAATGAAATAGTGACCCATAAGGCAAACTAGAGACTAATATTTAAGCAGAATATGTATATAAGATGTTTGTTTTATTGTTTTCTGACTTAATTTAATTAAACTGTCCTGTTGCCAGCATTTTCTAATTAACAATATAGTATACTTGCCTCACTAATGGATTCAGAAATTTTTTAAAAAGCCAGCTCTGAGATGCTGTTTTGTGGCATGTCATTTGGCCTAAACCTTTGCTATTTTTCATTAGTAAAATGAGAACAATAATACCTAACCTTTTTAACTCCCAAGAATATTATAAGGGCCAAGTGTAATGATGTCTGGAAACGTAAGGCAGGGACATTCTGCCCATTATTATGACCATGATGGTTACCATAAGGCTTGGTTTCTGTATTTTTTCAACTTCTGTTACATCTCCGTAACACCTCTCATAGCACAGAAGTTAAGAGCCAGGAGGCCAGTATCTGATAACAGCACGTGTTCATGACTTGGTCACTGACCAACTGTTAGATTCAGGGAAATCTGCATAAACTCCCTGAGCTCAGTTTTCTGAGTGAAATGGAGACCATCGTGAGGACAGTTAGGACAGTTAATGTGTATGCAAGTGCTTGGTGATCTGTATGCACACAGAAGCATGGGACAAATCACATAATGTGTTGGTTATTCTCATTGACCCTCAAGAGTTATTCTCTACCCTCTGTGGATTGTGTTCTCCACTTGCCCTCAGGCTTCTGAGAAATGCCAGGTAAAGGGAATCACAGGAAGGAAACAAGAAGCCATTGGAGTATTATCTACTTTCTCGTCCTTCCTCCAGGCCCAGGATTTTCATAGTGGGATCCTCTCCTCCACATGGACATAGCTCACCTGGCAACCTCTCTTCTGAAGCAGGGGTTCCACTGGAACCTTTTCAGGAGTAAAGGCATCCCACTGATGCTGGCGTCTGGTGTTTCATTATCTCCTGTGCATCCCCCTAACTCTCACCTATTCACACTTCAATAGGCAGTTTGTTCTTCAAGTGACCTTAGCTAATCCTTTGCGTGCACCATCTTTTTTCAGCCAGGATGCAAACTCTTCACAGCACTTCAAGGACTATAGGTCTGACATTTGGGTGGCAGTGTCCACAACCCCCCTAGGTGTGTGGCCCAGTCAAAAGGTAAGCACTCCTCATACTTCGCAACTTTCTGGAATTAGTTTAACAGTTGCTTTTAAGTATTTCACATCTGAGAATTTCATTACTTGTGTTCTCAAAGTCACAGAAAGCAAAGGATGCATTGTTGTTGAACCTCAAAGTGACATGAACATGCTAATTCGGAGGATAAACAGACTTACTGCTGTCACATCTCCTGATAAAACTGAGCACTGATGACACTTCCCCAATCCAAGTGACCCCACCGAAGATTCTAGACCCCAAGAGCCAGTGATGGTTCCCATTAGCACATTTGAGGTCTGCACTCTTCCAGCTTGGACAAGTTCATCCCATCGGAGCTTTGGCCAAAGAGCACTGCCAGAACGTTCACCAACACCCACATGTACAAGGAAATCAGAACAGGGAGGACTCCTAATACTGAAAATTCCCTGGTCTTCTCTGATACTTCTTTCTCACGAAATTTGCCAGGAATAAAATTAAATCCAAAACAAACTCACACATTTCAGAAGTTGGGACCATTTCAGGCTGGGAGGAGACACATTTTCAGTTCATACAATAGCAGACAACAGAAGCTAAACTGTCAGAATGACCCTCCTTAAGGATCATTTTTTTCCACAGTTACTGCAATAGTGCTGATGTAGACAAAAACAGGGTGTTTCGAATTTTATTTCTTTTTTAATTTGCAGTGGTGTCATATTTTCTTAATGATAAAAGAACAATCTCCAGAACAGAAATTTTCCTACAAAGAAATCTGTGCTTTGACAGAGAAACTGATCTTCGGGCTGAATGTATGAAGCAAAAACAAACACACAAACACAAAATAAAGACCTACACATGAGGAAATAACCATTTTTATAAAATTACACTTACCACAAAAGGACTTGATCTTTCAAATGTCAACACTGCTCCTCAAAATCACTTAAATAGGTTTAATGCTCAAATTTGTGTTGCCCAGCATGGTAGACACTAGCCCACATTTAAATTCATCAAAATTAAACACATCTGGGGAACTGGGTGGCTCAGTCAGTTAAGTGTCTGACTCGTGGTTTCAACTCACGTCATGATCTCAGGGTTGTGAGACTGAGCCCTGCATCGGGCTCCATGCTTGGCAGGGAGTCTGCTTGAGATTCTCTCTCTCTCTCTCTCTCTCACTCTGCCCCTCCCTGGTTTGCTCATGCACATGTGTGCATGTGTGCTCTGTCTCTAAAATAAATAAATCCTTAAATTAAAAAAAAAATTAAATTAAAAAAATTTAAATTAAAAAAAAATCTTTAAAAACTTTAAAAATTAAAATAACAATAAAAAATAGAAGTAAACACATTTGAGAAAATCAGTTCCTCAGTCACAACAGCCACATTTCAAGGGCTCAACAGCCACGTGCGACCAGTAACTATAGTATGGACGACACACATGACTGAATATTTTCATCATCACAGAAAGTTCTATGGGACAACACTGGGTCAAACTACATCCAATGCACTACGCACACCTACATTTTCACCGATGGCAGTTCAGTAGCAGCAATTACAATTTATTGATGTTGTAGACCCTGTTGATGGCAGTGATTATGCATTCCCCTTCACCTCAGATTTCCTCTTCAGAGGCCGGAAATGGTAGATAGCTTTGGTAGGCTTGTGACACAATGCCAGGCCCTGAGATAGAAACAGAATGCTGCTGGAGACTCCTGGGGAAACCTTCTATTTTCCTCATAAAGGTGGAGCACCTATTGCCTTCATCTATGACCATAAATCTGATAATTTAGGGTTGTAGTAGCCATCCTTCGACCAAAAGGCAAACACATGACGATGAAAGTCAACACACCATGTTCAATAAGACTAGAAAGACAGAAAGAACCTGCATTTTTGATGGTATATTTAAGGAGCTAATCAAACCAATACCAGCAATCACTCATGCCTACACTTGTCACATGAGCAGCTATATCCCCCCTGCTGAAGCCACTATTAGAAGCATTTCCATTAGAAGCAGTCATATTCATGTTACGTCCTTCTGTATAATGGTGAGGGTCTGTGAGTCAAGTATTCCAAGACCCAAGACCATCTCAATCATTGGAATCTTTAAGTCCAGAACAGTCCAACTGCTAATAGCAATTTATATCTATGCTTACTTACATTCCATAGTTCATATATTTAAACAGATAACATAATCACAAAAAGATTTGATGAAATTTCATAGTTACTATTTAATATGTGCATATATATAGCAAATATAAAAACATTTTTTAAAGTATGATGATAGGGGCACCTGAGTTGCTCAGTCAGTTAAGCGTCCGACTCTTGATTTTGGCTCAGGTCAAGAGATTAGGGTCCTGAAATCGATCCCTGCCTCAGGCTCCACACTTTGTGGGGAGTCTGCTTGAGATTCTCTCTGTCCCTCTACTCCTCCCCCTGCTCACAGGCGCACTAGTGTGCAGTCTCTCTCTCCCTCTAAATAAGTAAAATATTTTTTTTAAAAGTATGGTGGTAAATTATAGATCTAATGACAATACACTGAGGACGACTTTGAGTCATTGAGTACGACTATAGGAATAAGTTTTCTGTTTTAAAAGTGTCCTTGAATGAGAACATACTCCTTTTGTGGGTCTATATACGCAATTTATAAACATCCAGGAAACATGTGGATAGAGATTTTCACGCTCTTTCATATTTAAACAAAAAAAGGTATCTGTTAAAAGCATGTTGATAGTTGTTTTCCTAAAATGATCTTAGAGATTAATGGTTAAGATCCCTTTATACACAGGAATACAATTTGTTGGTGCCTGAAATTTAGCCATGAGAAATATCTTAGGCTTATGCAAAACAGGAATTTTGAAGCCTGTTAAAAATATAATTCTTGAGGAGACAACTTATCCCTTGTTGGTCCTTTACATTATTTGGTGTGAGAAATATACCTTATCTCAGAGAAACACCAGCACTCTGGAGGCTAATGGCTTGGAGTCTCACCAAAGTGGAATAGCGGAGAAATGATCTGCTGATGCCCCTTTTCAACCTAGTCTCAGTGTCATCGTTGAGCCTAAGGCCATCACTAATTTTCTGGGTTTAGTAAAGGCTGTGACTCACAGCAGAAGCTGAAGAATGATTTCTGAATGAATGAATGAATGAATGATCAGCAACAAAACCCACCTTTGCTCTGAAACACATCCTTTCTCCAACAGTATACCACCTCACCTTAGAATGATGCCAACAAGCTAACGTCGAGGCCACTATGGCCTCCTAGACCTCACACTGCATTGTGCTTTTGGTAGCCATGCATCACATTTATTTTTACCCCAACTTGCAGGGTGATTGGATGGCCCTGCATTGTCCCATTCAAAGGGAATTTGTAAAAGCAATGTTTCAGTCAGTGTGTGGTGATAAATAAATTGTTATATATTTTTCTTCACATCAAATATTTTACCAGACAGTCAACTCAAATGTAGGCTATCCACAGATTCTCAGGTGGGCATCTCTTATTTACTACTTCCATATGTTCCTCTTTTTTGGATGGAGCTTTAGTTCACCTTCAAGATTTCAAAAATAAACCCTCTTTGCTTCACGTTGCCTATATCATGACATGCTGAACCTACAAAGAGCGCATCTGAACTTGGCTTAAAGCAGAAGTCTTATTCAATAATCTCACCCAGGTGATCTATAAAGTTTTATTTTAGCTCTTCTATTTACACATATGGTACATATTAAGACTTTTATAAAAGACACAATGCATGCTGGGAGAAGGACCTACAAAGAATTTATGAAGTGAAACAAATTATTTGCTATGTTTTTAACATTTTAATTCATTGCTTATACACTTCTCTGAGTAACTGCAAGGTTTAACCTTGGCCAGGAAGGGGTGTTAATCTAAAAGAGAGTAATCATGTCTAATACAGGTCAAGGAGTTTTACAACTATCTGCAGGAAAGAAAGGTGTTTGGAATTGTAATTTGATACCAAAAGCAGATACCATACTGCACTTCACTAGCAGAAAGAAAAAAGAAGGGGGGTGGAAGGAAGGAAGGAAGGAAGATAAACTAAAATAATAAACCTTGGGGCACCTGGGTGGCTCAGTCGTTAAGCGTCTGCCTTCAGCTCAGGTCATGATCCCAGGGTCCTGGGATCGAGCCCCGCGTCAGGCTTCCCGCTCAGCGGGAAGCCTGTTTCTCCCTCTCCCACTCCCCCTGCTTGTGTTCCCTCTCTCGCTGTGTCTCTCTCTCTCTCTCTGTCAAATAAATAAACAAAATCTTTAATAAATAATAATAATAGGGCGCCTGGGTGGCTCAGTTGGTTAAGCGACTGCCTTCGGCTCAGGTCATGATCCTGGAGTCCCTGGATCGAGTCCCGCATCGGGCTTCCTGCTCGGCAGGGAGCCTGCTTCTGCCTCTGACCCTCCCCCCTCTCATGTGCTCTCTGTCTCTCTCATTCTCTCTGTCTCAAATAAATAAATAAAATCTTTAAAAAAAAATAAAAATAAAAATAAAAATAAATAATAATAATAATAATAAACCTTGATCAGTGAAGCAGAGACCACTAGGATTTTAAAGAACTGAAATTCTTTAGTAAGCCCTGCATTTTGCAATATGAACCTTTCTTGGCCCTTACTGCATACTCAGATTAAACACCACTCAGATCCAAAGCTTGTTTATCTCTTTTACATTTGGAAGTGTCTCTGTGAATAACTTCTATAAGCCCCTTTGGTATAAAGCCCCCTTAAGTTATCTGGTTTGTCAGCCATACGATTTCAACATTTGTTTCACAACCTTGGACCCTAATTGGATTTAAATCAATAAGAGGAATTTATTGCTGCCCTTGGGGCTTTGTAATATCTGCTTGGGAAGCTCTGTGTGAGTTACAGGGGATGAAAAAAGTTCATTTCTTCACTTATTATATCGAATGGCAGTCTACTTTTCAAAATACAGCACACTATAATTTCAAAAGGGATACATCTTATACACACAAATATATACACTCTAGAAACATAAATATATATATGTATACCTTCCTGTGCATATATACATATGCATTAAATATACTATCATTTCTCTTGATTTGTTTCTCTGTGTTTTAATTAACACTTAGCAGTGTTTATTAAACTAAAAAGTCTCATCAGTACCTCCTCATAAGACAATCATGGAAATCACTAAATTCCCCTTCTCTTGTTAACAAGGGCTGCCCAGCCATGGGGGACTACAGCCATGTGAGGCACTGAGTTTTTGCCCCAAAAAGTGTGCCAGCAGAAACCCAACAACCAAAGGTCAGAAACAATGTACAACATCCACACCTCGGCCCACCTATCTGGCTAGACAGTGGGTTAGAGGACCAGGGGAGTCTCAGTGGACTCTCGGTCCACTGGTAGCCAATGAGGCCAAACCAGAGTACCCAGCTCAAGTGAAGCACACAGCCCCTAACCTAACAAACTCAGACTCACCCTTTTGGTCTGTGGAAAATTCTCCTCCAATTCTCCTTCTCAAATTTGGCCTTCGTTGTAATTCGCACATTTGCATGCCCCCCTCCTCCTGGGGATGTAGCATCATGTGAATACATCACCTCAGCCTTTGAGACAAAACTACGGTCTACCAATTACTTAATGCCTACCATGTCCCAGGTATTTAACGTGTATGCTCTTTAACCCTGCCAGGCAAGTATTACCAGCCCTGTTTCATGGATGAAGACAATGGTGCCGAGGCAGTCTCAGAAATCTGCCCAAGGTTGATCAAGTAACAGAGCCAGAAACAAACCCAAATGTGTGTGGGTTGCAGCTGTACCAGAGTTTCCAAACCTGGGTCAGTTCTCCCCCATACGCATGGTTTTATAATGTATGTTGTCACCAATGCGTCTCAACATTCCAGATGTGGGACACCATTTTATATATATAAATATAAATAACTTCCCACGACTCCTCTTTTGCCTCCTCACCTATGGACACAGGGATGAAGTCAGAGGTTGTGCCTCCTAATCTCTCCCACCCATTCAAACCTCACCCATCTACACTCCACCAAAATACATAAATCTGCATATAAGTAATTCACATGTATGTGTGTGTTATGTATCTACTCACACTTATAAGTAAGAAACTGCTGGAAAAATACATGAAGTATGAAATGCGATTAAAGTGGCAAAAAAGTACTCTGAGTTGAGACTGAGGATATGTTTATTAAATCTGCTTTTTGATATCATAATATGGTCCCTGAAACAAATGTGAGTTTCGTTTACCAATACAGCTGAGCTATAAGTGTTCAGATGGGAAATGCCAAGAATTTCGTATGAACAAGAAGAGCAAAAAGAGAAGACAGTGGATTTCTTCACAAACCACAGTCCCTCAGTTAAATCTTTCAAATAAGATCTTTGTTACAAAACAAAAAACCAGAGTGGTCAAAAGTGCCTATCGGTTTTTCGTTATATAATGTAAATTATTCTAATCAGATTACTTGCACAAAGCTGGAATGAGAGAATTTAGATGTGCAGGGAGAGCAAGAGGGTGAGAATCATAGCTTTTGTAATACGGGAATGTTCGGAGGGTGGCAGGCTATCACAGGGCATCTCAAACCCCTTACTATTCTAGATGTACAAGAGCAGGGTGGGTGTGGGGGTGACAGAGATAGGAACCAAGATGAGAAAAAGATTATAGATAATAGAAGATCTGGGGTGCCTGGGTGGCTCTGTCAGTTAAGCAACTGACTCTTGGTTTCGCCTCCAGTCACAATCTCAGGGTCATAAGATCCAGCCCTGCATTGGGCTCTACGCTCAGCCGGCAGTTTGTCCCTCTCTCTCTTCCTCTGCCCCTCCCCAGCTCGCACACACACACAGTCAGTCTCTCTCTCTCAATCTCTCTCGATCTCTCTCTCAAATAAATAAGTTTAAAAAAAAATGGGAGGTCTAAAAGTCCTGGTGACCAAAAGTACCCAGTACGCTAGCTTTTTGATGATTACTGTACAATGAGGAAACCTCTTCCACCAAGCATATGCCTCATTTATTTCTATAGAATCACTTTTAGTTAGTCACTCAGCAAACATTCATTGAGTATTAACTATGGCACGTTGTGTTGGGAGATCCAGAAAAACGTCTTTATTCTCAAGAAGCATATACTTTGGAGGGCTAAGTCTTATGTGAAAAACATCTAGAAAATAATGTATGGTGCCTAATAAATAAGTCGAACACTATATGTCAGAGACAATAAATGCTACGGGGAGAAACAGGTGCATTGGCCATAGATGCCAGCGCTTCATGGAAAAAGTGACTCGAATTTACCTTTGAAAGATGAGGAGGAATTTGAGACATTGAGGAAAGACAAGTTATCAAGGCAAAGAATAGCGCAAGAGCGTAAAGCCTAGGGGGACCCGGAAAGAAACATAGCAGGGAGACTGGCTAGACATCAAATACAGGATCCAAAGCTGGACAAATGAACTGTAACTGCTGGATGTGGAAGCTGGACTTTAAGCTTGCAGGAGAGACAAAGGAGAGCCACTGGAGTCCTTGGGCAACAAAGAACAATTAACCCAGTAGCACTATGCGAGGTGAATCGGAAGCCATGTTTGTCATGTAACACCTTCCCTTCTGCCACATTTGACTCCCGCCAGAGAAAGTCCTCTGCTTTTAAGGGCTCATTTGGTTCAGTGGGCCCCATCTGGATGATCCAGGATAATCAACCTATTTTAAGGTTCATAACCTTAATGATATCTGTGAAGTTCCTTTTGCCATGCAATGTAATGTGGTAGGCAGAATAATGCTCCCTCACCAAAGATGTCCACATCCTAATCCTGAGGACCTGTGGCTATGTTATATTATAATGCAAGGGCGGGGGTTAACGTTGCTAATCAGCTGACTGTAAAGTAGAGAAATCATCCTGGATTATCCAGATAGGCTCAATGTCTCTGAAGGCTCTTTTAGATGTGAAGGAAAGAGGAAGAGGAGTCAGCATCAGCGATGCAGTACAAGAAAGAAGAAAAGAGCTGACCAGCGCTGAAGGCAGAAAGGAGCCAGGAGCCAAAGAATGCAAGGAATTTCTAGAAGCTGGAAAAGGCAAGGAAGCAGACTCTCCCTTTGAACCTGAGAAGGGAGTCAACCCTACAAAGACCTTAATCTAAGCCCAGCAAGACCCATTTTGGACTTCTGATCTCCAGAACAGTAAGATAACTCTGTGTTGTTTCAAGTCACTAAATCTGAGCTACTTTATTACAGCAGCAGGAGGAAACTAATACATAAAATACATTCAAGTTTTGGGTATTAGGGTGTGGACATTTGGCAGGGTGGTGGGGAATTGAGGGGAGGGGGTCTACAGCCTACTGCAGGTGTGGGCTCACCTCTTACTGAACAGCAAACTAACAGGACCAAGCAAGCAAGCCTGGAGATTTCTGATGACCATGTTATTGTCAAACAGAGACCTCTTTTGAAAAACCATTATTACAATGGATTGGGTATTTCAAGTACCTAGCATGGTGTCTGACACATAACAACCCTTAATAAATATTAACTATTATTCTTACATAAGAGATCGCAAGTCCAGTTCTCATCCTGGTCACCCAGTACGCCATGCATTATTTTAAGGACTGAAATGCCAGTTATGATGCTGTTATTTCATACTCTGACCAACAGCTTCCTTCCTCCTCCTCCCACGACCCCGGGCTTTCAACCATCCTACCCCTAAGCATTCTCAGCTCCTCTTGACCACTCTGCTCCTACAGATGCAGGCTCCATCCCCAATGCTTCATCATCAATAGGTTAACGCCAGTGGCAGGAGGAGCCCTCGGAAGCAGTGAGTCTCTCCACTGGAGAAGAGCAAAAGTCAGACTGAATTCAGGAGGAGAAATAAATCAGAACTGCCACTACTCTCCTGGAAGCAGCAGGCAGAGCAGAGGAGCTGCCCAAAGGTTGTGGTTCTGAAAGTTGCACTCAGGGCTGCAAAATTGCAGGAAGTCCTGAGGTCCACTGGCCAGGCCATCAGAAGGCGGCAGCTTCTGGAGAGACATGGCAGGAAGGAAGGATGCAGTAGAGCCAATAGCAGCAGCCAGATGGGTATTTTCTTTTTTCTTTCTTTTTTTTTTTTTTTTTATTCTTATGTTAATCCCCATACATTACATCATTAGTTTTAGATGAAGTGTTCCATGATTCATTGCTTGTGCATAACACCCAGTGCTCCATGCAGAATGTGCCCTCCTCAATACCCACCACCAGGCCAACCCATCCTCCCACCCCCCTCCCCTCTAGAACCCTGTTTGATTTTCAGAGTCCATCGTCTCTCATGGTTCGTCTACCCCTCCGATTTCCCCCGCTTCATTCTTCCCCTCCCGCTACCTTCTTCTTTTTTTTTTCTTAACATATATTGCATTATTTGTTTCAGAGGTACAGATCTGAGATTCAACAGTCTTGCACAATTCACAGCGCTTACCAGAGCACATACCCTCCCCAGTGTCTATCACCCAGTCACCCCATCCCTCCCACCCCACCCCCCACTCCAGCAACCCTCAGTTTGTTTCCTGAGATTAAGAATTCCTCATATCAGTGAGATCATATGATACATGTCTTTCTCTGTTTGACTTATTTCACTCAACATAATACCCTCCAGTTCCATCCACGTCGTTGCAAATGGCAAGATCTCATTCCTTTTGATGGCTGCATAATATTCCATTGTATAT
The DNA here is from genome assembly GCF_011800145.1 of Mirounga leonina. Classification (NCBI taxonomy): domain Eukaryota; kingdom Metazoa; phylum Chordata; class Mammalia; order Carnivora; family Phocidae; genus Mirounga; species Mirounga leonina. The sequence continues at coordinate 9,504,462 of NW_023270377.1, read as the reverse complement.
ATATACCACATCTTCTTTATCCATTCAACCAGATGGGTATTTTCTAATATGTTTATTATTTTCTTCCATTTGAAATTTAAGATTTATCATCACTGATTTTTTTTCTTGACTTTTTAAACACTTATTTTTTTTTTAATGCTGGTATTCATCCATGACATAGACACTGGAACACTGGCATTGTCATTTTCCTCTACTGTTGCAATAACTGACCAGTACTGTCATTGTGCTTCAGTAAGTGGATAAGGTCATGATAGTGACCCTGTAATCCTATGAAGTACTTAAAATGTATGGGCCGAAGGGATGAGAGATTAAAATCATTCGGGGAAAGTGGCTAAGAGCCACAGCAGTTTGAAGCAAGAAAGCCCAGACCAGAAGTGTCTCCATGAAAAGAGAGGCAATGTGATGGCTTCCAGGCATCCGGAAGGCGAGAGAACAAGGGTCTCATGGTTGGTTGCACATAAGAAGCAGTTTGTGGCAAAGTCTGTTCTTCAATGGAGTGGAAAACCAAAGCGTGTATTGTAGAGAAAAAGATCTGAATATCATCTTGCAACAAGACTCCATGAGAGCTGATGGTAGCCTATCATCCCACACATGACCTGAACAAGGCTGTAAACAATTTACTCTATGAACAAATTAGTAATGTGTGTCAGCTTTTAAGAAAACCATGTACATGTAGAGAGTCACTGAAGGGGTCAATTCAGGTATAAACTTCTAAGAATGAGGCCCTTTTTTAAAAACAGAGGTCTCCCTAACATAAACTCACCCCAGAGAAAGGCAAGTAACAAAAGGAAGAGGAGGAAGAAGCACGAAGCATCTCATGAAGGTAGGTCCAAAAACTTCTAGGGGATTCAGAGGGGCAGGGAGACACCACTTGCAGAGAGTGTGGTCAGTTGGAGCTTCACGAAGATGGTTCTCTCACAAGCCCTGCTGTGTCCGGGAGCGCAACCCCTGCTTCTCCCCTTACCAAGGAACAGCCTCCTTTATCTGAGGTCACCTTTTACTACCAACTGTGCAACTTCAAGAGGGACCTTCATGGAGAGGTAAAGGAGGAAGGAGAAGCCCAGTGCAGATGGTCAACCAAAAGTATAAGCTTTGGTTATCGGTGGGCAGTGGAGGCTACAGTCAGGTCACTTTCACATCCTAGGAGCAGCATTCTCCCTGAACAGATAAGACAGTCTTTGGCGTAGAGGGACATCTTGAGCAAAGATAGGGAAGAAGGGAAGCACATGTTCCTCTTCCAGTAGAAGGAATGGGCCAATAGGCTGAAATGCAGGAAGAAGAGTTAGAGAGGACAGATACATCAGCAGCCCGGAACAAATCAATCCATGATGTGTTGTTACATATAAAGTTTTATTGAAACCCAACCATGTCCGTTTTGTTATGTACTATCTATGGCTGTTTCCACACTACCTTGGAATAGTTACAACAGAGTATGTTCTACAAAACCTAAAATATTGCCTTGCCCTTTGCAAACACACACACACACACACACACACAAATTGCTGACCCCTGATACAGATCACGATGTATGTGTTTCTGAAATACTGTAAAATCTCACCCTAATAAGAAGATATTAATAGAAATAGAACTTGGTGGTAGGTCCTGTGTAAGAAAACTATCCAGTGTGGGAACTAAGGAATCCCTTTACATCCAGAGAACAATAATAGAAACCAATTCCAAACTTTTACTCATTCTGTGAATACATTAAAGGATTTAGGAGAAAATATTCAGTCAGCAACATTTGTCAGTTTTGCAGAGCGAGTAGCCAACCCATAAAAAGAGCACTACTGTTCTGAATGACTTGGGTGAAAAAGAAAAAAAGTAAACACATATGAACATTTCTACTTACCATGTTTGTTCATTTAAGAGTTGTCCCCTAAAAATACTACCATACCAAACTGCCCTAACAAACATTATTCTCTAAATAGTACATGGTTTTGATTGGAGATGGAGAAATAATTTGCAAGGACCCACTTTGTGCAATAGGAGAAAAAAAAAAGAACAGTCTTTGAATCTCAGGCAAGTGCAAAGCTGTTTCCACCTGTGTGTGCTAAGCAAAAGAGAGAAATGTACCTAGGTGCAGTGGGAGAGAAAGAAGGAGAAACTTTTATCATTCGGAATAGGTATTTTGCTTAAAACTGAAGGCGACCCTAACATAAATAAGAATTTGGAGAATAAGTGACATTTCTTAAGTATCTATACACTTATATGTCCTTTACCCCACCTTAACCCCCCACCCCCCAACACAAAGGCTTTTCTGAACCCTTAGGAATGTCTGATAAACTCTCAATTACTGAAGCAAACCATGGAAAGGAGGTCTATAGAATTATTAACACTGGAGTTAATTTATACTGACACTGGAATTAATTTATTCTGACTTACACATAATAAAATTAATCATTCCAATTTTAATTAATGCCCTTCTTTAAGACTCCTCTACTAAATAGAAGCTACATGGTGGAGGGGTGGAGCTGGCATCAAATTAATTAGTAACTTTGAATGTTCATTTAAGTTCTTGCTTTCATGTTAAAAAATGATGATATTAAATTTCAATTTGGAGAGCCCTTTTCTCTCCATTTAATACAGCTTGTCTTACTTCTTTAAAACATTCTATTTCCGTGTTGGTCAAGAAAACAAAACTATCTTGGAGGTAAAATAAATCCCTCAATTACCAGGAATGGAATTTAAAAGGCTGCCTCTAATCATCCAATGAAGTTTTTTTTAAAAAAAGGGGGAACATGACTCAGTAGGATAAGGACTTCATTCAAGCATTAATTGCTTTCAAAATCATCCAGCTTGATACTGTATTAACTGTTTAAAATGCCAAACCACATCATTGCTCAGTTGATCTTGGAAAGCTTCAAAAACCACAAACTAGAGCCCAAAGATAAAAGGTCAGTGAATTGGTTACTTCCAGAATGAGATCAACTTTTGAAAAGAAAACAGACTAGAAGAATGTGTTGGCCACATTCGCTTGACTTGATCAAAGTAGCTCTGGATATTAATTTGGGAGAGGGGGCAAATCACAAATGAGTAAGTAAGACATGAGCTTATCTGTAACGACATGAACTTTGGCTCCACTTCTTGCATTTACGAATAGGTCTCCAGCCTCACCGGGAGATATGGGCTGGGACAGGGGGAGAGAGGCATTGCCCAAAGTCTCAGACAGCACTACCAAGTGGGTCATGACATTGTTGTGCTAGTCTGACCAGCATCATAATCCTGGCTGTCCTACTGAACATCTCAGCCTCGGCCAACTTCTTCCCTAAACCTGTTTCTTTGCTGTAAAACAGCAATCCTATCAGTACTGACCTCAGGAATATTGTAACAATTAGTGGAGATAAGGCATGCAAAGGGCTTGGCCCACAGAAAAATGTTCTGTGAATATTAGTTTCTATTGTTTCTTTATTATCATTACTAATTAGTGTTATTGTTATTATTTAAAGTATTTCATTTGGTTGAAAGGAACTCATCCAACAGCCCAAGAACTCTTAGGTTCTACTTTGCTTTTGTTGTTGAATAACCAGCAGGACAGAAAAACTATTCCAAAATGCTTCCTTAATGTAGAGTAGTGGTTCTCAAATTTAAGCAAGGCTCAGAATCACTAGGAGAGCTTGTAAAAACATGGATGGCTGGGCCCCACTTCAGGGTGCCAGATTCAGTACATCCATGGGAGAGCCAATACCTTGTATTTCTACCAAGTTTCCAAGGGATTGATGCTGAAGATCTGGAAATCACCAGTTAGAGAACCACTGCTCTGGAATTTTATTCTGCCTAAGCATCTCTGATTTACAGGGAAAAGACACTGAGACTGACACATTTCTGGAGAAAACAAGAGAGAGAACGGATGAATTTGCATCATCTCCTTAACAGCCACAAGCAAGAAGACAAGCACAAACCCATTTGTTAATCAATGCCAATGCAATGTGGGGTCCATGGGAGGGTTCAAAGCCAACCATGGAAAGGGGATATGTTAGACTCCTAGAACCAGACTGAGAAATAGGAGAAGAGGACAAGCAACAAATTCAAAACAAACCTTGTGAGTGATGATCTCTTAAGCTCCATCTGCAAATATATTCAAAGAGAAGGTCATGCTGCTCAGTAACGATGAAACCTAAGTCACCTGATCCTTCAATGAATTATTTCAAGAAGTTGAAACCTCATTTGAACTAGATGGCTTACCTCATTTATAATGTAGTTCTGACTACCTTTATACAAATTGCATTTTTTGTAGCATTAATTTACAACATTTCATGATTAAATTGCACGTAAGAGCACAGGTAAGCACTCATAAAACAGAGACACAAAAGGTAACAATTGCATTGCAATCCAACTCAACCTATATTCCTGGCAATATGGTACTCCTAAAATAAGCCCTGGGAACTCTAGGTGGGAGTTCTATTTTCATCTGGACTAAAGACGCAACCCTGAACAATTTAACCCTGCTGGATAATATTTCACCTGGCAACAACCCAAATCCATTCAACCTAAAAATATGTTATTAGAAGAGAAAAAAATGCAAGGTAGGTAAGGCTTCACATTTTCACTGCTACAGATACAGATAAACTGCCGATTATTTCCCAAATCACTTCATCCTGGAGACATCCTGGACATAAAAATGAATAGTGAGTAATATCAAATTCCATTCCTGAAGTTTCCTAATTCCAGAAATGTTTTATAAATAAAGCTAATCCCCTGAGACAGCCTGTAAAGAAATGATGTATGGTATTAAAGAAAAAAAAAAAGCTTGGGAGTTGGCGAATGTGATATCCTTTTCACAGAACTTCTCAATTTACTAAATTGTAAAGTACAGGCCTGTTTAACTTTGTTCGGCTCAGAAGTTCACAAAGTATTAGTAGCAGAAAATCCTGTTTTCATGTTCATGGTGTATCTCCCCCAGATATAAAGTTCTGGGTTGACAGATTATTCTTTTCTTTCAATACTTAAAAGAAGTTATTGCCATAATCTCCTTCGCTCCATTATTTCGCTCCAGGTTTCTCCTATCTGGGATTTGCTAAGTTTCTTGGAACTGTAAATTTAATATTTTCAGGGGTACCTGGGTTGTTCAGTCAGTTAAGCGTCTGACTCTTGATTTCAGTTCAGGTCATGATCTCAGGATTGTGAGATCAAGCCCCGCATTGGACTCTGCGCTGGGCATGGAGACTGCGTAAGATTCTGTCTCTCTCTCTCCCTCTCCCTCTCACCTTCCCCCCCACTCCACCCATCCCCTCCACTCACACACTATCTCTCTACAAAAAAAAACTGATATTTTTCACTAAATTTGGGAAATTTTATGATTTGTTGAATTTTCCTGCCCCGGTCTCTTTCTTCTCTTCTTGGGACTACAATTACACATGTATTCTGTACTGTTGATGTGTCCCACAAGTTGCTGAGTCTCTGTTAAGCTTTCTTAGTCTTTTCTTTTTTTTCTTCTATGTTCTTCAAATGAATTGATACCTACTGATCTTTTTTCAAGTTCACTGACCCTTTCTTCTTTCTTCTTCAATCTGTGGTTAAGTCCATAGAGCAAAATTTTCCATTTTAGATATTTCACTTTTCAGTTCTAGAGTTTCCGTCTGGTTCTATGTATGGTTGCCATTTCCCTATTGAGATTCTCTATTGTTCACTCCTTATAACAAAAACTTTCTTTTTTTTTTGAAATGAAAAATTTCATTTTTCATTTTTGTAGTAGCTACTTTAAAGTGTTTTCCTACTATTCTGACAACTGTGTCTCCTTGGGGGTCTGTTTTTATTGAATCCTCTTCCCTTGGCTATATATTACATTTTCCCACCAGATTTTTTTTTTTTACACTGAACATGTTAGATGACACATTTTAGGACTCTGGATTCTGCTGTCATTCTCAGATAACAGGAATGTTGACTTTTTGCTTTAAAAAGCTGGTAAGTTACTGAGTAATCACCTTGAACATGCGGAGGCTTTCGTAGGATGGGTCTATTTCAGATTTGCCCTCAGATGAAGGAAAAAATTTATTTTACCCAGAAATAAAGCCTACAAAATACTGCTTACCTAGCCACAGAAAATCTGAATTTTGCACAGATAAAACAGGAGGAAAATCATTCTTTATGGGAGCACAGGTTTTCAAGATGTCTAGTTCTTCCAGTATAATCCCAAAAGATACTCAAACGATACTTATCAGAGGAGTTGGTGAGCTTTTAGGCATTACAAAATTCACAGCATGCATAAATCAAGTTTTATTTTTCTCAAATGGGTAGAAAAGTTTTAATAACTGGCCTAAATGTCCAAATCAAAATCAAAATACCTTACAATGTATCTGCTACATTTAAAATAGAATCATTTCCTATTTTTTCAATAATTTTCCCATAAGAGTTATGATTTTTCAAAAATCAAGTATAAGAATATGTTTGCACGTAATACAGACCTGACTTGATTCCATCTTTACCACTTTTGGCAAACTCTTAACCTCTATAAGCATCTGTTTCCTTGCCAGTAGAATATCTGTAACAACAGGTACCCCTTTAGGACAATAGCAGGTAGAGAGTTATTGTTCAGTAAATAGTTATTTTTAAAGGCAGAGATCTCTGCCTTAGATCATGAGGTAGAAAAAAATTTAATCCAACAAGTAAAATATAGTTTTCCTGCTCTGCCTAATTAGAGGCCAGCTAAAATCAAAACTCACACCACTTGCTGTGACTCACGTACTCCACATAACAACCAGAACTGCATGCCCACAAGCAAAAATAGTTACAGGTCTGAAAGGACGACTTGTGATTCTGCCCCCACCCTATCCCACTGCCACCTGAAATATGCCCCTTCTGTTACAGATCCCAGCAGCCTCCATATGTAGCGTGATGCTCCACTCAGCTGCCCAGACTGGAAACCTCAATATCATCCTTCATATTCTCTCTCCTCCCTAACCTGCAGTCAATCCATTCTGCAGCTTAACTGTTGCTCACACCTCTGCCACCTCCTCACCCCCAACAGTCACTGTTTTGCATGATATCTTCATCCCCTTTTTTCTGCACCATTTCCAACAGCCTCCTCATTTCCCTGCTTTTAATTCATCTTCTATGTCACTGCCAGAATAATATTCCTAAAAACAATACATCTGCATCCTTCATCTCCTGCAAGCTGCCAGGGGGTTCCCAATGCCTAACAGACAGAGTCCATGCTCAGAGATAGCCCATATGAGACCCTTCCTTCCCAATCAAGCCTCAGCTACATGTTAGCTTCTACGTTCCTTCACCCCAGTTCCCCCCACCTCACCTTCCAGCCTCACGTGGTGTGCTCACTCTTGTCTGGACAAGCCCAAGTTCCCAGCTCTGCATATGTTCTTACATGTGCCTAGGGTAAGCTTCTCTACCTAGCCAACGCCTGTTCATCCTTAAATAGCTTACATCCCCTCCTCAGTGAAGGGTTCCCATCTAGGACAGGGCTCACAACTGCCCCTCTCTATTGGATTACAGTACCATTCCACTGTGCCATAATTACATGTTCATGTATCTATTATGTTCTCAAGACTATGAGTTCCCAGAAGACAAAGACAATATCTAAGATAGTATCTGGCTCATAGTAGGTGCTCAATAAACATTTATTGAGTTACTAAATGAATATCAGCCTTACATTTCTGTGGCTAACATTCTACAGATATGCAGTATTTGGATATTAAAGCCCAGAAATTAAAAATAAGAATGAACAAAATACTGGCCTCAGTGCAAATTCCACCCCCCAAGGACAACAATCAAACAAGGAGACTCAGTATTAATCATAATTATAATCATCTTTTTCTGCATTCCTCCAACACCAAGAAAATTGAAAATCTTTTCTTTTTACAAGATCAAGGTCACATCTATACTGGTCAAAGCCCAATTTAGCAACTCTCAACTTTTCCTAGATCCTACATTTTATTTATAATTCTTTCTTTTCAGATCACATAAAGTTTAAAAAAAATGTAAGGAAAGATTAACATTGGATACTTTAATCACAAACTCACGTTTGGCATTGGGTCTTGGCAGAAAGCCCCACATGTATTTTCTCTGAGACTAAATTACTCATTTCTAATACAAACATAAGAATAAAGCAAAAACCAGCATTGTGTAAACAAAATATGTTACTTTCTAGTTCTCAACAGAAAATTAGTGCAAACTCATTTAACCACCATATCAGTGAGACTTGGGATCTTAGTGTAAGGCAGAGAAATCAGGGATCCTTGTCAAGCATTCACAATCCAAAAAAACCTCTACTCAGTAGCCTTTTTCCATTCAAACTTTTTTCTTCCCAAACTTTCATGTATCATTGTTTTTCAAATACAGAACCAAGTATCCCTGATTCTTAATTGTCATCCAAACAATTGCAACCAGCTGTGAAAACTAGCACTGGAATCAAGTCTGTCTGTAGAGCAGCCCCTCAAAGCTACCAAGCGTGATTGTTTTCACAAACAAATATTCGTGACCCCCTTTCCCAAAATTCTGATTCTGCCAACCACCTCTTAAAAAAAAAAAAAAGATTCAACCCTACAAAATCCTTTAATAGTTCTTCATTTTAACTCAATCAAAATTATGCAACCTCTCCTAAGGAACTAATTATCTTCTCTCCCATTGATCTGTATTTAGTTACCCAAATAATGCACTTACTGCAAATACGGAATATCTTTTTCCATCCCTGTAATATCAACACATTGTCTAATCAGCAAAAGTAACTCTCCACTCTTTTCAAAGCGAAACTACATCCTCTTTCCTTCTCAGCTTCCTCATAAGAACCTCATTTCCCAGATTTCCCATCAGAAACTTCCTACAAAATCCTCCCCAATCTGTGTTTTGCTTCTGGCAACGTAGGTATGACATCTGCCATGGCATTAGTCACTTTGGTGCTTACAGAGGTAGGGAAACCATCCTGGAGAACCTCAAAACTCCAGGACCAGAAGTTTCAGGTATTATAAACAGAATGTTACTTGTTTTTCAATTGTCTAAGGTCAAAATCCCACATATAGATCTGTCGTGTAACAAATTCCATCTCTGCCAGTAGGCATGTTTTTCTTTACACTTAAAAGAGCTGTCCAAACTAATTATGGCATTTTGCATCTCCTCCTTGACAGCACTCTCAAAAGCCCACCTGTGGTTTGAAACTCTTCTGCATGACTAAGTCCCTCGCACTGCTTTTGCTCTGAATTCAGTTTGGAACACATGACTTCATAAAGCTTCTCCCGTGGACATATGCCTCTCTATCCCAAGGAGGGCCAAGATGAAAATGATGTTTCTTGTAACACCCCAAGCTTCCTGGTAAATGCCACAGGTGTCTATAAATGCTCATGGACAAGGGAGAAAGGCAATTTGTTTTGCTTTGCCTAATTTCTCTCTCAAAACTTTTCACTAACAGTAATAATCCTGAAGGTATGGAAATGTTACTCATTTTAACCAGTCTATGTTTGCGGATCCTACAAATATCCTGACAAATTCTTAACAACTACCTAGAGCACAAAACTGCAGTGCTACCTACCAGGAAAATCAGCATTGGAGGCCTCAGAGGGCAATACCACTCCTTTAATTAGCTGACTGCTAAATAATACTTCAACCTATTTTCCAGTTTACAAAACACTTTTTTTTTCCTACACTTGGTAGAACTCTAGTATTAGACTCATTTTACAGAATGAGGAAACTGAGGCTCAGAAGTTTGTGTGACTTGCCCAAGGTCATAGTGAAACCACCTAGTGGGGCTGAAACTTCGATGAAACTCACATGAAAACATCCTGATTCCCAGGCTCATCCCTTCTTCATCATACCAGGCTCACTTGGGCCCAAGGAATATTTAAGTCCTTCTTATCATGCATCCCTCTACATTTTGGTTCCAGTTTGTCTGGTTGTTGGTTTCCTTTGGTGTTTTGATTGGTTTGTTTTGCAGACCAAACTGTGACAGGGACTTCATCAGGTGACCATGGACAAATGAGTGATTTGTTCTCTTTTCTGTAGGAATGCAATCCAAATTTGCATACGATAGCCATCACTGAGTCCTGCCCAGGCTAGCTGGAGTTTAGAGAGCTGGAAGACCTCACCTGTGGCAATTCCAAGTAGAACACTTTCCATTCAAGTGACGATCAAGCATCCCTCAGATTCACATTAGCCAGAGCGCCAGTAGTCAACACAGCCCACCGAAAGGAAATCACCCTTCGTACTTCAGAGCCTCCAGATCATGAAACAACATGACCAGGGGAACTACGCAAGCCAATACAATCATCATTCGCATCACATCTAAAAGGAAACAACTGAAGATCGTACAAGATGCCTACAGGGTCCATTTTCAAGTTCCTGAGTTCTGCTGCACAGAAACATGCACACGTAATTGAGGAGTTAAGCTCTGCTACTTACATACCGGTCTGACAGTAAACAAGCTGGAAGTCAGTTCCTCTATTTATGTTGTGCTGTGGGCACCCACACCCATTTATTATCTGTGGGACCGAACACGCCACAAACCTTAGTGGCAATAAATAGTTCCAAAGGAGGAACCATCCGCTGAACAAGTGAAAACATGAGTGGATTCCAAAAAGTACAAAGCTTTGCTAAACAAAACTCACCAGGCAGAAGGAGCCCTTTTAGAACCGGCTCCGAATCCTTCAACTGAAGCAAAATGTTTTCGGCAACTGGAAATCGTTAAAATCTCCTATTTTCTGATTATCGCAAGTGCTTACCTCTGCACATCCGGTCTCCAGCTTGGTCTGTCAGAACAAGAAACCTCCTAAGGAAAGCCGGCTCTCACCATCTTTTCAGACCAATTTAGCAATTTGCAAAACGGAGAAGGTTTGCCATGACAGAGGAGAAAGGAGGGTACCCTCAGCATGTGAAGTCCCCCAAAGTACAGACACTGACACACCAACTCAAGGACAGAAACAGAATCCTGCTCAGAATAAGAAAACTTCTACCCTGGGAAAACAGAAAGAAAAAGAAGAAAAAGAAAAAAAAAAAAAAAAGGCCAGAGAATTTCTACAGTCAGTGTGTATATACGTGACAAACTAAATACAAAGCTCCACAGAGGAACAAAAATTCAAGAGTGAGGATTCTTAGAGAACACACTGTATCCTGTAGGATTAGCTTCAGTTGCGAATGAAAGAAACAGCAAAACAGCCGTTTAAAGAAGACAGATGTTTATTTCTCTCTCACATAAATGAAGTCTGGGATAAGCAGCCGAGGGCTGGTGTGGCAGCTCCCAGGCATCAAGGTCCGAGCTGCCTCTCCCTCTGTACCCCGTCCTTAGCACAGGGCTCCCCCAAGATGGTCTAACCTTCAACCATTACATCCATATTCCCACCAGAAAAGAGCAAGAAGGGGCAGAGAAGCAGGTACCCTCCCTTTCAGACTCCTGTTCACATCCCACTGGCTACCACGAACTTGTTATGTGGCCATTAACTAGCTGGAAGGGAACCTGAAAATCGTAAAATAGGCACTCCCAACTGGCATTCGCAATTGTGCAAAGAGAAATATTCCATAGCTCGAGAGACTTCAAGGCCGTGCCAGCCATGTGTCCATCAAACAAATATTTATGGACTGCATCCTCTTGCCAGGCACTGGGCTCCGCACTGGGTGTGTGGGGAGGAACAGAACAGAACAGCCCCTGCCCTCAGGCTTCAGACAGTTCAGGGACCACCATCCCCCAAACCAGGAGAAATGGCCTTTGCAAACACGTCTATGTAACGTGTTTTGTTTAGCATTTTATTCTGAAATAATCTCAGATTTACCCAAACATAGCAAGAATAGTTGTACCCTTTACCAGATCTACCAACCATCAACATTGGACCACGTTTCCTTTATGATATATTCTTGCTCTCATTCATTCATTTTCTCCCATCTTCCCTTCTCCTTTCCCCTTCCTCCCCACTCCCATCTCTCTTTCTCCCCTCCTCCCTCCCTCCTTCCTTCTTCTCCCTCTCCATCTCCCTCATCCCTCACTCCCTGCCTCCTCACCCTCTCACTCTTTCCCTCTCTCTCCCTCCCCCTTTCTCCTCCCTACTTCCCTCACATGCATTTGAGACTAAGATACAGACTACAGATGTCACCCCACTTCACATCTAAAATGTTCAGTTACATATTTCTCAAGAACAAGAACACTCTCTTGCATAACTGTCGTAAAAGTATATCACCAACCATGTCAATGAAGTCCTTTAGAGCAATTCTTTTCCTGGCCGAGAATCCAATTCAAGATCATGCACTGCACTCGGTTGTCCTGTCTGGAACAGTGTCTTGGCTTTTGTCTTTCTTGGCACTGAAATTTTTTAAGAGCACAAGCCAGTTATTTGGTAGAGTACATCTCCCAAAACAGGAATACCATTCAAGTGGTACTGCCCAGTGCACCATATCAGGAGACACCCGATAATGGTTTGCCCAATTTGGGTGATGCCAACTTTGATTATTTGTTTAAGGTGATGCCCACTTGATTTCTTCACTGAAAAGTTGCAATTTTCCCTTTCTTCAATTGATATCTGTGGAGACATACTTTGAGATTATGTGACTATCCTGTTCCAAATCAAACATCCACCCACCAGTTTTAGTGTTCTCTAGTGATTCTTGCCTGAACCAATTATTATGATCATTGCAAAATGGTGAGCTTCTAGCTCCATCATTCTTGCCTTATTCATTAGTTGACATTGTGTAATAAGGAAGAGCTTTCCTTCCTCGCCTATTTATTTGTTTGTATCAGTTTATATCAGAATAGCCTCATAGATTCTTATTTTATTCAATGGGCTATAATCCACAACAGCTATTACTTATTTTGAGGGTCAATGTGTACCCTATTTGGTCAATGGAAATCAAGCTGGCTTCTGTTTCCTTTTGAAATAATCTTTTTTCTTTCTTTCTTTCTTTCTTTTTTTTTTTTTTTTTTTTAGAATTTCTTTGCTTTAGAGCACAACAAATAATGTGTTTAGCAATCCTGGACGCCTCCAAGTTTCTTGAAGATGCTCAACTAGAGAGCATTTCATCTTACATAAGGAAAAGCAACCTAAACATTTCTCCCATCTAAAACTCAACCATTACCAAGAAACAGATGTAACGCTAAGGAAAACAGATTCTACATTTTATATTTTAATTATTGTTTTTATGAATAGCTCTGAGTGTTGACATCTCTTGTATTACTGAAATTAAATATAACAGATAATATTCCTACAGTAAGCAGGTAATAACTTAGCTACAAGATAAATACAATGTATGATATTTTGACTTAAATGTCAAAGAGATCCAGGATATATTCTAAAGAACTTAATACAGACTCATAGAATTGTTTGCTTCCTCATTAAAAGTTGGCTCTAAAGACAAATACAAGTGTTTCTCTCTCCCCCTCCCTCCACCCCCCCACCTCCCCTCCACCTTAATGCAAAAGTCAAACTCTACTCTTAGCATCCTCACTGATTTATAATGACATGTATGCCATACTACCTCTCTCTCCTTTCCTTCCAAAGAAATTAAGGGATGACAAATACATTATAAAATATCATGCATTTACTGAACTCTATAGAAATAAATATGTTCACTGGGCTTGCATTGTGCTCCTAGCTTTATATCCCACGTATTATGCCAGGTGCAAAGGACATACAAGGAGGAATAAAGACCCAGTCCCCAGCCCCTAGGGCTTAGAGGCTTCTAGAACATGGAAGTCCACAAGTAATTCTAACAAAAAGAAAAACTAGAATGAGCTAAGCAGGATGACTGCATTGTAAGAACTGAGGACACTTAGAAAAAAGGTATGATTCACTGCACTTGGAGTTAAGGCAGAAGAAGGGTAGTTTCATCTGTTACGGAAGGAGGGCAATCCCCTCGGCAGAACATACAAGTGATGAAGGATATTTCAAACTAAGGAAACATTAGTAAAGGCATCGAACATAAAAACACACAAAATGTGGGAAATGGTCCAGGATGCACTAAAAGATGTAGAGAGATGAAGATGGTACCTGACTTTGAACCCAAGCATCAAAGCAACTCTTTAGCATCTGATAAGGACAGATCTTTACAAACACTGGCCACAGAAGGGAGGAAAGGAAATCTGCCTAATCACCAACATTTTTGTTCATTTGGCCTCGTTCCATACAATCTTCTCACATCCAATGTGCAAAAGACTGCAGAAAGAGAAGAAAGAACAAGCAGTATCAACTAAATAACATTTTCCCAAATAAGAAATTAGCCAAATAGCATCTGTCCAAACAAACATAAAAATTCTAAACTTCTGAACACTTAGATGAGATTTTTATTTTAATCACAAAGAAAGTCTCCCTCTCTTAGTAATCCTGGCAATTTTCAACACATGCCATTGCACAACATGCTCTTATTAAAAGATGGGCTGGAAAACCATCTGAGATCATGTGGGACCAGCATCAATTGATGGCTCATGTCAGAGGACTGTGTCAATTAAAATATCTGCTCTTGGGGCGCCTGGCTGGCTCAATCGTTAAGCGTCTGCCTTCGGTTCAGGTCATGATCTCAGGGTCCTGGGATTGAGCCCCACGTTGTGCTCTCTGCTCAGCGGGCAGTCTGCTTCTCCCTCTCCCACTCCCCCCCTCCCACTCGTGCTCTCTCTCAAATAAATAAATAAAATCTTAAAAAAAAAATCTGCTCTCCCAACCGATATATGGTCACACATAGTCCTCATCTCTTAGATGTCAGCATTCCCCTGGATAGAACTTGAAGGGAAGCTTTTGTGTTCAAAATAAAAGGGGACAGATGACAAAGGCTCTCCTCTTTTGCCCTCCACAGTCTTGGGATGGAAGTCTCCTCCATGACAACAACAATCTACTTTATATTTAACTGACTGAAACCTTCTCGAGCACAGGAACCACTTCTTGAGACCCACCTTATAATTCAGTTTGGCTCCTCACCCAAAAATAAAAGACCCATAACATTTGCTGAAAGTAAAGCCTGTAAGACAGGGACATGAGGGGAAGCATCCTGACAAATCCACCAAAGTCAGTGTGTTTTTACCCCACCCCTGTAATCAGCATTAATCAAATCTACAGCCCCCACCTCTTTCAAACACCACAGTCCCTTTTAAGCCCACAATGATGTTGACCCACATATAGTACTTTGATACTCAGTACTTGAAAATGTGCATAAAGTCCAAAAGTCACTATGAATCAATAATTATTTTAAATAAATATTTCTTTCAATAAAGCACACAAGGTTTGAAAAGTACTTAATATATTTGCAAGGTATATATTTTTGGTCTATAGGAAATGCACACAGGGTTCATAGGTGTCTTTTTTTTTAAGATTTTATTTATTTGAGAGAGAGAGAAAGAGAGCAGGGCGGGGGGTGGGGAGAGCAGAGGGAGAGGGAGAAGCAGACTCCCCGCTGAGCAGGGAGGCCCACATGGGGCTCGATCCCAGGACCCAGAGATCATGACCTGAGCCTAAGGCAGACACTTAACCGACTGAGCCACCCAGGCACCCCAGGGTTCACAGATGTCTTAAAAAAAAATTCCATGACCCTCTCAAGTTCCAAGATCCATAGGTCAAACAGTATTAATCCATAATAAGAGCACTTTATTTGAATCTACTGCATTGTCAGTAGACTACCCAAAACCCCAAGATGTGAGTTGTAACAGAGCCATGACTTTGCCTTCTGCTCTGGCCAACTTTAATCTAGTTTTAAATTTCTGAAGCAGGCTTCTGCTCCTATTTATAATATGAAGTTTAAAAAAACATGTTAACACTTATGAAATTGTTATGCTACATAAAAATTCCCAAGTCTGAGATGCCCATAAGAAATGCAAGAGACGAAAAATAATTTGCTCTATCACGCATTTTCTTATTTACCAGCAGGCATTAATAGCTTCAAATCAAAGTTAAATTTCCTATTTAGAGGGGCCAATGATTGAAATAAAATAGATAAATAGCATCAGTTTCTTAACATAATGAAAGCAAGCATCTGCTAAGCTCCAAGAAAGACTTTTTAAAGTGCATTTTACAAGCAATCAACAGTCTATCAATTTCTTCCAGGCCTTGGATCAAAATGAATCCATTTGGCCTCTTCATCTACAACCCAAAAAATGAGTTTTGATGACCATCTAAGGCAAAGATCATGTGCTCTTAGCCCTAAGCCAAAACAAAAAGAAAAGTGAGAAGGAAAGAATTTAAAAAAAAAAAAAAAAATCCCCAAAAAACAGTAGCTTTGAAGCAATGGTCAAACTTGTTTTTGTCCAATTTAGCTGTGACTTCCAACCCACCAAAGAGCTTGTAGCCGCTGAAAAGGAAGATGGGAGAAAGGAGAGGTGGCCATCGCCCCCTGGAAGAGCTATAAAAAATGTCTGAAAGATACAGCAGTGAGCAAGAGAGCTCAGAGAAATGCAGGAGTGGAAAGAGCTTCACTCCTATTAGTTGTGAGAAAAGCAGAAGGAGAAAAGCAAGAAAGGGAGAGAGTCCACGCAGAAGGGAGGAAACACAGATAACGGCCCCACATCGCAGAGCAAGTCTACCTTACGGGTAGAGATCCCTGCAAATTAGGTTTTATTTCCAAAAGACTCCCTCCACGTTTCTGCTGAATGCTTGCCCTGCTCCGAGGGACCCCGCCAGCACACACGTCCCCTCCTGTTCAGAGCACACACACATCTCACGGGCCAGCCTCTGTCCAACAGGGGCGGTAAATTACATTATGAAGAAAAACGCCAGTTCTCTGGGCCAAAGAGTAAAGAGATCAGCACTGAGTCTGGGCTATTTACCATTAACACAACAGAGAGAAGGAAACACCAATTAGTACGTTTTTTTAGACTCTGTATTCTTCCTTCTCTAGCCCACCTTACTTCCAGAAAACCACCGAGCTGTATCATTCAGTCTGTCAACATCCTAAAACAGATATTGGCTGTACTCTATACGTGAATATTTAAGTATAATTTCAATTTCCCCAAGAGGATTCCCACAGGAGGAATACTAATTTGAATTTTCTTTGGTTGTACAACACTCTCCCAAATTTGCACTTTTGCAAAGCCATTCATTTTCTATAAAGCTTCAAGCTCCTAGAGAAAAGACAAGGGAGTGGGGTGGGGAAGGGGGGACGGCGGGGGGGCGGTGCCCAAGCTAACTGATGCCAGATAGACTTTCCTGGATTCGGAGAGCTTTGTTTTGAAGATTTCCGCCTTGTCTTAAATCAAAGTGGCAAAGCAGGTCTTGAAGACTAGTGAACTACATTCTCTACCCAGAAGGTCAGGGCTGCCAAAGTTGGACATAGTTAACTTTCTGGGCTAAAGAGCCCACACTGTCCTAGACTGAACTTATGGAGCCATTCACATTTTTAACCAACAACTACAACTGTTTCTCGAGAACTGAGACTCAGCCTGAGACTGGATCTTTTTGGGTATTTTGGCCAAAACAGCTGTTTGCATCCCTGACACCATTTCCACCCCAGACTCAGAGACAAGAGGGATTCATTTTATAATGTGGACCAAAATTACTTTATTTGTTTTTGACGTCGTAAAAGCATCATTACTTAAAATGATAGGCCGCTTTTTCAGTACAGAGATTTGGCAGAAAGGTAAGAGCGATATCCAAGTTATAAAAACCTTGAGATTTATAGCAGATGCCAATAGCCAGGCTACACCCTTATAAACAACAAGGACAAAAATCATTCTCCAGCGATGGGCCAGAACACGGAAGCTGCAGGCCAGGATTAAAGGATAATGAGGATTCTTTTCGTTCAGTGGCACTTATTAAAGTAGGGCTATATGAGAGAAAAATTCCAGGCAGAGAAATGTCTGTACCCTTTCTTCATATCCCAGTGGAGCAAGCACACTTTTGACAAGGAAAGGGTACCCATAAGGAAGGACAGGTGTGCGTCCATGACCTTCTGGTTGGTATCTTGGAGACCCTTCAAGCATGGCTGTCTCGCTTTTCTCCGCACACCAGCTCTGCTCCACACAGAACGTTTCAGGACACAGAATTTGAAGGCTGAACGCCAGTGGGTTCATGGAAAATTCTTCCTGTACATCAATCAGAGTTTGCAATCAGAGTCTGCAGGGGTTGCAAGCAGTAGACACCACCTCCAGCTCACTGGAGAAGAAAAAAATTAATCATCAGAGTGATATGAGATTGAAAGGAGATACGGAAGGACCAAGCTCAGGAAGGATGGGGATCAAGAAGCTCCTGGGGTCTATGCAGAAGCACTACAGATCTAGGTGGGCAGAATAATCAGTTTTGGCGATTTCCAGCCTTTTTACCACCCTGCTCAGGATCCCAATTTGGGGAGAAAGTGTCCAATTAACGTAGACAGCAGGATGCCAGAGCTGGAGGAGGGCGCACTGACAGTCCCCCTCCTTGAAGTTCATGGAGTCCCCCACACACGGGAGAGGGAAAATAATTCCCAAAGGTGAGATCAGGGTGCTGTTACCAGAAGATGGGAAATGAAGTTGGGCAGAAAAAACCCACAGATGTCCACTTCAACCGCTATACTGGATAACAGTCTTAGCATTCCTACTTCATTGTTTATTTTTTTCAACTTCCAGAGACATCTTTGTCAAAAACTACAATTAATATTATCACCCAAGCATCTGTGCTACGATGTCCCATATAAAGAACGATATGGTAACTTCTAAGGTCTTCAATTTAGGAAAACACTTGGGGCTCCAGATGAGTTGATGGAGGGTCTTCTATTAGATAATGAGACCTAAGTAATTCATCACGTTTCTCTTCTTAGGCCGCTGGGAAGCTCAGAGCTGGAGGTTTCAGGCTCAGTTATACTTGCTCTCCTCGGTTTTCAGGTACAACTAAATCCTTCATTATATGACTGGTATTCGAAGGGTTTTATTTCAGTCTTGTTTTAATGTGTCAGTGGTATTTCTATCTTTTACTGAAAAGTACTTCAAAGGATTTGAATTTCTTTCTTTACTAACCAAAACCAATCTTTCCAGAACTATATAAGGATCTAATACGTAACTGTATTTTCTGAGCTTTTAGATTGGCCAAGAGCTTTATGTTCTGCAGGCCAGCATTACCTCTTCCCCTTTCTGCTATAGCAGAGCTAACTCTGCAGCAGAAACTATTTCAGATGAATTTCTGGTTTTAAAAGGTGCTGGAGATGGGCACCTGGGTGGCTCGGTCAGTTAGGTGTTGACCTCTTGATTTCGGCTCTGGTCATGATCTCAGGGTCCTGAGATCAAGCCCCTGAGATGAGCCTCAGTGTGGAGTCGGCTTAAGATTCTCTCTCTCCCTCTCCCTCTGCTCCTCCACTGCTCGCACTCTCTTCCTCTCATTCTCTCTCAAAAAAATAAATAAATAAAAATAAAGGGTGCGGTAGGAAAACAGTTTAGATTAACTTAGATTAGATAAGAAGGAAAGACAGATAAGTAATAATCCAACTCTGAGTCTGATTATAGTGTGCAATAATTTTCAGAATAGTTATTAATACAGTCATAAACTCTTATTGGAAGGGGGTCCAATGGAGGAGCAATAGGAAACCATCTCCATCCTGACTCGACAGTCTAACTCAGAGGAGCCAGGACGTACACAGTGTTCGTGCCTTCAGGAACCAAATAGATTGGTTGAGAGTGAGAGGTCTAACTCATTGGTTTACAGCCACCTTCTGGTTAACTCCATATACTTATAATGCTAAAAATAATCAGATCCCGTAATTCTGCAGGAATGGGCAGAGCTAAGGAGACTAGCAGCATATCTGGGAAGTAAGTGAAGCTGCAGATCTACTCCCAAGAGGACCAGAAAACATCTACAGCATGCTTTTGAGTGGTTTGGTATTGGTTTTTTGGTTTGGTGTTTTGTTGGTTTGTTTTTTGTTGTTTTTGTTTGTTTGGTTGGTGGAATCAGGGATTCTTAAATTTGAAGGTATTGCCACCATTGAAGATGTCTTTCAGTTTAGGTTTCCTGAAATAACATTTGAGCATTTCTTCATAGGCTGATAATCTGCAAGGAAAATGTTGAAAGCCATTAAATTAAAAACTACTCTCCATCCTCTAAATTTCCCCCTTTTGGAAGCCATCTGTGCCAATGTTTGGCAGTAAAAATGCCCCCAAATGAGCCAATATTATGACAATGAGAAATTTCCACCTGCCTGGCATAGGCTATGCAGGAAACGGTGCTGTGGATTTAGCGAAAAGTCAGAGAAGCCTCCTACTTGTGCCTGGAAGCCTTCCCCTGGGCTCAAGATCAGCACGTGGCAAGCACAAGGCCACTTGTGGTTCCCATGCTTCTGTGTGCCCTGAAGAGAAAGGGCGATGGTGAGTCCCTGCTCCAATCACACAAACTCTGACACACAGCTCCCTAGAAAGAGGGGAGAAGAGCTGGCTTCCAGGCACCTGAAGATGGGTTCCCGGAGTTGTGCCTGCAAAGCAATGAATGATGCTAAGCAAATAAACAGTCACACAATCTTCTATCGCCTTGGTTTTTAAAAGTCAGAAGACCAAGAACCTCATCCTGATTCCAAGGACTACATGAACTTTGAATTTAGCTTTCCCACCAGCCAAACGAAGGAGCTGAACTGGACCAGAGTCCCCAATCCAAGTGTCCCAGGCCCATCAGCTTATGGGACTTAGTGACACCTGATCTAGAAGACCTGGGACAAGCTGGAGGCCACTTCCCCGTCCACACAGAACAGCGCCGGCTGGTGGTCACTATGTCAGAACCCACTGTGGCTTAAACCTCCCATTTTCTAAGAGAATCAGAAAGTCCAGATTTCCTTATAAACTCCTCTAATTTTTCAATCTTGGAAACTAATTTGTCAAGTTTTTATAGACACTGAAGGTGCCAAAGGAAATATTTTTGTAAGCTAGAGCCAAGCCTCAGGCCCACAGTTTGTCAACTTAAAGAAATTCAAGTTCTGTATTAAAGCACTCTGGACTGCAAAGGGCTGCAAAGGGCTGCCTTCTCTTCTCCCCTCACGTGGAAATTCACAGGGCACTGGCATCTCAAAGGCTACAAGAAGTCCTGCAGTAAACCAGACTCACTTCATTTCACCCACTGCTTCCCAAACTAAAGACTGAACCCTCTGTGGCAAGACTCATGTGAGTAGCTCACTTAACTCATGCTCCACGGAACACACTTCGAGAAACACCAAAACTCTATTACCCACCCAGTCCTAAGATGCTACACGGCTATTCCTAGTTCACCCTTTGGAATTGAAATGCGGGGAAGGAATTAGTATTTACTGACTCCCAGTATTTGTCAGTTATCGTGCTAAGCTCTTTGTAGTCCATACCTCAATGAGTAGTCAAGAGCTAAATGTTATTACCCCCATTTTAAAGTTGAAAAAAATGCAAATCAGAGGCCCTGAGGTAACTTCTAATAAGTGAGGCAGCCAAGATTTATATCCATGGGTGCCTGATTAAAAACCCCCTAATCGTTCCCCTCTTCAACAGCCTATGTTGGTCACAGGTAGCCAGATTCGTAGCCTAAAGAAATATTCTCTCAAATCCTCCCATTTCCCCTAAGCTGGCCACCCTTTGGCTTTGGATTGTCTTTGTTTTTCCCCCTCAAAGTTTCCTAGTCTTCATCTGAAAAACCTTTGTTTTCCAAATAGCCAGAAATCCACCAAAGCATTCAGTACCACTGAGCAGGTGTGAACATCGGATGCCCTTGCTCAAAAGAATAATGTTTCCACAGGCCAACAGCTGCATGGAACATGTGACTGACAGCTACATTTTGGGGAGCACGCATACGTGCGAGGGATGGTGCTGAGTGCGTGTGTGACTTCCTTCACCCTTCCACTTTGTCCTCTTTTTTATGTGCGCATTCTTTACCCCCACCCCCCCAATCTCTCCTCTCCCTGGCTTTCCTGCCCATCTGCTGTCCCTCACCTCCATGTATTTCATTTCTTTCCTCCACTCCCAGAGTGACAGAGAT
The DNA here is from genome assembly GCF_011800145.1 of Mirounga leonina. NCBI lineage: Eukaryota > Metazoa > Chordata > Mammalia > Carnivora > Phocidae > Mirounga > Mirounga leonina. The sequence continues at coordinate 9,482,671 of NW_023270377.1, read as the reverse complement.
AGGAACAGAAGTCCAGCATGTTACCTGCCATTTTTAGGGGTGACCACACAGCCTGGTTTGCCAGGGGACTGTGGTTTATGCCTGCTATGTCGGTTAATTATTAATACTGTCCCCATCACCTCAAAAGGACCTCAGTTGGACAATATGCCACATGGTCTCCTCAGATATTTTTTTGTTATTGTTCAAGATTTTATTTATTTATTCATAAGAGACAGAGACAGAGAGAGAGGCAGAGGGAGAAGCAGGCTCCCCGCTGAGCAGGGAGCCCGATGCAGGACTCGATCCCAGGACCCTGGGATCATGACCTGAGCCGAAGGCAGACGCTTAACCATCTGAGCCACTCAGGCGCCCTCCTCAGATATTTATTGAGCAAATTCTTGCACTCCTTGTCCTTTACTTTAAAAAGGATTGAGTCAAGCGCCTTAAATTTTCTTCCTTGAGGAGAAAAAAAAAAAATGTTTTTAAACTAGATTAACACTTTTGTGAATGTTTCTCAATAGCATTCTACTAAGGTTCAATGGCCATTGGTAAAGTCACTATGTGCTAGCTAAAGTTTTGAGTTGTCAAACTCATGAGAAGAAGAATTATTTCATAAGAAATCCAGGCCCTACATCTGCTAGGCACATCATATTCAGAAACTGGAATCAAGACCCATTCATGGTTTTGCATGATGTATTCTGTTTTCTATTGCAGGAGGAGGAATATCAAGAAGGTGGTCCAGCCAGCCACAGGGCCATGACCCTGGAAATTCACCCATTCAACAGCACAATCTCCTGAGTCTGTTGGTCACTAGGGTGAGAGCCAGGGGCTGGGAAAAGGGCCAAAAAGGCCTCAGAGGACTAAGCCATCAGGGCAGATTGGAAAGAGGTGAGAAACAAACCACCAGGAGCAAGAACAAGAAAGGGGCCATCCTAAATGAGAGAAGGAACAACAAAGCACCAACTTGAACCGTCCACACTTTGGGTGGGATTTCTTCTTTTGCTCAACTACTAGTTTCCCTTAGGACCTTCAGGCAAACTGACACTGATGAAACATGTCATTTCAAGGACTAAATAAAGAAATGCTTTAAAAGGAGTGAATGGAACTAGAGTTTGTTATTTATATGCTAGGTTAGAATTTTAGTTTCCAGTTAAAAGAACGCGAAAGCTACAGAGAATTCATAGAAGTGAGGGCAGGAACCACGTTATTATTTAGTTCCCCCAACACCTAACATTGTGCCTGGCATACAGTGACTCCTTCACATACCCTTTTTAGCCGACACATGATACGCTACGTAATTTCCAAAGTTTTGACATATATATGAGCCCGTGAAGCCATCACCATAATCAAGATGTTGAACACATCCATCACCCCCAAACATTTACTCAAGCCCTTTTCAAATTCTTTCCTCGCATCCGATCCTCAGATCCACTGATGTGCCTTCTATCACCTTATGTCCCACCAGCAGTAAGAGTTCTAGTTCATCCACATCCTCACCAGTGCATGGTGTGGTTGAAATTTCTTTAATTTCAGCTCTTCTAGAGTTATGTGGTGATAACTCACTGTGGTTTTAATTTGCATTTTCTCCATGATTAATGATGTTCAATAGCCTTGTGTGCTTATTTCTCGTCCATATAACTTCTTTGCTCAAATTGTTTGGTTTATTTTTTTTTTAATTCGGTTGTTTATCTTCTTACTATTGAGCTTTGAGACTCCTTTCGATATCCCGGATACAAGTCCTTTCTTACAGATATATGATTTGCAAGTATTTTCTCCCAGTCTGTGTCTTACCTATTCATTCTCTTGTCAAAATCACTTAAGGGGCAGAAGGTTTTCATTTTTTTTTTTTTTTAAAGATTTTATTTATTTATTTGACAGAGAGAGAGCACAAGTAGGCAGAGTGGTAGACAGAGGGAGAAGGAGAAGCAGGCTCCCTGCTCAGCAGGGAGCCCGATGCGGGGCTCGATCCCAGGACCCTGAGATCATGACCTGAGCCGAAGGCAGACGCTTAACGACTGAGCCACCCAGGCGCCCCGGTTTTCATTTTGATAAAGCCCCATTTAATCAAATTTTATCGATCATGTTTTTGTTATTGTTCTGAGAAATCTTGGCCTGATCCAAAGAAACTTCGGGGTGTAATAGACCTGGGCATTGCCTTGATGTTAGGAATGTTTATGCTGATGTATAAAAAGTTACAAAGATTTTCTACTGCCTTTGTCTGGAAGTCCCATGGTTTTAAGGTTTTGCATTTAGGCCTGTGATGAATTTTGTTTTTGTATGCCAGATGTATGAAGTAAGGATTAAAGTTTGGAGTTGGTTGTTTTGCTTGGGGATATCCCATTGTTCCAGCATCGTTTGTTGAAAAGACTATCCTTTCTCCAGCAAACTATGTTCTTTGCTCCTCTGCTAGAATTGTATACACTTCTGATCAAAAAGCGGAATTCTCACAGAGGCCTTCATTAACAGCTGCTAAAACATAAAACATGCATACCCCTAGATGTAGCAATTCCTGTCTAAAGAAATACAAGTGCAAGTACGTAAGGACCTGCCTAGGGAGTTATAACAGTATTATCTACAGGCAGGAGAACAACAAAAGAACACAGACATGCCCCAGATACGCCTTGATAGAGGAAGGACTGAATAAATTGTGGTCCAACTCTACCACAGATTCTATGCAGATACTAAAAGGAATGAGTTGGGACTACGTTAGAGTAGCCCCCCTTATCCATGGGGAATATGATCCAAGACCCCCAGCGGATGTCTGAAACCACAAATAGCAGCGTGACAACCTACATATGCTGTTTTTTCCTATTCATACATGACTGTGATAAATTTTAATTTAGTTAGGCACAGTAAGAGATTAACAATAACTGATAATAAAATAGAACAATTATAACAATATACTGTCATAGAAGTTCAGTGAATGTGGTCTCTGTCTGTCCCTCAAAATATCTTATTACACTGTACTCATCTTTCTTCTTGTAATAAGGTGAAGGATGTAGGCATTGTCACGTAACCTTTGACTACTACTGACCTTCTAATGATCTGTCAGAAGAAGGATCATGTGTTTCTGGACTGTAGTTGACTGCAAGTAACTGAAACCATGGAAAGCAGAATCGTGGAGAAGGGGCAGCCACTGTACTGACCAGAAGAGATATCTAGGAATCACTTTATAAAGTGAAAAAACAAATGCATAGTAATACATATATAGTATGATTATATTATTGAAATACATGAGACAGACCTAAATTTGCCTCTGTATATTTGTATATGTTTGCACAAACCTGGACAAAGTTGTGGAAAAATCACGACCAGACAGATCATATGAGTTTCCTTCATGAGTAGAATGGGGAAGAGAGAAAGGGACAAGCTTATTAACATACTTCCCAGATGTCTGATCTGTTACCTTGTTATCCGAGACAGCTATTATTTTGTAATTTTTCAATCAAATTAGGTATAAAATAGTAGCCATGACATGAAGCAGATAAGCCATTCCATTTGACATCCATACAACCATTTGGGAAAAAAAAAAAATTCCCATTGTTTTGTTGGGTTTTGTTTTTTTTTTTTTTTTGGTGCTTGGTTCAAGTACTCAAAAGAAAATTCTAAAGTAAGTGTTACAGACTGAATTGCGTCTCTCCAAAAATTCATATGCTGAAGTCCTAAACCCCAATACCTCAGGATGTGACCCTTCTTAGAAACAGGCTCATCGCCGATGTCATCAGCCAAGGTGGGATGGGACCGGAGGAGGGTGGGCCCCTGGTGTCCTTCTCAAAAGACACACCCAGGGAGAACGCCGCGTGCAGACCGGCAAGGCGGCCACAAGCCAGGGGACAGCTAAGATTTCCGGGAACCCACCAGAAGCGAGAAGGGAGGCACGGAACAGACCCTTCCTCACAGCCTCCGAAGAAACCAACCCTGCCCGTCGGCTTGATTTCAGACTTGGGGCCTCCGGATCTGCTGTTGCCCAGGACGCCCAGCCTGCGGGGCTTTGTGATGGCAGCGCTGGGGAGCGAACGCACTAAGCTACGGAGAACTTAGGCCCGACACAAACCAGCCACCCACCAGCAGCAGGGCCCCCCGGCCCCGGGGACAATCCCCCCGCCCCCCAGCACACTCCGAAAGGAAACGCGGGCTCCACGACCCCCACCAAGGGTGGCTCGGGCCCGGGACGTCGCCCACACCTGGGCATCAAAGCAGGCGCCTCTTCCTCCCGACAGCTCTGCTCTCCCTGCCCGGGCCAACGGGCCGCATTCACCCCTCCCCGAGGAAGAGAATGAAAGGAGAAATGGCATTTAAAACCCGGAGAGGCTCTTCACCCGCCGACCCGCCGACCCCAGGGCAGCCCTGCGCGGACTCAGGCTCCTTTGCACCCTTTGCCGTCTGAGCCACCGAGGCCACTGCGTGGAGAACACCAGCCCGGCCCAGGAAAGCAAGGGTGACTCCTCGCGACATTTGCTTTGGGTCTTCAAAGTGAGTTTCGCAGTAGAAAGAGGTTCTTCGTTAAGGTAATTTACACCGTTACCAAGTGAAAAATGAAAACAACCCAGAGTATCCAACCAGATGCAAACAATCATCCAGACCATCATGTGGGGCTGCCCTGAACAGAATCTAAAGTGAACCCCCCCTTGTCCCTGCTGGGGAGAGTCAGTCACCAGCGGGCCTGTTACCCAGAGACCCTGCAGAGACTGACAACCTGGACTGTTTTGAGGATAAAACCCTAACCTTCCCTGGGCCTCCGCCTGCCTGGGAGAGTATCGCCGGGATCCACCTTAAAGCAAACTATCTTCCACATCCCATAATTTTAATGACCAAAGTTAACTGCCTCTTGAAGTACATTTACTGTATTTTCCAGAGGCGCTCCCTTTAGCAACACAAAACCCGTTTGCCGCCGTTCCTGGGATGTGGACCAGAAGCAGTAATTTAGTTGTTTTATAATGTCTGTTTTCATTTTTTCTGAATCCACTGTAAATAAATTCACACACTCGGTATAAAAAGAGCACACTAGAGAGACACGTTCATTTTGTCCCGGTTTATGAAAGTCAGGCATACCTAGGCTTCCAGAAATACAGAGAACGCGGTCAAAAGCAATATGGTTTCATGAGTGCATTGAGTTTACTAGGGCTGCTGTAACCAATTACCACAGACGGTGCTGCTTAAAACAATAGAAATGCATTCTCTCATGGTTCTGGAGGCTGGAAGTCCCAAATCAAGACGCCGGCAGGGCCATGCTCCCTGCAGAGGCTCTAAGGATGAACCCTCCCTTGATTCTTTCTTCTAGCTTCTGGTGGATGCCAGCAACCCCCGGCATTCCTTGGCTTGTGGAAGCCCAACTCCATTCTCTGCCTCTGTCTTCCCAAGGCTTTCCTTCCTCTACCTCCTCTGTGCCTTCAAATCTCTCCTTAGAAGGACTCCTGTCACTGGATTTAGGGCTCCCCTAATCCAGAGTGACTCAACTCGATTATATCCTATTTTCGAACAAGGCAACATTCCCAGGTAGCAGGGTTAGGACTTCAGCATATATTTGGCGGGGAGGGGTTCCCTACTGGAACCTCCCTTATCAAAGCAAGACCTCAGTGGCAGCCACTGAGGGAAGAGGAAGGAGCTCCGGGCCATCAGGCATGGGAGAGAAGACCTCAGCAGGATGAGGACCCCAAGTGGCACCAGCATTAGGGGAGAGAGCTCCCCTGAGACTTTGGAAGCACTGAAACAGGCCAAAGGCACAAAGCCAGTCTGTGTCTGATTCCTGACACTGTCCTCTTCCAGTTCTTGGCCTGAGGGTTTGGACCTGGGGAATACTCTGACGTTGTATCACCGGTTGGCAGCTAAACTGGGATCAAAACTCCTTTTTAAGTTAACATAAAATGATAGGAACTAATTCCACTAGACTCCAAGGACGTCTTTGGACAACGACCTCAACTATTTCTTCGTGCTGTACTTAAACAAAGCCTCCGTTGAGATGTGGGCTCCAGGGGAGGGGAGGGCTGAGTGAAGCACATGGCAGTGTTACTGAGCGTTTCTGGACTACTTTTATTTGCTGACCACTAACGACTCCCTGCATTGCCACTATTCGCTCTTTGTGGAGTCGAACAGCTCTGTGGAACGGAGCCTGATTCCCCAGTCTGTCCGGGACTGACTCTTCCAGGACCCAATTTACAGGATTAATTTACACAGTAGCAGGGCGCCTGGGTGGCTCAGATGGTTAAGCGTCTGCCTTCGGCTCAGGTCATGATCTCAGGGTCCTGGGATTGAGTCCCGCATCGGGTTTGCTGCTCAGTGCAGAGCCTGCTTCTCCCTCTCCCTCTGCCACTCCCTCTGCTTGTGCTCTTCTGTCTATCTCTCTGTCAAATAAATAAATAAAATCTTAAAAAAAAAAAAAAAATTTAACAGGGGGAGGGGGGGTGCCGGGGGGGGGGGGGGGGGGGGGGGGGAGGAGAGAGCCGATCTGGAACATCAAACAAAATGCAAAAGTTGCCTAACACCCCAAGATAACCCAGTACAGTCAACATTAAACAGCCCAATTTAGGCAATGGGTAACCAGAGGGCAGAGGTGTTTCCAAGGCTGACATTTTGCAAGTCACTTGGTGGAGATTTCGCTGACAAACTCAGAGAAAGATCCAATGATGGCAATCGGGAATTTCAGCTAAAGTATGACATAGCAGCTTACTTCCCCCAGGGGTGTGAGCCACCCAAAGAGGGCAGCCCTTGTTGTCACAAGCAACCATACCGCTGCCACAAGGAAGACGAAAGCCGCCTCTGGGCCACTGGGACCACCACTGCTATAATTCTAGCTCTTAGTTACATGAGCCCCAGCATGTGGATAGCATCGTCTTATCCTTTTGCACTAGAGAAGTGGTTAAGAAGTAAGTTCTGGGGCGCCTGGGTGGCTCAGTTGGTTAAATGTCTGCCTTCAGGGGCGCCTGGGTGGCCCAGTTGGTTAAGCGACTGCCTTCGGCTCAGGTCATGATCCTGGAGTCCTGGGATCGAGTCCCGCATCGGGCTCCCTGCTCGGCAGGGAGTCTGCTTCGTCCTCTGACCCTAACCCTCTCATGTGTTCTCTCTCATTTCTCTCTCTCAAATAAATAAATAAAATCTTTAAAAAAAAAATTTTTTTTAAGTTAAATTGTTCATAAAACAGAAACTCAGCAATTAAAAAAAAAACTACTGATAACAATATTGCATGGATCTCCGCAGACATCACGTTCAGCAAAAGCCAGCCACCAAAGAACACAGACCGTGTGATTCCTTTGATACGATGTTCAATAGATAAAGTAATCAAAAGGTGACACATGTCGGGGCGCCTGGGTGGCTCAGTTGGTTAAGCGACTGCCTTCGGCTCAGGTCATGATCCTGGAGTCCCGGGATCGAGTCCCATATCGGGCTCCTTGCTCGGCAGGGGGTCTGCTTCTCCCTCTGACCCTCCCCCCTCTCGTGTGCTCTCTCTCTCTCAAATAAATAAATAAAATCTTTAAAAAATAAAAAAGAAGTAAGTTCTGAAGCCAGACTGCCTGGTTCTGATTCCAGCTCCGCTCATTTCTAGCTGTCCAACCCTGACCAAATCATTCCACGTCTTTGGCTTTCAGGGGGTTTTTTGTTGTTGTTGTTGTTTTTCACTATAAAAATGATGATAAAAGTGGCTATGGCAGATAAATGAACTAGATAATTCAAATAAAACTCCTTAGCACAGTGCCACATGTGTGCTCCACAGAAACGGACTGCTGTCATTACCTTCCTTAATCTCTGTTCCTTTTGTCAATTTGGTCAGCCTGGGAAAGTGTCATATCTGCCAAAGTCTTCTCTCTGCCCTGTGGGTCTGGTCTAATGGTCTCTAGCTGACGTTCTAAAGGGTTCTTCAGTCACGTCTCAGGGGAAAAGTGAAAAGGGCATAATAACAGAGAAATAAGTCTAGAACAATCCCCAGGCCAAGTGAAGGTGAAACCTACCAGCTAAGGCTGGGCAGAGAAAGGACAAGGTAATCCTGGGGGACAAAGTACTCTTACCTAAAATCTCCAAAGTTTTATCTCCAGTAAAACTTAAGTTCTATTTACTTGGACCTTTTTGCCAGCCCAAAGTTTCACCAGAAACCAAAGAAAGCAGGATCTGGTCTTCTCCCTACCCTCCCTCATTGCACCGCATTTTGAAGGTGCTGATGCTCGGCCACTGAACAAAATGAGAATAAAAAGTGGTGAGGGCAAGAGAATGATCCAGGCTGAGAAGCCAAAAGCCAGCTTTATGGATAGAAGTTCTGCATTTTCTGGATCTGCCACGGAAAAATTTCAATCTCAGGGAAGACAGACAAACGATTAAATTGGAACCTTTAAAGAATGTCTCATAAGGGGCACCTAGGTGGCGCAGTCGGTTACATCTCTGACTCTTGGTTTGGGTTCATGTCACGATCTCAGGGTTGTGAGTTCGAGCCCCGCATTGGGCTCTGTGCTCAGCACAGAGTCTGCTTGAGATTCTCTCCCTCTGCCTCTCCTGTTAATTCTCTCTCTCTCTCTCCCTCCCTCTCCCTCAAATAAATAAATCTTAAAAAAAAAAAAAGAAGCCTCATGAGAAAACAGTTACATACTGACTCCACAATTAGAATTTGCTAGAACCTGCTTCTCATACACCTTCCTACTATCACGTTCCACGCCATCCTTGTGAGAACTACACCACAGGCAAGGATCTGTTGGCCTCCTTTGTCTCAAACTCTGCCTCCATTCATTTTTCTTTTGCTCTCCTCCTTTCCTGGCCTGCAGAAAAATGTATCTGGAAGACATATGCTCTGGGAAAATACACGTTTCTATGGCTAACGTCTCCTCACTCTTGTATGGATGAGTCTGTCGTTTCTAACGGATTCTCCTCTGCCCGAGATTTAAGACAATTAGGAAACTCATGCAAATTTTAAAATATCGAGGCCAGAAGTAATCTCATCTCTATGTTAAAAAACCAATACATAGCCCTTTTCTACTGAAAAGTCGCCTTTACTTCTCTGAGAAGAACCTGTTTCAAATCTGCTTCTTTAAAAATTTATAACTCTCCCGAGTCCCTCCAAGAAAAAAAGTCCACTGTGTAATATAGAAGGTGAAGAGGGAAGAACTCATATTTATTCATTTTTAGAAGTTGGGGTGGAAATTTAAATCTTCACATCCCTTTTGATCCTATTATATTTTTAATGGCAGAAGCTCCCAGCCAGGGCTCGAGTGGGATGCAACAGAAGTTTTAACATTCAGGGGAGCAGATGAACTTGCCGCGGGGTGTGTGACTGAATGAGAAATGATCCAGCTCAGCCCTGCTTGGGGCAACAGGTCGCTCTGCCCATGCTGGATTTGGGTCAAGCAGCTACACCTCAAACCGGGAAACATCGGCATCATTTTGTTTGGCAAAGAGGTGAGTATTGATAGTGATAATCAAACCCGATCAAAGATGTCCTTTCCTGAGCAAAAAAGGCTGGTTGCCAGCCCCAGATTAGCTAGAGAGTGACTGTCTGGCCTGAGCAAGATTCTGCCACGCTCCCAGGGCCACAGAGCCTTTGAAGAGGCATCATCTAGCTCATAAAATCAATTAAGAAAAGATGTCATTCTATTCTTCCCTCGCCTCTTCTGTTTCTAGGTATTTGTACAATAAATTGGTTCCTGAGCCCTTAGTCCTATTAGGAAGCTCTGGGAATGCTTCCTTGAAGGATTTTCTGCACTCCAGCTCATCTAAATTGAAGTCTTGCATTAAAAATTAATGAAGAAAAAAAATTAATGAGGTTGTAGGAGAAGGTTAGGATTTGTGTAGGAAGGGTGGGGCTATAACTTCATTCACGAGTGGGACTTATCATTTATCTCCCCATTGAACACAATTTCCATCACCATCTCCTTGGCCACAGAATCGGGGCAAGATAAAGAATCCCATTCACTAAGAAATCGGAAACCAACGTTCCTATATGGTGGTGCCTTGAGGGCAACAAGGAGAAGAAAAAATCCCAGACAGCAAACAGAGACCGTGACAAACATAACCACAAGGAATGTAAATAAAATATTATTACACGCAGCTCACTCACCACCTCACCCTCAACAACTCCCTCGCTCAGAAACAAAAAGTAAAAGCATACAAATTGTGTGTTTTGAAAAAAGAGTCGAGCTGCTGTTTGGAAAGAAGCCACGACTATGAAGATTTTTTTTTCTCCATTTGGCTCACTTCTATAATCGCAAGGCTTGAGCCGAACCTTTAAAAGAGAACCGGGTTTGTTGACTAATTTAAATTGGGGAAGCATGAAGGTGAGCCTGGTGTTGGGAAGAACCTTCCAACAGGGATTTGATCTTCGTCAGTGATAAGACATGTTTACCTGAGCTTTCAAAAGCCCAAACCCCGGCTCTTTCAACATGACACTTCAAAATGAAATAAATGCATTGCAAGCGCAAACTGTAATAAACCAGACTCGAGCCAAACGCACATGTGTACATTTCACAGAAGAGCCAGGAGGACATTTCTAGTAAAGGAACGATTGCCATGCGGAACGTAAGCCAGAGCTCTTGCCTGCCAAGGGTCACGTGCTCCAGAGCACACAGGAGTCCTTAAATGAAACAGGCCGGTAGAAATAACTTCAAGAGACAAAATCCACAAACTTTGCAGAGGCACAGAGCCCCAGGCCAGAAAAGCCACTTCCAGGAACTCTGGCCTCATCTCTCCAAGGACTTCTAAGACCTGTCCTCCTCACTTGGATGGGGGGACCTTCCACCCCATTCAGTCACCCCTTCCTTTAGAATAGAAGCCATGCCCTGAACCAAAGGGGGGATTCAAATGCACAACTGGTAACTGGTGTTACTGCCAAAATACATTCACTTACCTCTGGTCAATCATTCAGAGCTCAATGTGATACTCTCTTAGTAGGATGAGGAGGTTAGAGGTTGGTCACCCACCACCTTGTTCCCAAGGCTAAAAGTCCCTTTTCTTGTTTAGTCTGTTTGAGACCCTGGGGGACTGGCCTAGTGTCTCAGGTTCTGTTAATATGAACCCACTCCCCACAAATCCACAGGCCCCAGGGAGGCTTAGAAAGGGATGGGGTGGGGGGGCATCTGTTTCTGCTAAATGCAATGCCCTCTGCAGGTTAACCCTCAATATGAGAACTCTCAGGCAAAGGTCAGCCTCTCCCAACATCTAAGGGACAGTCTGCATTCTGCATTTGGAGCTCTGAATTTTCATTGAGAAAACTCCCAAGCCAGCCAGGGCTCCTGGCCTCCACTGTTCTAAGACTTCAGACCCACTCAGCCTCCAATGGTGCTCTATTTTACCACTTAAACACTTCTTCAAAGTTTACTACGAAACAATGTGGCTCTGAGTCTGCCAAAAGTTTCACTGCAAGATTCAGTGGATTTTATCTGGCAGAGTAGCTGCCCTCTCTCTTGAGAATATTTGTGAGCAAAAGGCAGTCATCAAACCTCGCAGTCTGGGCAATTCTAGGGTCCCAAAGCATCACTGGAGGAACTCCTTTCCATAAACATCCCTCTTTTTCATTTTGACCCCCTTCCCAACACCCCAACTTCAGAATCCAAATTAAAGGCAGTCTGTCATTTCAGTAGACAGCACTGAAAAACTTTTGATGGGATGACCCAGAGCGTTAAGTATTCCTGGCTGAACTTAACTTCTGATTTCCAAAATATATGGGGGAGCTGAAGTTCAGGGAAGATGAAAGGAGAGCACCAACAAATAGGAAAAAAATGAAATGAAATGAAATAATAAAATGCATACCGTGGCCAAGCCAAAACAAGTTTGCTATTTCCAAATTATACTGGCAAATGGATGCTTTCACACATCATTTGCTCCGTCTTTCCGGGAGACAAAAAAGAAGAAAAAAAAAAATCTGGATGCAAAAACCCTAAGCCCAGACCAGTAAACTGTGTCAGTGGAATGCAACCTAAAATTGCTGGTCAGAAAGTGCAACCTTATATCTATCAACACGCACACAAACACCGAAGCCGAAGTTGTAACGCCCGAAGCGGTGCATTTGTCAATTGATCACCCCCTCGCCCCCGTCGGTGCCCGGCGCTGGGGTAAGCTGACAGCATCCTGCTCTTACCCGGGCGTCTCACACGACCGCTCTGGGAAATCCCCGCCAGGTGGGCAGAGGCGCCCCCCTTCCGCTCCTCCGGCCGGGGCACCTCCTCCTCCAGGCTGGCCCCCGGCCGTGCGGGTGCCCTTACCTGCAGGCGCTCGGTAGCCGGCTGCCACATCTTCCAGCCCGGGCTTTGGCAGAGGAGGCGCTGGCGAGACTCTGGATCGCGCCGGGGGGCGAGCGGCTGCGGTCCCGCTTTACATCTGGGGTCGGGGTCCGCGGGAGGTGCGTCCGGGAGCCGGCCGCCGCCGCGGGGTGGGCGCCGGGGGCCGCGAGCGAGGAGGCGGCGCCGCGCTCGGCTGCCGGCAACTTGTGGGCACGGCCGCGCGCCGGCTGTCCTGGCGCAGCTGCGAGAGGACGCGCAGCTCCGCCCGGGCCCGCGAGCGCACGGCGGCGGCGGCGGCGGCGACCGCTCCCTCCTCCCCCGCCGCCGCCGCCGCCGCCGCCCGGACCTGCGCGCTCTGAGCATGCCCGGGGCCCGCGCCCCCCGCCCCCCCGCCGAGAGCCGGTACCCCGGGGCCCCAGATCCTGCCTCCGGCGGCCCCGGCCACCCCCCGCTCCCCGCGGGAGCCCCGGGCCGGATGGGGTCCGGGAGAGGGGTCCGGCTGGCTGGGGAGGGCCGAGCCTGAGCTCGGGGGCTTCCCTTGTGACCTGCGGGGCGCTCTGCTGCGCCACAGACTTTCCATTCATGCTTCCAGGTACAGTTAACTGAGCAGCTATTATGCTCCAGCCCTATACCGGGTTCTGAGGGATACAGCGGCGCAGAACAGAAGGCAGGAGAGTGTTCCCCCCCCCCCCCCGAGCTTTCATTTGAGTTGGGACGTCGGTCAGTGACCCAGAAGATACGTGAAGGGGTACTGGGTCAGGTGCTGACAAATGTTAGGGAGAGAATAAAACAGGACTGATGAGGGACGAAGGGGAGAGGAGAGCTAATTTAGATTGGGACCCTGGAAATGTCTGGACTAAGATCCAAAAATGGACACGGTGAGGGATGGCGTGCTGGGCAGAGGACTAGGGTGCCTGTACCTGGGTGAGGAGGGTGAGCACAAGGCCCCCGTCCCTCGTCCCTTCTGAGATCTGCCAGGGGCTGCAGGAGGCTCGAAGAACCCAAAGCTAGGGGCCACTGTGGGCTCCCAGGCCTGGAGGCTCACAAGCTAGTGTTCGCACCATGACGTAACTACTTTCCTAAACATGGCTCTTGCCATCCTCTTGACAACCAGGCAAGATAAGTATTAAAATATCCCCATGGTATGGATTAGATAAATGAGGCTTGCAGAGTTTAGGTCACTGTCCGGGTGACACAGCCAGTGAGTGGCTTAGAGTATGCACACTCAGATGACCTCCAGGCGAGAGTTCTTGACTTAGCATCTAACTCCTCTGACCGTGGAACGCCTGGGAAAAGGAGCAGCCGTCTGGGCCTGGGGGTACGTTGGGGAACTTGGCAGGATGGAGAAGCTAAGCTGAGCCTGGAGGGCTGATGGAGTATGGGCAGAGAACATGGTGGGAAATGCTGAGGGACAGAAGAGCACAGTATATGTGGGGGCCCAAAGCTCCTGAGAGGCAGGGTCCAGGGAGTAGCGGGGCTGGCAGGGGAAGGCTTCTGATAACATACGGCACGGGGACATGTGCACAGCCTGAGTCCTGAGCCACCTGTGCACTGTCAAAATTAGCACCCGATGTCCAGAAGGATCTGTGCTATCTCGTGCATGCGTAGCATGATTTCCAGATATCAGAGCACTCTGGAATCCAGCCCTCAGCTTATCGGATCCTCCTAGCATATCTCCCAAGGCTTGGGCAACACAAGATTCATAGAATCACCCAGAGGAGAGCCGCACAAGTGAGGATTGCAGATCCAGGGCCCCTGCCTCCCATGGTGTCCTTTACCAGGGTCTATATGCAGCCTCTTCCAGACCACGAAGTTATGGGTCAGCAGGACCTGCACTGGTCCTGGCAGGTCCAAGACCCTTGGTGCCCCTGGAGCCACAGAGATGCTTCTCAGGGGCTGGTCTCTGTCTCCCCAGATGAACACAGGACCCCCCAGCTTCTGCCTGAAAACCACAAGTTCTCACTTTCTGAGCCACTTCTCTACGCCCTGCCACCTGCTCTGGACCTATCAATAAATCCCCTATGCTGAGGTATTGGTGGTTTGCCCTCCGTGGATATACATCTCTGATGCTTGCTCATGTGGTCTGTTTTGAGATGCTATTTTTAGTTTTCCCATAACTCATCCTGCACACCTCCCACACCTAGAAAACTCCTGGTGAGAATGATAGACCTTCCCAGCCTCCTAGTTCTCTTTTGTCAAATCCCAAAGCAGAAAGTAATGCACTTCATTGCAAAAAATCTAGAAAATCCAAATGTGCATATTAAACCTCTCAGGAAGCTAAAACGGGAATATTCAGTTGCCAGAGATGTCTTCAGACTCGGGCTCTGCAACCATCCTCAGTTGCAGATGCTTCCGTGGAAAAGTGATTTTGTTTTAAATAGCAGCGGGATGAGATACCGGCCTAAATTCAAATCACATTAGAGCGTTAAATCCTGTCTTCTCACCTCCTAGTGTAATTAATTGTTATGACTCAGTAATACAGCTCTTTAGTTCAGCGTATGGTGCTATTTAAAGAGAAAAGCCTTCAGTTCTGTAGAGATTGCTTTCAGTTACCAGTTCACTTTGCAAACAGATTGGGTAGAGAATGTGTTTAACCGACACTCCCGTTTCAGTTACCTTTATGCCACTAACCATTAAACGAAGGGTGGGAGGGTGTGTAGGGTGGAGGCTGGTGGAAGGTGGCAAAAGGGATGGGACAACCTCCCACCCATCAGTTTTGCTCCCAAGCCTTCCCATTCAGGAGGAACCTCCAACAGCGGGTGAATGAAATAGAGACATCTACTGGCTAGAGCCGGGACTGCACCCAGATCTCACTGTTCTGTTCTGGGACACAGCGGCCTCACCCTCCTGCTGTGTTTGAACTTGCTGCTTTACCATGTAAACAGATTTGTTTTGAGTAGGGAATCATTCTTGAAATAACCGAGACGTGTTTCGGTGCAATGAGTAGAACTATTAGGTACATAAACATGTGCCTTATTTCATGCATAATCCTCTATAATGATCTTAATAAATACCATTTCAAGAAAAATGACCAGAAAAAAAAAAAAAAAGATTGACAAGGCCCAGATGAGTTATAAACATAACTTTTTCTCCAGAAAAAGAATTACAACCATCCCTAGAAGGCTTTGTAAGCGCGCCTTAAGGTAAGCAACCTAAATATCCACATCAGGAGACTGGTGAATTGAATTATGGTCCAGAATATCAAAAAAATTTTAAAATATTATGCTGCTATTAAAGAGGATAATTATGGAGCTGGGTTGCAACTGAAAAATAATACTTATGATATAATTACAGATTTTTAAAAGTAGGATAAAATGTGTATAATTTGAATACATATTTAAAATATGTAACAATCACAATGGGGAGATTCAGGTTGAATCCCTTCAAACTATCTAGATGATGACTTTTGGCAGGTCATTTGCCTTGCTGAACCTCAGATTTTTCATCTGCGAAAAGGGTGATAATATTATTTAAGGCTATTAGGAGCCACAAATGAGTGAATTTGTGCAATATGCCTGGCACATAATAGGTGTACAGAAAACAGCAGTTTTTCATCTTGTTACTCTTCTCCCCCTTTTTATTATTGAAATGATCAAATTCTCACAAAGTTCACATGTTCAAATGATCCAATGTTGCCTGTGGTTAAGTCATTTCCATGTGGAATATCTGTAGATTTTGCTTATTTGATTTAGTTTCTCAAAAGTGATAAATCATATTGAAGCTCATTTATATTTCTAATTCAGTCAGATGGCCAGCAAACTTTATTATGGCTGTATGTTTATCAGGGCAGGCCTTAGAAAGTCTTTCTTATGGTATCATTCACTATTTCAAAATTACCAAAACAGCTGTAGATGAGCAATATAGAAAAGTCTGAAAATTCATTAAACCTTTGAACCTCCCTACAGTGATGGAGCCTCTGGCTCTTGTTCCTATATAGTGATAGGTATTTATTGGGGTGTTAAGATACCCCTTTTCCTTCTTAAAAGGAAATCTTCATAGCTTATCTTTGCAAACTTGGTTAAAAGACAAGTGGCAGAACTGGTTAATACCCAGGATGTGTGTTGTCATTCTTTACTTCCTCATACTGTCATCCCCAGCCTAGAAACGTGGCAGATTATTTTCAAAAACGGTCACAATCATCCCTCTCCCTGCCCCTCCCTCAAAGCCCTTTGCACCACGGCTTGCCTGTTTCTTTCATTATGAGATGGAATTTATCTGCACCCTTTGAATCTGTGCTGGGTGTTGTTGGTTCATGAACTGGCCCCCATATAGGGAGGGCAAAGAGAGACTGAAAAGAGGCAGGCCACTCCAGATTGGGAGGTGGCAGTTTTAATAAGCAAGGCAACTTACGAGGCTTGTCTTGGGTGGCCGCACCAGCTGGCCAGAATAACGGGGCTCAGTCATATATACCATCCAGATGGTCTCAACCATACCTTACTCTCTCAAGGCTGCATCCTTGAAAACAGCTCCCAAAGTGGGGACGGTGGCAGAGTATATTCCAAGGACAGAGGAGGGGGTGTCTAGCTCGAGGGTCAGCCTGCAGTCTCTGTGCACCTCCTCCAGCAGACGAGCGACTTGCTTTGATCGATATAAGGTTGCGGATGTGACATCGTGGGCCTTCCAAGCCTGAGCCACGAAAGACCTTGCAGCTTCTACTGTCACCCTCTTGGAACCTGAGATCATGGCCAATAGAAGCCTAAACCAGCCTCCTTAAGATGAGGACCATGTGAAAGGGGGCCAAGTCGACAAATGAGTGAGGTCAGCTTAGAACAGCCAGCTCAGTCCCACCACTCCGTTGACCCAGGTGAGCCCAGCAAAAGAACCTCTCATGGATGACCCACAGAATCGTGAGCAAATAACATGGGGGTTTCTTTAAGCCCTGTGTTTTGGGGTGACTTGTTAGGTAATGGTAGATAACTAATGCAGAAAACAAGTGTTAAACTTTCCACTAAACCTTGAATCCTTTTTAATATTTCCTAACAGATTTATCACAGTTCCGTCAACATGAAACCCCATTGTCCAACATGAAGCCATATTTCTTTTTTGTGTTCTACTCTCGCTCTCCCACTTCCCTCATGCACACCTCTGTCCTAGCCTCAGATTGCACGGGCCATGCTGCTGAGTCATGCCTGCTCGCTTTTCTAGTAGGTCCTTCTGACAGGAAGATGGGACGTGGGCTGTGCTCCAGGCATATGATGATCCAGGTAGGTTTCTTCTAGTGCAATTTGCTGTAAACATGAACGTACTGGCTTTTCCACAGTCCTTGTCATCCTCTCTGAGATACCCGCCCATGTCGACAACGTGCTGTCCCTCCTTTGGGACAGGTAGACACAGCTCCTCTTCCAGCCAGGACCTGGGGGAGTGGACGAGAATGGAGGCTGGGGCTCAGATCCGCCTTTCCCACATTTAGCGCAGACAGGGGCACGTGTGTGCTACCGTGCTCTTTGCGGACTGGCTTCTCAGGGTCCCCGTTGCCCTCTCCCATAGGCCTGACTCACTGACTAGCCACGTGATCCCAAACACGTTCCCGGAGGGGCCTGTGTGAAGCCACACCTTATGCTCTCTTCCCACCTCACCACTTCTCCATCTGAGCTGATTTCACACAAAACCAGGCTCTTGTTTTTTCTTCACTTCTATTTTTTTCACTGTTTCTTCCCACTTCCATCATCAAAGCCAAGAATTACTTATGCTGAAACCTATGGAAAATGTGTTGGACATAACTTGTAGAAAGGAGGTAGTCCTGGAAAGAGCATCCACAGTAAGAAAGCATCTCAGTCTACACTGGCCCTGCTTGACTCAGCGCCTGTGGGTACAGTTGTGTGATGCGAGACCTGCTCTGCTGGACGGACCAGCCCTCCCTCAGAGATTCCCAGGACCATTCCGGTAAAACCATGAGGGACAGGCATAAAGCCGGTGGCCTTCTGGACGGAGAATTGGAGAGGAGAGGAGAAAACTGAACCTTCGTCTTAAACAAACTACCTGGAGTTGTAAGTGGATTAGTGCAGAGCTATGCCTATGTGTGCCGTGCTCATTTTTACTGGTCATATTTCAGTGATGGAGAAAAGGAGCAGGGCGTCATCAATGACCTCTCTGAAGTGCAGTCAACATTCAGGAATTACTGATGAGTAACAACGTAGTGGATGTTGTAATGTGCTGTCCGGATACACCCCTCGGGATCACTGCGCTCACTGCCTCAGCGGCCAGGAGTATGGGCCAGTGTTGGGAGTGTGAGCCTTTGGCCCACGGGTGAGTCCCTCCCTGGGCATCGCCTTCAGTCAAAGGAAGCTGACTTGCCTTGCCCAAGGTTACACTCCCTCTGTGCGGGCAGCCCACTTCTAATGACTGGTCGACATGGGGGTGCAAATGAGGATGGGGATGACTGTATGATTGCAGAGGGTCATTCCAGCTCTAGAGCCTCCTACTGGATCAGCCAAATCCTTGGTGAAAGCTGCCTCCCAGTTCACCTTCTTTTCTTGTCCAAACCTGCTTCCTTCATTTGCTTACAGACTCTAAATGGGGGTATGGGAGATGGACCACCTACCAGATGGCAATGGATAGGACACTGATCAACTCTAAAGTGCTGTAGCAGGGCGATTGTTACAACTTTCACTGGCGGTGAACTGAAATGGGATACAAATGTAAAGGAATGTGCTGATGGGTGCAGTGTCTCGGGCATTAGAGAGGTTTAGGGGAAACAGTAATTATAAGGATTATGGACTCAGATGACTGGTGCTGAGTGCTGTGGATCCATTAGAGAAAGATGAAGATATGCAGCTGCTGATTACAGCAAGGTGTGAAAGCCAGGGTGCCTCCTTCCCGCATAGAAAGAGACTCACATCTCCTGCATCTACATGGAGGAGAAAGCTGAGTATCAGGCCAGGAATTGGTTACACAGGGAGGGGAGCTTCAGAGAAGATTGAATTCTCCACTCCAGAAAGTTCGGTGCCAAGGTCAGCACCCTGTTTGGGAAGGAGTGAGACCCTGAGGCTTGGGGCTGGCTACACAGATCGATGCCCTTGGAAATCTTGAATTCCCAGATTCCGTGACCCCTCTGAACCAAGAGAAGTGCTGCTCTCCTTGCTCGAGGTGTATTGAGCTCTGCTTTGCAAAGTAACTGTTTTAGTGCCATTGATTTCTTATAGAATACTGCATGCAAGAAAAGCAGAATATACATCCTTTTTAAGTGCATATGAGTATTAACCCATATAGACTCTACGCTGCTCCATAACCCAAGCCTTGGTAACTTTAGAAGAATTGAAATCATAGACAGTGTGTTCTCTAACCTCAACAGAAATAACTCAGAAAGAAATAACAGAGAAATGCCTAGAAAAATGCACAAATATTTAGAAAGTAAACAACACACTGTCAAACTGTGAATCAAAGAAGAAATCGCAAAGGAAATTTTAAAATATTTTAATTAAATAATAGTGAACATCAGTCTATTGATATTGTAACCTGCTGCTGAAGCAGTCTTTAGAGAGGAATTTATAGTTTTAAAGGCTTATATTTAGGGGCGCCTGAGTGGCTCAGTTGGTTAGGCATCTGACTCTTGGTTTCGGCTCAGGTCACGATCTCATGAGTTGTGGGATCGAGCCCCAAGTCAGACTCTGTGCTCTGCTGGGGATCTGCTTAAAGATTCTCTCTCTCTGCTCCTTCCCCGCCTCCCCCAGCTCCTGTGTGTGCGCTCTCTGTCTCTCTGGAATAAATAATCTTTAGAAAAAATAAAAATAAATGTTTATATTCAGAAAATTATCTAAGTTTCTACCTCAAGAATCTAGGGGAAAATTCTGGGGCAACCACGACTCTTCAGCCTTGCTGCTTGGGATATAAAATGGCACAACCACTACAGAAAACAGTTTGGCAATTTCTTATAAAGTCAAACATACTCATCATACAACCCAACAATTGCACTTCTAGATATATACCCAAGAAAACTGAGGGCATGTGTGCACACAAAGTTTTGTACACAAGTGTTTATAGCAGCTTTATTGATCATCAGCCAAACTGATAACAACCCAAATATCAATCAACAAGTAAATAGTTAAACACACTGATTTATCCTTTTAGCAGGATACTTCTCAACAGCAACAGGGAGCAAACTACTAGAACAAGCACCAATATGGATGTGTCTTAGCAACATTCAGAAGTCAGACACAAAAGACCATATGTTATATAATTCCATTTGTATCAAATTCTCGAAAAGGCAGAGCTTATCTATAGATATGTAGTGACAAAGAAAATCAGTGATTTCTTAGTGTCGGGGGGGCGGGGGGAGGGTCAGTAATTAGGACCAAATGGATGAGAAAACTTTCCAGCATGATGGAAATATTTTACTTCTTCTTATGTTGGTGATGAGTCAAAACTCCTCAAAATGTCTGGCTTCTTCCTCTGCCCAGTCCTGCTTCTGCCCTTTCCGGTTATGGTTCCCTACAAAACTCCCCAATAAACCCCTGCTCATAAATCTGCTTCAGCATCTGTCTTGCAGAGAACTTGACCTGAGAGATCAGGTAGCCTTGAAGTTACAAAAGGGTATAAAATGTGGATTTAGTGAAGTCAATTTCCACTAACTCCGTGCACACCCATATTAGCCCTTACTGCTGGGGTAGAACCAACAAGTCCTTTCCTAGACAGAACGATTATTTCTGCCCCCAGTCCATTCTCCACACACCAAACAGCACCCAGGGC
This sequence comes from Mirounga leonina, assembly GCF_011800145.1. Lineage (NCBI taxonomy): Eukaryota > Metazoa > Chordata > Mammalia > Carnivora > Phocidae > Mirounga > Mirounga leonina. The sequence continues at coordinate 9,461,816 of NW_023270377.1, read as the reverse complement.
CCAATTCAACATTTCACAGAGGATATTTCTAGAAGCTCCCAGAAATTTAAATTTTAAAATGATACGCTTCTGACATTGTTTTTTGTTTTCAAAAACATTTATACCATTTTTTCCCCTACAACAGGGAACATGAATTATTTAATTACAGTGAAATGCATTGATGGTCAAGGTCTTCAATGGAAGCAGTGAAAGGAACAAAAGCAAGGGGTTCGATCGCTAGTCCATGCTTTGCGGGAATAGTCACTGTCATGGGACTGTGTTCGTATGCACATGTAATTGTGTAGATTCGAGTTATAAAAGAGAATCTTGGGGCGCCTGGGTGGCTCAGTAGGTTAAGTATCTGCCTTTGGCTCGGGTCATTATCTCAGGGTCCTGGGATGGAGCCCCACCTTGTCTCCCTGCTCATCGGGGAGTCTGCTTCTCCCTCTTCCTCTGCCCCTCCCCCTGTTTGTGCTCTCTCATTCTCTCGCTCTCTCTCAAATATATTTTTAAAAATTTTTTTTAAATAAAAATAAAATAGGGCGCCTGGGTGGCTCAGTTTGTTAAGCAACTTCCTTCGGCTCAGGTCATGATCCTGGAGTCCCTGGATCGAGTCCCGCATCGGGCTCCCTGCTCGGCGAGGAGCCTGCTTCTCCCTCTGACCCTCCCCCCTCTCATGTGCTCTCTCTCTCATTCTCTCTCTCTCAAATAAATAAATAAAATCTTTAAAAAAAATAAAAAATAAATAAAAATAAAAATAAAATAGAATCTTTCTGGTGCTCGTTCCCAAGATAATCAGAGAAATAGTAAGAATGCTACCCAATCACACGGAGAAATCACCAAAATCCAACTGTTTCCGGAGCTAACTGATGGGCCCTTGTGGATGCCCTGTTGCAGCAACATCCTCAGGGCACGAGACCCTTTTGTGAATGTGGAGGGCTGGTCTGTAATTGCCACCCCTCAACCTGTCACCAATACAGGCTTTCGGAAAAATTAAGAGACAATTTTAAGATTAACCGTGAGGATTTCCTCTTCCTAGAAACCGCAAGGGCACTGAAGCATGAACATCTAAAAAGTCAGTAGCGGAAAAAAAAAAACAAAAACCTCATTTTTTTGTTTTTGATTATACAAAGTAACACTTGCAGAATTTTTAAAAGTTGGAAAGTACAAATAGAAAAATGATTTGCATAAATATTTATATTTTAGATTCTAGTACATGTGTAATTTTGGACCCTGCCCTTTTCCCTCACTGCTATCCTCTATGTGTGTGTAAATCCTCTCCGGCTGAAGCACCACGGAGGGTGAGTGTGCACAGGTAAATTGAGCGCCTACTCTGTGCTTACAGAACTCACCCCGGAGGAGTGAGATTACAGTCCCATTCTCGGCCCTACAGTTGACTTCTGGACACACTGACCCATGGACAAACACAGCGCCAGAATTTTAACTTATAATGACATTTTCTTAATATCATTCCACCTGTCGGTTCCAAAATATTTGTGTTTATTTCTCCTAACTGAAACTAAACTCACACTCAACATGAAAAAAAAGTAAACACCAGAATCGAGCATACCCCTGCCACTCCATCAAGGTCAGAACTGCAGCCCGGTTCTGGTTGCGGTTCTGGTGCAGGGGGATCTTTTTGCCCTCGGCCCCTGCTCGTCAGAAAAGACTCGCGTGAAATGATGGCGTGGACTTCCACCACCCTTTTTCCATCTCACCACTCCAGTTCTTCTACTCCTAACTCGGGGCTTTCAACCCACCTTCCATAGATTGCAACATCAGCTTAGTGAGTCATGCTCAGCATTGCAAAAAAAATAAATACATGAAATAAGAAAGAGAAGAACAGAAAATATCAGAGTGTGCCACACGTAATAAAGCCAAGTGTTTCTTCCCGAAACATTCGTTTTGGCTCTGTGTGTGTGTGTGTGCACGCAGCATCACCATGCAAAATGTATTCCTACTGTGTGCCAACAAGAATTCCCTAACATCTTTCCCCCATAGTCTGCATGACCGTTGAAAAGCATCACTTCCAGGGGCGCCTGGGTGGCTCAGTCTGTTAAGCATCTGCCTTCAGCTCAGGTCATGATCCCAGGGTCCTGGGATCGAGCCCCACATCGGGCTCCCTACTCAGCGGGGAGTCGGCTTCTCTCTCTCCCTATGGCCCTCCCCCCGATGCGCGCGTGCATGCGCTCTCTCTCTCTCTAATAAATAAATAAATACATAAATAAAATCTTTTTTTTGGGGGGGAGCATCACTTCCAAAAAAAAGTGACTGTCAAAAATTCCCATCGTTCCTAGGTCCTGCGCTTCCTACACTCCACCCCACAAACAACACACACACACACAGACATACACACAGCCGGCCTACCTGTATCCCCCAGCTTTATTCCTATCTTTGGTCTGCAAATATTACACAGGAATAGGGATAAGGATGCGGGTAGAGATAGATGCTCAACTAGAAGAAGAAGAAAAAAAATAGGCAAGGGGAAAATAACCAAAGGAGCAAATCTACCCCGTTATTGATAATGGCTATCTCTAGATGATGGTTCTACAGGGGATTTTTAATTTTGTCTTTCAGCTGTGCTGCACTGTTCTCAGCCTCCTCTAGCAGGCGAGAACTCAGACACCAGAGTCAGACAGACCTGGCTTCAATCATGATTCCAGCTCGTCAGCGACTAAAACCGTAAAAACACTCCCACTACCTCTGTAAATAAACACGAATAAATGTGAATAAACACAGTCCATACTTTTTATAATGTTGAATATTTTTATTTAAGGTCACATTCTCTCCGACTGACAATACCTAAGTTTTGAGCACTCCATTTATGTTCCCGCTGAGATTATCACAGTCAGCCGGTGGTCGCTCTTGCTTGTCTCGGGCTACCTGTGGTGAGTCAACTTTTTCATCGTTCCTTCCCTGATACCTACTCTTCCAATGCAGCTAAAAATCAGATGGGAGAACACATGGTGTGGAATTAAGAGATACAGTGGCAATGTTTATGCGGTTTTAGTCTCTGGTGAGTTAGCGAGCTTTTCAATATTAAGCTTCAGGGCTGATATCCATCATTTGACAATTTTGAGATATTTTTTCCCCAAGAGACTCATTAATAATGGTAAGAAAGAGTAACAACAGAGCCCCTGCTTTTTTTTCTAGGATGTATTTTACACGAGTTCATAAATTTTATAAGCATCTCTTGCTCCTTCAATAACCCAGACACTGGGATGTTGTCGTGAAATGTAGGAATACTTACGGTCTTGAGAGATCCCCAAGGATTCCCGTGCGTGTCGAGCCCAGGACTGGGTACCAACCCCAGCGCTGCTGCTTTGTGACTTTGAGAAAGTCACTTCACTCCTCATTTCTCTCATCTAAAATAAATTATTTGGATTAGTTTACCCCTAAGTTTTGTTCCAGCTTTAAAATTTTATTATTCTCTTCTTTGGCTAATGATCCCATTAAAAGTATATAATGTGGCACATCAATAACACTAATAGAATTCTTTAATACCTATGCCTGTTCCAAAGTTTTTCATCATCATTCAAATCTATTTTGAGAGCAGGGAATAGCTGTGTGATTTGCCCTTCGGGGATCCCTAACACCAAATGTGGTGAGTAAGGGTGGGACAGGGTGGGGAGGATAGGAGGAGTGGGGCTTGAAGTTATTTTATATTCTAATGTTAGTGTCAGGCAGATGAGATCTTGAAATAGGAAAATTCATCCCATAAAGTGATGCTTCTTCAGTTGCTAGAACCTAGTCCTGCATCACAGGGTGGTGGTACCCTTTCCAACTAGCTCCGTAGAACTGGCTGATTCCAAACACGGCATCCCACTGGAACGGATTCCACCTGATGTTAATTAGTGAACCCATTTCCATTTATTCTCTAGTAGTTCCCAAAGGATATTATCACACTTGAACTTCACTGATAGCCAACATCCTTAACCCCTCCTCTAGTACAGTGAATGATCTCTAAGAACACTAACTTCATTTTCTGAGCCCCAAATCAAAATATACCAGCATGAGTCAGAATTCTGAACCTACCTGGTAGCTAGAAATTTATCTGCAAAATATTTGAATTGCCTCCAGAAATTACAGTTTAATGTGGACAACGGGTAGAATATTTGAAATCAGAATGCTTTCTATATATCTAATGTCTCGGCGGATGCCAAAAAACTGTGACAGAATCAAAACATGCTAGAAGACTAGAATCAATGGTTACTTTACAATGGCTACTTTCTATTGAATACTTACCTTTGCCAACTATTCTGGATCCACCCTCTCCTGGACTCCTTGCAACAATCTTACGAGGTAGGAACTCTTGCTAGCCCCATTTTACAAAGGATGAAACTGAGTCACCGGGTTAAATCCTCTGCCCCAAATCACATTGCTAGAAATGGACATAGCTGGGATTCATACTTCAGTGTATCTGATTCTAATAGTTTAAGCTCTTTGACATGAGGCTATAAAGGAATGGCTCATAAATAGATCTCTAAGGCTGGAGGGACCTGAGAGATATCTAACCTAGCACAGCTCTCTGAGAGATGAACTAATGTGTCCAGACTCATCCAGCCAGCGAGCGATATACTGGGACCAGATCTCCCGAGTCTCCAGCAGATATATCACAACGAGTAAAAGCCGAGGTTTAGTTCATGATCAGAACGTGCCAGGCATTAGGTATACCTGATGTGTACTTGCTCCTTAGTGCTATCAACAATTTCAGGCACTATTTTTATCTCTACTTTATAAAAGAGAAAATTGAGCACAATAAGTTTACACGGAATACACAACTAATCGTCCAGGATTCAAACTTTCCTAGCCCGTCTCCAAAGTACATGCTCATGACTACCACCTAGAAAGTCCCCAGGAAGGAGATAGGTCCATCGTGGTGGGTCCAAAGGCCCCTCTACTCCTGGGACTCTGCATACCATGTCCCAGGGCTAGATCTTGGCAATGCCCTTCCTTTCATCATTGTCTGATCTCACCCTGTTTCTGTGGTTTGGCATTGACTACAGACTACCCTCTGAGCCAGTTCCTGAGTGACTGTCCAGCATCCCTTTTCCACTTAAGAAATTCCCCAAACAACCTTGACGTAAATGCAGCAAAGAGTGTAAGAATAATCATCCCCTAGTTTCCCAACCTGTTTTAACCTTAGAAAATATTCCGTGACTGAGAAGTATTCAGAAGATATGAGTACTTTTACAAGTCCTGCTACATGTTGCCAAATTGTCTCTAAAAAGGATTGTGAAAGTATACAGTCAGCAACAAAGTATGAGAATATCACATCATTAACACTGGGTATTTTCAATAGACTCTTTTTCTTAACAACTTAAAAAACCAAACAAACAAAAAAGCTTTCTTTATGATTTTAGTTTGCATTTCTTTAGTTATAAGTAAAGTTGATCATTTTTCTGTTTTTAAAGCAGTTGTATTTCCTCTTTTGTAAGTTATCTGTTCATATCCTTTTTTCATGTAATAATTGTCTGCTTTATATACATTTTGAAATTTATTAGTGTATGCAGTATATATTAAATCTTTAACCTTTATGTGCTGTTCCCTTTCCAAATTCTTTTACACATTCTATATATTCTTCTTGGGAATGCTCTTCGTGATGCTACAAGAATGTGAATTTATGGGGCGCCTGGGTGGCTCAGATGGTTAAGCGTCTGCCTTCGGCTCAGGTCATGATCCCAGCGTCCTGGGATCAAGCCCCGCATCGGGCTTCCTGCTCAGCGGGGAGCCTGCTTCTCCCTCTCCCTCTGCCTCTCTCCCTGCTCATGCTCTCTCTCTCTCTGTATCTCTGTGTCTCAAGTGAATTAAAAAAAAAAAAAAAAGAATGTGAATTTATTTTTTTGGTCTCCAAGTCGTTGAGAAATTTAAAGTTCATATTATTTGTTTCTTTTGTATTTTGTTACAGACAATATTATAATGTTGTGTATTATTTATTGTTGTTCTATTTATGTGTAAATAATTTGGCCTGTTTTGAAAATGTTCCATATGTATTTCAAAAGAAATATATTCTTGCTTTTGGGAGTACAATGTTTAATCTTGCATTGCCCTTATTCAACTTCTATGTGTCCTTATTTTATCTTCCAGAATGACGTTTATAATTAAAATATCCCACTTCGGCCATATTTATACTATAAACAACTTACAAGTCAGGAATTTGTTGCTATATTATTTGGAGCATAGAGTTTCAGTGCCATAATTCTTTACTATTTATTCTAATTTTATCAATTTAAAATAATTCTCAAACAGTCAAATTAGAGAGCTGGTAATCACATTGGGAAAGAGTTCCTTTGAATAGTCCTCCAGGTTGCATTCCATAAAAAAAAAATTAAAAAAAAATAAAAAGGAGTCTATCCACAGCTTTCAAATTTGCACTTAAAGTGGTATGGAAAAAGCATAAAGCATTTGTGCATAAAGGAAAAAGCAGCAAGCTCTGATTTGGTGGATGCCAATGACTATCTGGGGCTTCACAAGGCAGAACAAGGGCAGACCAGTGCTCTGCTTTTATTCTTGCTATCTACCTTCCAAATGGCGTGTGCTGGCGAGGAAGGACACCTACCCCTTCGATCATAGTTGAGTGAGGTAGCTTTGCAGCGCCTCTGGGGAGAACTCCCCTCCCCCCCAATTTATTTTCCAATGAGCAGATGAATCTGGCTGAACTCAACTTTCCTAAATTGCACTTAACAATTATTTTGAGAAGTGAACTTCCCATCCCAAGTGAAAAAGCCAAGTAAGAAAAGAAGACATAAGTCCCTTCCTTGGCCAAATCCTCGGTGGATGTCATAAGCTTGGGCGGATATGTGACCATGAATGTGAATGATGAACTACCTGGGGAGGAGGACTCTCTGTACTTCAGACACTGGGTTGGGGAGGTGATATCGTTACGGTGTTCTCTTTTGAAAAAGGATGCAACAGTGACCTGTCGCATTTCCCTCCTATTTCACTTATTGTAGCTTTTCCTAAATCTCTGTTTCATGCGGCAGGCCTTGAGTTTATTTCAATCAAACTAGAGGCAAATAACTTGAAGAACAGACTCTCACATCTTCTGTTTCATCATCCAAAAGGTCAGTATTTTACACGTGTCATTCTTCCGCTTCAGACATCAGTCATGTGTCTACTATATTCCATTTTCTAGAATTAGCAGCAATTTACATGTGATCTGTCTCGCTGAAATTCAGGCTGGCTGTGTACTTTCCTTTGATTCAAATCACAGCAATTTGTTTCCTGTAAGAAGCATATTTTCTTTTTCAATATTTTCTTTCATTACACTGGAGAAAATACTGGTTAAAAGAATGCTTAAAAGTGGTTTGAGGCCCCTCTGCCCAGGCGAATGCACTAACAAAGAGGCTCTGCTCTCTCTGATGGGAGCTCCTCTGTTTCAGGCCCCCAGTACCGGGAAGAAAGCAGCGGGCCCGGGCTCTCAGACAGCCCCAGCAGAAGGCAGTGCTAGACATGCGGGGGAATGAGACAGGAGCAGGTGCAGGAGGTGTTCAAACAAAGCCTCCAGGACAATTCTCGAAAGGACGTCCTTGCTGGTGTCCAGCAAATGCTTGTGGGCTTCCTTCTGTCTTCACCTCAACTACATCATCAAGGTCCACGTCATCGGGTAGCCTTTAATCACCTGTCCTGTAGTACCCAAAACGGGAGCTGGGCTTGCCTTCAATTTGCCGGAAAACTGGAAGTGGCTGGTTGTAGGGACAGAATTTGGAGAATATAGATTCCTCGCTGTTGGGGTTCATGTAGAGCATGAAATCATCCATGATACCTGGCTTGCTAAAATGTAACAGGGAGGCCGCTGGGGGTAAGGGAAGGTTTTGGAGAAGGGCATGGGCCTTTGGAATGCTGAGGCCTGCGTGACCACTCTCCGGTAGGAATGCCCCCGGGGAGTTGCCTTCCCCGAAGCTTTCTTAGGCCAAACAGCCGCCCTGTGATCTAAGAGATGTATGCATTGTCTCCCTGGGCTGTGTTTAGCAGAACTCATAGAACACGCAGATTAGGATATCGTATCTTTCCCGGAAACAGATCCTCTCAGTTCCAGGAAGACCCCTTGTCACACATCACATGCTTGAGAAACAGTGATAAGGATTTGTGATTATCCTGAAGGACCAATAAAGGCGGGAGCAGAGAAGAGCAAAGGGTCTTTGTCTCTGAGCGTTGACCCTCTTGCCTTCTCCTCTCTTTCAAAGCAAAGTTTGGAGTCATCCTTCATCCACTGGTACAGGGATTGCTGGACATTTCCTGCACCTTGCATTGAACAGACCTATTTGGGGAGATGCACTTTCCACCAGCTCAACAAAGGATCTGAGGCCGCGTGGAAGATCAAACACGTGTTGGGGTGAGAAAGGTGCTGGCCTCCTGGCCTTGGGGCCAACTTCACCCTCAGACCTCAATCCCCCCCATCAAGAAAAGTGAGCAGAGTGGACGAAATCGCTTTTCAGCAATCCTTTCCAAAGTTCATTTTTATTTGCATGTTCCTCAAGGAATATTTGTATGAAAATATTTTTACCACCAAAGAGCTGCTTATAAAATAATAACTCCGTTTTCTTCTCATTTCTTTACTCAAAGATGTATACAACTGCTAATCAGAGCCTCCAATCAGCAAGAGTTGAGCAAGGTGAGCACATCAGGCTGATGAAATTCTTGCCAGAAGTAAATAAGTAAATTTCACTTAGCCTGCATGATCTTATCATAGGAAAATATATGGTTTCTATTAAGTTTTTAGAAAAACCAAAATAAGCTTAGGTATTCTTATTACTGTCTAGGCAGACTCTGAAGTTGGGAGACATTGGGCTGGCTGATTATCATGTTTCTGCTCCAGCGTTGATTTCGGTAGTTCTCTGGCTCTTCTATTCATGCCAAATTAAGCAAGATAAACAAATGGAGATTTGAAGAAGACACCACAGTGGAAAGAGATGTAAAGGACTATGTTAAACCATGCCCTTCTTCTAATGGCCAGAAGAATAATCCTTATTATCTGTTGCCAACCAAACATTTATGTTTTGTAAAGATTGTCATTAAAAATAAGCTTTGTTTTAATAGGTTTGTTGTACCTTCTTTTCTTTTATAAACCAAAGGATAACTCAAAGGGCAACTAGCTTCTAGATACCACTTGGGCTCACCCTTGGCATTATAGCCAATCATCAAAAATAACATGTCAAAATAGTGTATTCATACAAGATAGAGTGCTGCATCAGCTAGAGCTTTAAGATATAACTCTTACCTGCTGGAGGCTTATAAACCAAGATAAATAAAATAGACTTTTTTTTTAGGGGTGCAGGAAGGGCAGAGGGAGAGGGAAAAAAGAATATCTCAAGCAGGCCCAATGCAGAGCCTGATGTGGGGCTCTATCTCACAACCCTGAGATCATGACCTGAGCTGAAATCAAGAGTCAGATGCTTAACAGACTGAGCCACCCAGGCGCCCCTGGAATGGACTTTTTGAACAAAAAACTTCCATCTACTTTGGAAAACAGTATGGAGTTTCCTCAAAAAGTTAAAAATAGAACTACCCTATGACCCAGCCATTGCACTACCCCAAAGATACAGATGTAGTAAAAAGAAGGGTCACGTGTACCCCAATGTTCATAGCAACAATGTCCACAATAGCCAAACCATGGAAGGAGCCGAGATGTCCTTCAATAGATGAATGGATAAAGAAGATGTAGTTCATATGTACAATGGAATATTACTCAGCTATCAGAAAGGATTAATACCCACTGTTTGCATCAACATGGATGGAACTGGAGGGGATTATGCTAAGTGAAATAAGTCAAGCAGAGAAAGTCAATTATCATATGGTTTCACTCATATGTGGAACATAAGGAATAGCATGGAGTCCATTAGGAGAAGGAAGGGAAAACTAAAGGGGAGGAAATCAGAGGGGGAGACGAACCATGAGAGACTATGGGCTCCGGGAAACAAACTGAGTGTTTCAGAGGGGAGGGAGGTGGGGGCATGGGTTAGCCTGGTGATGGGTATTAAGGAGGGCACGTGTTGTGTTAGGCACTGGGTGTTATACACAACTAATGAATCATTGAACACTACATAAAAACTAATGATGTACTATATGGTGGCTAACTGAACATAATTAAAAACAAAAAACAAAAACCTTCCATGCTGTTGGTTCACCCTGTCACTTCCCCAACTAACCCAACAATTTAGACGAAATCCAAACTTGATGTGTCAGTCAAGGCCCTATAACCTAGCTTCAATCTCTATCTTCGATCCTATCTCCCTTGCTGTTCAGTTTAGTTGAGCAAATAGTCATGAGGACCTTCATACCCTGTAATGGACAATAGGGATACAAAGGTAATAAAACACAGTCCTGCCAGTGGAGGGAGGCTATTGACACAGATTTAACAGAAAACATGCTAGTGCCTGCCTTGCTGGATTGTTGTGAAAATTAAATGAGGTAACATATAAAAAAGGCTTAGCATGGAGCCAGGCACAGTGACAGCTGGCTAAAATGGGGTAGTCGGATGTGGCAGGTCTCTTGTGGGTGGCCTTGGCTTCTCCACCCAACCCCCCAGGTCCACTCCCACGCACACCACTATAGCACCATGAGATCCACAGCCCACCACCGCATCTTCCAAACACATCCAGCCACATGGTATTTTGGCGGCGGGGGGGGAGGCAAAGCCATTTAGATTCTCCTGAAATTTTCACAAAGTGATGGGGAAGAGAATTAGAAATAAGATGTAATAAAATCTCCATGAGACACTTCCATGCTACCTCTGAATATTTCCTCTCTAAGTGCCCCCACTTCATTTCTTTACCCACCCCCTTCACCATCACCCCAGACAAAATCCCCTCTATTGCTCTGAGCTCCAGCCCTTCCCACTCAGGGAGGAAAAACAGCTTTACAGTTTAGGGGCTCAGCCCCTTAGCAATCCCTCAAACTCCTTTTTATTACAGGAGCATGCCCCCTTCGCTATTGTTCTTGTGGGGAGTGGTTGTGGAAGGGCTTCTCTCCCTTATCAAATTTTTCACCCTACAAAAAGCAAATCTGTTGTAAGCAAGGAGGTCTGATATTGCCCTTCTAGGAAAATAAGATTTCCTCCACACTTTCAGACTCAAAACTAATAAGCACCAAATTTGCTTGGAACTGAAAAATCTCACCAATCTCTGTCATTAAATGTCAACCAAGCTCCTGGGGGCAGAGAAAGGGCTGGGCAATAGGGAGTTTCCCTTCCTGGACTTCCATCCCTGAATTTTGCTTTGGATAATGTTTCCAGGAGCAGAACCCAGTCTTTCCAGCTTTCCCAGAACTTTGTGCTCTGATCTGTCCTAGCCACTCAGATCCTCCCTAATACACGGCTACCATCCATGGACTTCACTCCATTCCCATGGTTTGGGTTTGCTGGTGTCGTCAAATAGAGCCATGTTGCGTACAGCAGAAAAGCTCATAGTCTCCTTAGAGGCACCCTGTGATCTTCTCCTGTTTCTAGCCGCTCTATATTCTCTCCCCATCTATCCCACGGAAGCAGAAAGTTACCCAGGCGCTACAAGAAATTCCCAGCAACATCTCCGTCTGCCACGTACACTCATTTCCATGAGTCCAGCCATGAAGCTCTTGGTTCCATTCACAACCTCCTCAGTGGACAGAAGGTTAAACCACCGTGAATACCACACTGAGTATTAATGCTTTGTTTCATGCTATTGTACTCAGCATAACTGCATTTCTGCTTTGAGTGTTGGATGCTTTAAACATTATGCAACAAGCACAATAATTCAGGCGACGTCATTTTGCGATGTTTGACTGGATTTTGTGATCGGTTTATCACTTTTTGTGATTTTGCATGATTCTCACTCCCAGGCGGACCTCCCTCCATTTGTCCTCCAAATCTCTGGACCTTTGGGGTACCAGAAGGAAGAAACACAAATGGGCTCCTGCCCCTAGACCCAAGGAGGTCTGAAATACTCTGCCTCATGGACACACATCCTCATTTGGAAGCCTCAGAAGGACAGAACGTGGCCCTTGCGAGTTTTTGCAAACACAGTCAGCCTAAGGAAAAAGCTTACATTGCCCTAAAGCACATAGATCCACATTCTAACACTTAGAACCTCCCAGACCTCTGCCGCCTTCTGGGAAATTCTACCAAAATGCAAAAGTGAGGAGCAGCTCTCCAACATGTCTGGCGGCTCGGAGCTCCATGTCTGCTCCACACAGCTGCTCCACTTGGCACCCAACCAGAACTGGTTCCTCTTTTTCTCATGCCATCAAGATGTTCCTTGTTTCCGATAATGACTATTAATAATAATATTTACACAAACAAGCTTTTCATGGAGCCAAAAGATCTCAACATGCTTTAGAACAAGTATGCCACAATTCAGGGCCAGATGTACTGAGATGGAGCATGCAGAGTGGTCCCTGAGAGCAACCAATGGATCCCTCTTAGAGGGAACATAGCAGAAGGGACACTTTCTGTCCTTAAGTTGGAAAGAAGCATCCAGGAGCATTGCCGGATGCACAATAATGTATGCCCAAACCACAGAAGTGATGCTCAAATGCAACTCAGCCTGGTAAAGAAACTCAGGGTAGCTGTTTGTGGCCATCTGGCTGCCAGTGTTCCTCTCCCCTTCCTTTCATGATTTGGGGCGGTGGGAGTTGGGGGGAATGGTCTCTGCCTCATTGCACAAGTGGGATAGAACTGTTACTCAAGGTACCTTGCCCTCTCTAGCCAAAGACAGGGCAGGGAACCCGTACGGTCAGAGGCCCAGACCTTCCTAGACTAGAATCATGTGAGAGTCTTGAAGACACTGAGGGCAGTTGAAGCTGATTAAATCCAGCAGCCATGCTTGACCAAACTCCGGCTTCTCCTGCTACCAGAACTCTTCAGAATGGCCTGTTTTCTATTTTCTTTTGTCTGGTTCTTTAGTTGTGAGTTGTCAGTGTTGCATTGCTTTTTGTTTTTGTTTTTTTGTGGGGTTTTGTTGTTTGCCTGTTTAATCTTGTAACCTCCCCTTGATAGAGATAGAGAGATAGATAGAGATAGATAGAAATATGGAGATAGAGATATAATTGTTTTGCTGAGTTTAGCCTGAATACATTTTCGTGACTGGCATCAAAAAGCTCTAACTGATAAAGGGGAGTTAAGCACTTTCAGAAACACATGGGAGGGGCGCCTGGGTGGTCAGTCGTTAAGCGTCTGCCTTCGGCTCAGGTCATGAGCCCAGGGTTCTGGGATCGAGTTCCGCATTGGGCTCCCTGATCAGCGGGAAGCTGCTTCTCCCTCTCCCACTCCCCCTGCTTGTGTTCCCTCTCTCTCTGTCTCTCTCTGTCAAATAAATAAATAAAATTAAAAAAAAAAAAAAAAGAACCACGTGGGAGACATCTTAATCTTACATATTCTGGACTGTATTGGTATAAGACAACATGCAGTTAAAATTTAAGATGAGTGTGGGTGGGTAGAGCGAGCAGTTTCAGAAGCGTAGGTCACTTGCCTTAGACGACTACATGCTGGAGATGGTGCCTGGTTTCACCAAAACCACAAATGTTGACAGCTGCAGAGAAACCTCCTTGGGCTTCATTCTCCTTTAGACACATGCTGAATTGAAATAAAAATTAGAGACCAAAAAAAAAAATTATTTTTCAGTTTCTTAGGAGTACAGCTGAACTCCAACCTAGAACCTGAACCAACACTTGAAGGCCACGGAGACAAAAGGACTAAAGCAGCAATCTGATGCCCTGATGTCTGCATGCTGGATGCTCCCCCACCGTCCTGTTCATGCCCACAGGCCACACTGATAGCTGGCAATGGGACTTCTCAGCCATTCTGCACCAGGACATTTCACACGGTGGACTCTCTGGATAGTGAAAGTGCTAAGTAGAAAGCTGACCGCTTTCAGGAGTGCATGTAATAAACTATGTAAAACAAGGAAAGCTGGTGCTAATGTTACTAAAGTTACCAACAGCAAACTTTCACTGCTCCAAACAAGGAATTTTGATTCTTCTTCATGAAAGGATATGTGTAGAGGCGGAATTGGAGGTTTGTTTCATTGATAAATAAACATCTTTTTTAAAATTTTATTTATTTATTTGAGAGAGAGAGTGTGTACAAGCATGAGCAGGGCAGGGAGGGGCAGAGGCAGAGGGAGAAACAGACTCCCCACTGAGCAGGGAGCCCAACACGGGATTCGATCCCAGGGCCCTGGGATCATGACCTGAGCCGAACCAAGAATCGGATGCTTAATCCACTGAGCCACTCAGGTGCCCCTGAAAAACAAACATCTTAATCACTGTCATGTGACTATATAATCTTTCATCTAGATTCCTTAGAGGGGAAATAAAATTTCTAGTCCAAAATTTTAGTCCATCCTGGGTATGGAAATTCAGCTTGCTCTAATTTGTTGCTTACTAATCATAACCCAACATATCCTAATTTATGGATAAGACCAATCAACAGCTGATGTGGATAGTGTATTAGTTTGCTGATACGCATGGTGTGGGTTCCTAGGACTGCCATAACAAAATACCACAAACCAGGTGGCTTGAACAACAGGAATTTATCTTCTCACATTTAGAAGTCCAAGATCAATGTGTTGTAAGGTTTGATTCCTTCTGAGCCCTGTCTCCTTGGCTTGCAAAAACATTTCTCACTATGTCCCTCCATGATCTTTCCTCTGTGCTCACACGTCCCTGATGTTTTTCTGTGTCCTAATCTCTTCTTCTTATAAGGACACCAGTCAGAATGGATTAGGGCCCACCCTAACTCATTTTAACTTCATTATCTCTTTAAAGGCCCTATCTCCAAATACAGGCACATTTGAGGTCCTGGAGATTAAGATTTCAAAATACGAATTTGAGGGGACCATACAGTTAAACTTAAAATGCCATATGAGATGTTCAAAGAATTCAGTATCCTGAACTAAAATCTAGGATACTGAAATTCAAACAGATTTTTGTGTTAAAAAAAATAAAGTTTGAATTATCATTCATGGGTCAACCACATTAATACATTGTTTGTAATAAACATCCCAGTGGTCCACGTGAGAAATTGTGTGAGTGGGGGAGCATCCAGCATCCAGACATCAGGGCATCAAATTGCTGCTTTAGTCCTTTTGTCTCCGTGGCCTTCAAGTGTTGGTTCAGGTGCTAGGTTGGAGTTCAGCTGTACTCCTAAGAAACTGAAAAATAATTTTTTTTTGGTCTCTAATTTTTATTTCAATTCAGCATGTGTCTAAAGGAGAATGAAGCCCAAGGAGGTTTCTCTGCAGCTGTCAACATTTGTGGTTTTGGTGAAACCAGGCTCCATCTCCAGCATGTAGTCGTCTAAGGCAAGTGACCTACGCTTCTGAAACTGCTCGCTCTACCCACCCACACTCATCTTAAATTATGTCTTTTATAGACACGTATAAGCTGTTTAGGCTTTGCAATCTTTATTTTGAAGAGTCTGAAGGACATTTTTGAAAAGGCATTTTCAATTAGTTCCCATTTGGATGGAGTTTCCTCTGTTTAGCTTAAGTAAAATAACAACCCTGTGATTTTCCACCACCACGGATGGCTCTTCATTGAAGAATTTATGTAACATGCCTTTGTAATTATTTTTAGTTATTGACCAACCCTCCACCCCCGATTTTGCCTTCTAGAATCACGCCTAATTCAGTGCCTGGAGAAAGATCTGAACTAAGAAAAACAAAGAAACAACAACAACAAAACCCAGATAAATAAATAACTTAGCTTTCCTAATAAAAGGATAAAGAAGTAGAAAATATATGTTCTCTTAGTGAAATGAACTGGATAATCAGAAATCCTGCTCCCAGGAGATAGAAACCAGAAAAGGGGACAAAAACAGATTTGGGGAAGGAAATTTTCAAACTCAATGGATTGTAATTTATCCAATCCTAAAGGTCATGGTGACAGAGAAGGAAAGAAGAAAGAAAGCAAACCCCAAGTTATCTGTTTACTTTATTAAATTTTTGTAAGAGGTATCAACTTTGTAACTTCTATCAACTTTGGAAGTTACATTCTATATAGTTAACTTTTAGTTGATATTAACAAAGACAAGCATGTATATTCATTATATTAGTAAATACCCAAACACAGGGAAACTGAAATTCTGAGAGGTTTACACCTTGGGCAGTGCCTCAAATTACAGTGATGGAGAAATCACGGAGGTCAAATGGTGCATATGGGAGAGTTTTGTGACAAACCTTCCAATTTCTACAAGGAAACCCACAAAAGGATTACAGATTGACAAATAAGCATAATCATGGTGGTGTCTGCATCATTTAGGCTTTTTTACTTCTCCTGGTAAGAAGTCAGAAGTAGCCTCCTAGAAGGTAGACCACAAGTAGGGTGGGATGGCATTAACAAGGGCCTTCTTATTTTTTTTTAATATCCATCAGCTTAAACCAAACACAGCTCATTCTCTACTGTTTGCTTCTATGTGCTATGTCCATGACCCCATGGCTCATAAGTGCAGTGGTTCAAAGGACTGAATCAAATGTGCCCAAGACATCTTTGGTTAGTTTTTTGTTTGTTTTTTTTAAAGATTTTATTTATTTATTTGACAGAGAGATACACAGTGAGAGAGGGAACACAAGCAGGGGGAGTGGGGGAGGGAGAAGCAGGCTTCCTTCTGAGCAGGGAGCGGATGTGGGGCTCGATCCCAGGACCCTGGGATCATGACCTGAGCCAAAGGCAGCCGCTTAACCATCTGAGCCACCCAGGCGCCCTGGTTAGTTTTTACTCCTTAGCTGAAAAACCAGGTATGCAGAAATCTGCTCTTCTACATTTTTCATTTGATTTGGCTGCTGTGAGACATGCAAGTGTCTTTTTCCAGATAAAGTTTTTTGCATCATGTTTTAATGCTAAAATTGCTGTTGCCTTAACAAATCCTCCTGAAGTTTTGAAGAATGTCAGTGAAGAAAGAGGAGTATCATTTCTTTTTCTCGTGTCATCGTGAACTTTGGAAAAAGCAAAGTCAGAGTTACTGCTATGGGTGCAGTTTCTTCATCTGCATTACAGCACCAGAATACACCTGGATCCCACCTACTGGATTCTTCTCCTCGATGTGCTTATAGGAAAACAAATTGCAATAAATTGATCCTTTAAGAACTTCTGACTGATTAATGACTTTGGCAGTATGTAATAGTGAAATCAGAAAATTAAACAGGATGATTCTTGGTCATTTTGGTGAGGGTAAGGGGAAGCATAGCAAATCAGTAAACCAGTATGTGCCTGGAAAAGACACTGGGTGAGTCATCTACCCATAGTAATTACACCTAATTCTAATGCTTTTTCTCCCATAGATTTTTGTTTGTGGCATCCAGCCCAGCAGAGATGGGTCTTTGTTGCTGGGGGAGAAAAAATAGAAAGCAACTTCTTTAAGCACAAAAATTTGCAGAACTTGAAAAATATCTTTTTTTTTTTTTTTTTTGCAACCTTTACCCCCAGGGATCATGAGAGCAGCAGAGTTGTAAATGCCAATGGGGAAGTGAACTAGAGAACTGGGTTTCTTCCCCAACCAAAAAGAGAAATGGCCAGTTTACTTATATGTATAATCAGATTCCCTGTCTCACCTCCAAATGTTTTGGCAGTTCCAGGGTCCAGCCTGGAGTTCATTGATCACACTGCATAGGATCAGAAGAGTACTGAGTAAAGTTGGCATTAGAATTCTAAACTAATAGTGGTAATGGAAATAAGCATTCTTCTCTCGAGGCTTCTATAGACGAAGCCTACAGACCTATAGCAATCAATACACAAGGTCTTGGCCAATTGCACTATCAGATTAACAGAGGAAAGCCAGCAAAAAGTCAGAAGGTAGGGCGCCTGGGTGGCTCAGTTGGTTAAGCAACTGCCTTCGGCTCAGGTCATGATCCTGGAGTCCTAGGATCGAGTCCCATGTCGGGCTCCCTGCTCAGCGGAGGGCTCTGCTTCTCCCTCTGACCCTCTTCCCCTCTCGTGCTCTCTGTCTCTCATTCTCTCTCTCTCAAATAAATAAATAAAATCTTTAAAAAAAAAAAAAAGTCAGAAGGTAAAGGCCATAGAGGTTCTTGGGTCTGATGCATGCATTGATGAAGCCATGATGTGTGGCCTGCTCTGCACTCCCCATGGTGGTCATCGACGACTAGAGATTTATAGAGCAAAAACTCAGTAACTATGTATTGAATGCATAAAACAGAAATGCAATTAAATATTGGGCAAGAGGATAAAGGAGAATCAAGCCTCAAAGTCAGGAATAATTTTAACAAAAAAGCAAAATAGTCTTTTGACACACATTGACTATAAAAAAAATGGCACAATTTTTATACAGTCACACTAAAAATATCTTCTTTCTTTATAATCAGAACTTTTGGGCCCAGGGATGGAAGGGCACAGAGAGGATAAGTAGAGGAATGGGTAAAACCAGGATACCTTCTCACTACCACTTAGTGATGCCTGTTCTTTGCTATCTCACCTCATTCTAAACATGGTTTTGGGTTCTGAGAGACAGAGGAGAGAAAATAAGAGATGAACTCCAAAGAGAAGCATAAAATGAAAAAAGAGGGGGTGGGTAGAAAGGAATGTGGGAGAGCAATTTTACTAGCCAGTGTTCAGGGGAGAAAAATGTAAAGTGTTCACAATCAACAATCGCTTGATTTTTTTCTCCTTCTTCTGAACCTTCAGCATGGGCACTCCTTCTTAATTCGGACAATGTCTCAGAGAATACTGTTGCAATGCCCATTTTTCCTGTTGACTTTCCAATCTTGATTTCTCCATTCCTCCCTCCCCAGAGCTGCCTGATTTAGGGCTCCCCATGGTTTAAGTAAAGACAAAGCAAGGGATGGAACAGGTGAGTCAAGATCTAGATAACCTATTCCATTTCCCTGGTCACTTTGAGGATGGACAGGTGACCTGGGCCATCCAGCAAGAGTATTATCAGGGCTTTTGCTGGGAAATTTTAGGGAAGAACATCTTGGGACTACAAGGAACCATCTCCTCCCTGAGGCAATGTCACTCGGCTCAAGCTTCTAGCAATAGGAAGAGAACAATTCAAAGGACTCGCATGGCACATTCTTCCAAACATCAAACTATAGTAGTCCCCCCACTTTATCCCTTATCCTCAGTTTCACTTTTTGCAGTTTCATTTACCACTGGTCAACCACAATCTGGAAGCAGATGATCCTCCTTCTGACCATATCGTCAGAAGGTCAATAGTCACGCTAAGTCACAATGCCTACGCCATTCACCTCGCATCAACTTGTAACATAGGCATTTTATCATCTCGCATCATCACAAGAAGAAGGGCAAATACAGTACAATCAAACATTTTGAGAGACCACATTCACATAACTTTCATTAGAGGACACCATTGTAATTGTTCTATTTTATTTATTAGTTATTGTTGTTAATTTCTTACTGTGTCTAATTTATAGATAAAACTTTATCATAAGTATGTCTGTAGAGGAAAAAGCATAGTATATGCAGGACTCAGTACTATTCTTGGTGTCAGGCATCCACTGGGGGTCTTGGAAGGCATCCCCCACAGATAAAGAGGGACTACTGTAATTTCAGTTTCATGTAACGTATGTGTCTTGGTCCTAAAGTTTTCCCTCAGAGAAAAGTGGAACAAGTCTGTTCTACCTTCCTCCCTCAGGCTAGTATTCTCTTTCTGAGCTATCCCCAGGTCCCCTAAAGTTTCCACATGTGACATGATTTCCAGAACCCTCATCCATCCAGACATTATCTTGCTTCAAGGTACACCATCATTAATATGCATATACCTCAAAATATTTTTGTTAGTGACAGATACTGACAAAGTACAGTGGTTAGGGTGCTATAATTCCATTATTAGCATGTGTTTCGAGCAGTCCCTATTCGTAGTAGCTCATGCCTCCATTCAGGCATGATGTCACTGAGCCCAGTCAAACAAGGCTATGAAGACAGTGGTATGAATTCAGAAAAATACAAAGCCTGGTCCCCAACCTCCAAAGGAAAAAGATGGAGAGAGGAACAGAAGGACTGAGACAGGAAGGAAGAATAAGTGGGATGAGAAAAGGAAAGGAAGGTGGGAGGAACAAGAAAATATATAGGTGGATCTATAGGGATTTCCCCCCAACAAAAACACATTTATGAATCTTCCATTTATCCCTCTAATGACATTTTATCTGCTCTATATGTAAACAACACACAGCCTTCCCTCATCTAACACTTTGCCCCTTTCTAGCTACTACTCTATCATTCTCTTGCCCTTATTCCAGTGTGCAGGTGATTCTCCCCATCTCCATTTCTCCAAACCACTTCCCTTTCAACTTTTGGCAATTAACTTTTTCCTCCATTTCTCTCCCCAGAAGCTTCTTCTGCCAGTGCCATTGGTGATCCAAACTTTGCTGAATCCAATAGAAATATTTTAAGTCTTTTATCCTTCCGGACATCTTAGCTGTACTTAGCACTCACTATTGATCAATCCCTTCACCTGAAAATCGTCCACAGCCTTGCCTTCTGTGACACCCTCTCTTGGTTTACCTCCCAGCATTCTAGCTGTCCTGTTCTCCATTTCTTCTGCAGTCTTCCTTACTCCAACCACAACTCTGGTTTCCCTCCTACTTAGGTTCTGGCTCCCTTCATTTACTCTGCACCTGCTCCCTTGGAGGTCATAGTCACATCTTTGGCTTCAATTTCAACCTAACTGATTGCTTTCAGGCTTTGGACCTAAAACTATATTTCCAGCCAGTCTATGGGAGGAAAGAGCTTGAAGTGCATTCAAATCATGTATCAAACTTAGAAGTCATGTACTGCAAACAAAAGCCCAGGATAAAGGACAATTATTAAAGCAGGGCCAGTGCAGGAGGTTTGCTGAGTTCCATAGCATCAACTATCATGAAGATCCAAATGGGCAGGTGCTGAGCAGCTGATTCAGGGACACAGCCAAAGAGAGACTGGAGATCAGGGCCATAGAATCTGGGATTCAATTACTGTGAACACTGTGTATAAGTAAGAATTTCAATAATAACCTCCGGGCTAGTCCAACAGCATGGCTGGAAACACTAATAAAAAAGTTTCTTATATTCCTACCTCAAGCCAGGGAAATTAAAGGGGCATGCCTATGGGCAAAATGGCAGAGACACATGGATTCTGTAGTCAGTGTTAGAGCCTGAGGGGTCAGAAATTTGGGCAGGTCATTAACATTCCATATCCATGGAGTTCTAAGTATAGAATTTTACATTTGTCCTTGTTAAATTTTATCTCATTGGTTTCTGCCTAGAGTTCTAGATGTCAAAATAGTTTTGAATCTCAATTCATGCATCTGTCATATTAGCTCTTTCTGTCACTCAGCTTTGTATCATCTGCAAATTTCATGTGGCCTTCTACATCCTGAGCCAAGCAATTGATGAAATGGTGAAGTCAGCCAGGAGCCGAGCCATGTGACCTTTCTCTTCAACATTTCATCCAGTGGACATCAACCTATTAATCAACACTATTTTGGAGGTTATTGTTTAAACAGCCACAATTTCACCTGACTATCCCGACATTCAGCTAATAGCTCATTACTGTGTTTTCCAAACTATAATGAGAGTCTTTGGCAAATGCTCTTTTGAAATCAAGGAAGGCTCTTCTAAAGGTGTCCCCCCATTTTTCCTGTTCCATCAATCTAGGAGCGTGATAAAAAAGAGCATGATTATGAGTTTGGCATGACTTTCCCTAGTGAGTCACTGCTTCCTCTTCTCTGTGTTCACACACCATCTGTTTAATATTCTATTTTAGAAGCCTTCCCTGGAATAAAATCAGATTTGCCAGTGTGTAGTTTGCAGAATTCCTTTTTTCAAAACTGGAAGAGCACTTGTTCATCACTAATCCCCTGGCCCCACTTCCATTCTCCAGGGTCAGAGAGTTCCCAGATTCCTGACAGTGACTCGGCTCACACACAGGTTTGTTCACTTTGGTCCTTATAAAATGAAGTCATCTGAAATTGCTAGATGTTCTTAATACTTCCCTACCTCTCTTCCCTTTTTCTTCCCATCTTATGGTGAGAGTACAAAACAAACAGTTTTATTACCATTCTTCTTGTTGGAGAAGGTAGACACAAAAGTTTCTCTCCCTTTGTTATCAGTTGGAATCCCATCACCTGTCCCAAGTAATTGGGCTCTGAACATAACATATATATACCCTCTATCCTTATTCATTTACCCAGACCTCAGTTGACTCTGAGTTTTAATCTCCTTACCATGTCCTGATTGCTCCGTCTATTTCTCAGACAAGTTCTTTTAAGTATGATTTATTCCAGGACTTCCTGTGTATTCACACCAATCTATACTCCCCAACTATTCTGAATGCCACAAATCCCTCTTTAGAGATCTCTTTGTCCCTAAAATAACATGACAGCACTGGTCTAATACCCATGATCATGTTTAATCTTCTTGGGTCCTCTTCCATCCAAAGAGAATCCCAGACAAGCCAGGAATCCACTGGGCTTAATTGCACTGATGGGTGACAAGATAAATAGCAGTCACATACCATGCCCAAGATGCTCTAGAGTAAAAAGGAGTCTCTCTTTTATTCCCAGCCCAAACCCTTCACCATATTAGTTTCTTTTTTCTCAA
Organism: Mirounga leonina; assembly: GCF_011800145.1. Lineage (NCBI taxonomy): Eukaryota > Metazoa > Chordata > Mammalia > Carnivora > Phocidae > Mirounga > Mirounga leonina. The sequence continues at coordinate 9,439,314 of NW_023270377.1, read as the reverse complement.
ACACCTTCCAACTTCACCCCAAATCCTGTCTCCAAAGTGGAAATTTGCAAGATTGCTGTTTTGTTCCTAACTAATTACTTTATTCCTAATTACTTTGTAATTCATTTTCAGGTGGCTCTACTTATTATAAGTCATTAGCCTGAGAAGAGAATGCTCTGCTCAGCAAGAAAGAATGATTCTGACATTGTTTCTTAATTGAGATCTCTGACCACTTGTTCTGACTCCAAGTTCCGGGCTCACTATATGCTCTGATCTCAAGAACATAGAATCTTGACAGTCTCTCTCTTTATCTTGCCTGTGTCTCAACATACCTCACTGACCCACACATGTTCTTCTAAATTGATATAATTAGTACACTCTCTTTCTTCTAACTCAATCTACAGAATATTCTGAAGTTTTATATAGACATATCAATTTAGCTTTATAAGTCCTCCAACCAAATAAATTTTATATAAATATTTTCATCCATTTCCCTCATTCAGTTTGGTAGGTTTTTCTTTTGTCAATACTGCCTTTCATACCAAGTTTGAGCCAGATCAAAAGGTCTGAGGCAATATATTTTCTAGAATGTTCTTTTTAAGCAAAGAACCTTTTTTTTCCTGAATATTAGTTTGATATCTGATTGTAAATAGTTGCCTTTGTACTTATTTCCTATAAGCCACTTTATCTGAATGTGGGAAAAGGAAGGCTTATTAACTGAGTTTCAGCCATAGCTCCCCTGGCCTGCCCTATAGATTTTGGACTTGCCAGCCCCCCCATATATTTATAAACACACACACAGACACACACATGCAAACACAATCTCCTATTGGTGCTGTTTCTCCAGAGAACCCTGATTTTTACATAGCCATAGCTTTAGATCCTTGGTGAAAAGATTTTTCTGCCAATGAAAATGATCAATTCCTGAAAAATCAAACTATGTCTTAGCTTCTATTGGAAGATGGTCCAAACCTACACACAAGCACTGACATTAAGACTTGCTGGGAACTCCAGAGACTGAATGATAGACACAAGAGTAGCCGCTGGGAGAGAAAGGCCAGCAGGCCATGAAAACCCCTCTTTAAGCAGGGTTAGTGTCCATCTGGGGTGTTACAAAAAGAAGTGGTAGGATTCCCAAAATGCATCCTAGTAAAGATTGGGAGATCCACACAAGGCAGGGTAAGAGCCTTGGAAGCCAAGTCCACTTATGAGAAGTGACTCAGAGGGATGATTTGAGGGGGGCAGAACAGGGCTTTGTTCAGGGTTGAAGTAGAATAGAAGCAAAGGCACAGAGGAGTGAAGTGACCCCAGGGCAGATTGTCTTCCATAGTGGGGAACAGGTAGGGAATCTGAAGCCTAGAGTTAGCGTAGGCATCATAACACAGGAGAGGAGACTACTTTTGAATTTACAGACACTGTCCCTAACCTCTACCCTGCCACCTCATCCCTTAATAAAGGAGACACTAACACCATACAAACAGATTCTCTGGATCAGACTGGGCAGAACTGAGCCTGCTGAGAGCAGGTTTTTATAGCTGAAGCTGGGTAGAGCTGGGGCAGGAGCTGAAGGAGCGGGGGGATGCTTCTGATGCTGCACATTTAGTCCAAATTTCCAGTTTGTGCAGGGACAGAACTACTTGAGGTAGCATGTTTTGAGAAATATCTCCAAAATCAAAATTATAATAAAGTTAAAATAATAAAAATTAGTTTTTTGGCCTTGAATAGACTTTATTGAATTATTGTGCTTATAATTCTATTTATTCAAGCTTTCCCATTGTCATTAGAAAAACTAGACAAACATACTTAAAATTTTTCACCCTACTTTCTCCTTTTAAAACAAAACTAACACATACTCCAATTTTCTTGTGTCTTCCTGCATTAATAGCTTCTTTCTCATTCAAATATTTATTTATCTGCAAGACATTTGTGAACTACCTACTGGTTTGTGACATTGCATCAGGTGCTGAGAGTGACTTGCACAAAATTGCAAACATTGTTCCTCCATAACAGACTAAATGCCCCCTACATATCATTCCTCAATCTCCTTATTAAATATGTTTTTAAAGGTATTACTCTTTAATACTTAGGAAATGTGGATATCAGCTGCCTTTGAACCAGATTATCCCTACAGTTAGAAAAATAAATTTTTAAAAATCTCTAACAAAAATGCACATAACCAGTTGGTATCATGAGAGTACAGTTCTATTAAAACTGCTTTGACCATGTACCCTCTCTTCTAGAGTTACGCTTGACAAATTTTCAGAAACTCTTTCTCTTCATCTTTCTTTCAACTCTTGTATCTGAATTTTGTGTTAACCTTAAAGGGTCCTTCTTATACCTTGATGTCTTTAACATTTTTTACCAAACTTTCCTCCCCAAATTGCTCTATGTTGAATTGTATTAAATGTGTCTCTCCAACATTCTTGAATGTAAAGCTGTATTTCACTTTTGTTAGCATTTTGTGTGACCACCTGCTTTGCTGTTCAATGTACCCATTATCTCCTGCTGGTGATTATACTGGACTATACTGGAGACTTGGCTTTTCACCAATATTACCCCAATTTCCTTTCTCAACCCCCCAAGCCTAAAGCCAGACTCACAAACACAGTTGTATGCTCACCCACCTTCACCCAAGTTGCCTGCTCCTGGGAAGAACTTTCTCTTCATCCAGCTGATGAGACCACGGAGCAACACCAATCCCTTTGTGGCACCTCCCCTAGTCTCCTAAAGAAGGTCCCCAAGCAGCCTGCTTTTCCCCACTCATTTACTGCCTCAGTGGGCCTTGTGCTTCATTTTGCCAGCTAGCCTTCTGGTTTGAGGGTAATAAATACTTGCAAATATTTTTTCTAGTCAAAATCTACTGTAAAGAGCCTATACTTTTTTCCTAAATAAAGTGGGCAATACTCATTTTACTACAGACTTTGTCATTGTTCCCTTTTCCCAAATTTTATTGAAGTCCATTAACAAGGCCAGTTTAACCCTCCTGGGAGCCTTCATCACACCCGGCAATAAGCCCATCTGGTCCAGAAGCAAGTTGTCTTCAGTAGCTCTCCACCAGCCAGGTGCTGATTCCTGGTAAACCCTTCATTTCTTCTGACGTCAGAAACAGTTGAAGGGACCCCAGAAACTTCCCCCATGCTTTTCTGGTTCCCCTTTCTGAGAAATTTTGCAGGCCTTATTTCTTATTTTTATTTTGAAGTGATCTTGAAGTCCATTTTTTGTTCTCAATTGTTTTAACCACATTTTTATGCTCTATTTCTTGACATGTGCTTATATATCTACAGGTAGAACTTCAGTGAGCGAACGCAGGGGCTCATTGATGTGAGAGGGTTTTCAGAACATAGTTGGGCTCACAATTTGGTTATTGGTATCATCAGATTGTGGAATTCTAGGAAGGAATCTTAAAGATCAGTTACATAGAAGCCTTTTCATTTTTAATATAAGTTAATGTGTTGTTCTATGTATTTTTTAACCTTGGCTACTTCTGCAGTTTTCTGTAGGTTAAAAATATTTTATTTAAAACCCCTTTTCAGTTCTTCAGTCTAATTCTTTTCTCAGTGATCCTACCTTGTTTCTAGTCTTTTTTTTTTTTCTTTTCTTTTCCTTTTTTTTTTACACAGGCCTTGAACTCACAACCCTGAGATCAAGACCTGAGCTGAGATCAAGAGTCAGATGCTTAACCGACTCAGTCACCCAGGCACCCCTATGCTCTTTTATTCTTTAGTCTTCTTCATCATTATGATGTGCAGGCTTTTACAGCCACATTCCTGGATGTGAATCCTAGCTCTGACTCTTTCTTACCAACTTGCGATCTGGGGTGACTTCTGGGCTTCTTGGCTTTCTCATCTGTAAAATGGGATCATGATAGTACCTACCTCAGGTAGAACCTTTAAGGAGATTAAAGGAATAAGTATACATAAAATGCTTAAAACAGGGCATTGACCACGTTCAATAATGCCAGTAATTATAGTTACTCTTTTCAATCTCTTATAACTTCTAGATGCACTGAAAGCTAACCATCCCCATACTCTTATTTAACTGCCTTTGAATTATTATTTCATATAATAATGCTAAACATGGTCTCCACTTTTCTGAAACCCCCAACAATATTCCAAGGAGAAATTAATAATTGATATTAAGCAATGTGAAGACTACAGCTTCTTCCTTTACATTTCATAAGTAAGGTCAACACATCTGTGCAATAGCATGCTGTCATTCAGTATAGCATCCTTCTCTGCCTATCTTTATGTAAGTAGTTATGCAAGCACTTTATGCAAGTACTTCCATAAATCTTTATATAAGCAGATAGAGTTGCAATCAATATTGGAGACAACCAGAATTGAAGAAGGTGAAACTCTAACCCTATGGGTTGACCTCAAGAAGAACGTCATGGAGCCCAAGAAGCATTCTCTGTCCCACTGTGAGAGATGTGACATGGGCTTAATTCAGATTGGCAGTCCTTGTGTTCTCAGGCCACATGACTATATCTTGTTAAGAAAGAGGGCTTCATTGCTGTTTTGTTTTGGGTTTTTTTTGTAAATCATCCTAATATTTAAAACCATCAGCAGTTTTGTAACCTCCTTCTTTCATTTCATATATAATTATCCACTGCCTTCAAAGTGTCTTTTTCTTGAACTTGAAGATAAAAACCCACTTCCACTACAAGCTCTTTCTCCATTTCATTTTGCAGATCTGTTTTCCAGCTTCATATTCCGTACCCTCCACTTGACATCCAACACCAGGTGTCTTCCACCTTCAGCTCTCAAGATTTCACACACCTTTTGTATGTGAGAGAAAACACAGAAGAGGGAAGGGACTTACATATCCAATTTCTCCCTCCATTAACCCTCAGTTTGTTCTCTATCTTTAAGAGTCTCTTATGGTTTGTTTCCCTCTCTCGTTTTCCCCTTCCCATATGTTCATCTGTTTTCTTTCTTAAATTCCACATATCAGTGAGATCATATGGTATTTGTATTTCTCTGACTGACTTACTTCATTTAGCTTAATACACTCTAGCTCCATCCATGTATTGAAAACCATCACCTTTGAAACCAGATAGAAATTTGGAACTACACTAAGGAAGGAAGAGTGCCAGAAACAGGAAATATATAGATAAATATAAATAAATTTTTCTCATTTTTAAGTTCTTTAAAAAATAATTACTGTTTAAGCAAAAAATTATAAGCTTAAGTATATGTAGAATGAAAAGTTATGATAACAACTGCACAAAGCATGGGAGAGGAAACCAGGAATACACTGTTGCAAGTCTCTTTCATGAAATGAAGTGATAGAACATATTTGAAGGTAAACTATGATTCTTAAAAAGATATACGGTAAGCTTTTAAATAAAACAGAAATGTTTAAGCCAATAGAGGACATTAAATGGAATTCAGAAAACAAAGCAAAACAAAAAGAAGTCAGGAAAAAGAAAAAAAGGACAAATTAGACAAGTATAAAACAAATAGCAAGATGGTAAATATTAATACAAACTTACTGGTAATTACTCTGAATATGAATCATTGAAACACTCCAATTAAGTGACAGATTGTCATAACAGATAAAAAAGGAAGATCCAAATAGAAAGACCCAAATATATGCTGTCTGGAAATTCCCTTAAACTATAATTACACAGATAAGTAAAAATAAAATGATGAAAATATGTATATAATGAAAACAGTAATAAAAAAGAAAGCTAGACAGTCTCTTCAATAAATGGTGCTGGGAAAATTGGATAGCAATATACAGAAGAATGAAACTTGACCATTCTCTAACACCATACACAAATATAAACTCAAAATGGATGAAAGACCTCAATATGACACAGGAATTCATCAAAATCCTAGAGGAGAACATAGGCAGGAACCTCTTCGGCATCGGCCACAGCAACTTCTTTCAAGATACATCTCCAAAGGCAAGTGAAACAAAAGGGAAAATGAACTTTTGGGACTTCATCAAGATAAAAAGCTTCTGCACAGCAAAGGAAACAGTCAACAAAACAAAGAGGCAACCCACAGAATGGGAGAAGATATTTGCAAATGACACTGCAGACAAAGGGCTAATATCCAAGATCCATAAAGAACTTCTCAAACTCAACACCCAAAAAACAAATAAGTCAAAAAATGGGCAGAAGACATGAACAGACACTTTTCAAAAGAAGACATACAAATAGCTAACAGACACATGAAAAAATATTCATCATCATTAGCCATCAAGGAAATTCAAATCAAAACCATACTGAGATACCACCTCACAACAGTTAGAATGGCAAAAATTTGACAAGGCAAGAAACAACAAATGTTGTAGAGGGTGTGGAGAAAGCGGAACCCTCTTACACTGTTGGTGGGAATGCAAGTTGGTACAGCCACTTCGGAAAAACAGTGTGAAGATGCCTCAAAAAATTAAAAACAGAGCTACCTTATGACCCAGTAATTGCACTACTGGGTATTTACCCCAAAGACACAGATGTAGTGAAAAGAAGGGCCATATGCACCCCAATGTTCATAGCAGCAATGTCCACAATAGCCAAACTGTGGAAAGAGCTGAGATGCCCTTCAATGGATGAATGGGTAAAGAAGATGTGGTCCATATATATAATGGAATATTACTCAGCCATCAGAAAGGATGAATGCCCAACTTTTACATCAACATGGATGGGACTAGAGGAGATTATGTTAAGTGAAATAAGTCAGGCAGAGAAAGTCAATTATCGTATGGTTTCACTTATTTGTGGAACATAAGGAATAACATGGAGGACATTAGGAGAAGGAAGGGAAAATGAAGGGGGGACATTGGAGGGGGAGATGAACCATAAGAGACTATGGACTCTGAGAAACAAACTGAGGGTTTTAGAGGGGAGGGGGGTGGGAGGATGGGTTAGCCTGGTGATGGGTATTAAAGAGGGCATACATTGCATGGAGCACCGGGTGTTATACAAAAACAATGAATCATGGAACACTACATCAAAAACTAATGGTGTACTGTATGGTGACTAACATAACATAATAAAATAAAATAAAATTTAAAAAAGAAAGCTAGAGTGATGATATCAATGGTGAACAAAGTAGTCTATAGAATGAAAAAATAGGAGTAAGAACATTTTCATAATGACAAACAGAATCAATTTGTCAAACAGACATAATAATCCTAACAGTGTATACAGCTAATATAAATGAAGCAAAGACTAACATAAAAGGAGAACTAAATTCACAATTACAGTTGGAGATTACAGTACTGCTCTCTCAGTAATTGAAAGAAAATCAGTAAGCGCAATCTTATCAAGCAACTTGACCTGACACTTACAGAACACTCTATCCAACAAAAACAGAATGCACATTCTTTCCAACTGCTTGAGGAAAATTAATCAATATAGGCCATATGCTGAGCCATTAGAAAATTCTGAATAAACTTAAAAGAAATGAAATCATAAAGATTATATTATATGACCACAAAGGACTAAAATTAGAAATCAATAACTGAAAGATTTCTGGAAAACTAATCTCAAAATATATGAAAATTAAACTTACCAGGGCCAAAGAAGAAATAACACACAAGCTTAGAATATATTTTGGATTAAATAAAAATGCAAATAAATCATATCAAATATTACAGAATATAGTTAAAGCAGTGCTTAGAAAGAAATTTATGGTTTTAAGTGCTTACAATGGAAAGAAACAGAGGTCCAAAATCAATTAACTCAGCTTACACCTTAAGAGGATAGAAAAAGAAGTACAAATTAAACACAAGCAGAAAGAAAGATTAGAGCAGAAATAGAAAGTGGACAAATGATAGGGAAATTCAACTAAGCCAAAAATATTTTTTAAATCAATGAAATCCATAAGCTTCTTTCTAAAGCAGCAGTTTCTAAACCTAATGTGCATTAGAATCACCAGGAATTCTTATTAAAATGGATTGCTGGACTTTTGACTCCAGAGTTTCTAATTCAATAGGTCTGGAGTAGGGCCCAAGAATGTTCATTTCTAATAAGTCTCCAAGTGATTCTAATGCTTCTGGGGATTACATTTTAAGAAGCAGAAAACTAGATGGGTCAAGAAAATACAAGTGGCTAATATCAGGAATAAAAAGGGGAACATTACTATAAATCTATAAATATTAAAAGGATAATAAGGGCTAGTAACAAAAGTAATAATATTATGAACAAATCTATACCAGAAATTTGACAATTTAGATGACATTGTGACATGATTATATATACAGAAAATTTGAGCAAATCTTCAAGAAAGCTCCTACAACTAATAAGCAAGTTCAGCAAAGATGCGGCATGAAAGTTTATATAAAAGTCAATTCTGGGGCACCTGGGTGGCTCAGTCGTTAAGCGTCTGCCTTCAGCTCAGGTCATGATCCCAGGGTCCTGGGTTCGAGCCCCGCATCGGGCTCCCTACTCGGCGGGAAGCCTGTTTCTCCCTCTCCCACTCCCCCTGCTATGTTCTCTCTCTCGCTGTGTCTCTCTCTCTCAAATAAATAAATAAAATCTTTAAAAAAAAAAAAAGTCAATTCTCTTTTTTCATAACCACAACAAATAGTTGGAAAATAGAATTCAAAACATACAGAAAGCATCAAAACATGAAATAATTATAGATAAATTTAACTAAACATATAGAAGTTCTGTAGTATGAAAACTACATAATATTGAGAGAAATTAAAGAAGACCTTTAAAAAAATAGATATATACCAAGTTCATGGATTAAGACCCATTATTGTCAAGATTCCATTTCTCCTCAAATTGATCTATATATTTAATGCAATCCCAATCAAATCCCAAAAAGTTTTCGTTTTTAGAAATTTGTAAGTTGACTCTAAAATGTATACGAAAATAAAATGACCTAAGGACCTAGAATTGCATTCATAACATAATATTCATAACAAAATTGAAAAAAAGGGACAGAATTATAGCCAACACTATCTGCTTTCAAAACAACATTAAACTACAGTGATAAAGACTGTGTGATATTGGGGTAAGGATGGACATATAGATCAATGGAACAGAATACAGTCCAGAAAAAAACTCACTCACATATAGTGAACAGATTTTTTTTTTACTGAAGTTTATAAATTAGGAAAACAATGGCATTTATAAATGCATCAAAAGGAATAAAATAGCTAAAAATAAATTTAACCAAGGAGGCAAAAACCTGTACACTGAGAAGTATAAAACATTGATAGTCAACTGATTTTTGACAAAGATATCAAGGCTATAGCATTTTCTTTCCAAAAACTGGTACTGTATATCCACTAAAAAATAATAATAATTCTTGGGGTGCCCAGGTGGCTCAGTCATTAAGCGTCTCCCTTCAGCTCAGCTCATGATCCCAGGCTCCTGGGATCGAGCCCCGCATCGGGCTCCCTGCTCAGCCAGGAGGCTGCTTCTCCCTCTCCTGCTCCCCCTGCTTGTGTTCCTTCTCTAGCTGTCTCTTTCTCTGTGTCAAATAAATAAATAAGATCTTAAAAAATAATAATAGTAATAATTCTTGGCTCTTACTCCACACTATTTGCAAAAGTTAAACCAATCATGAACACGTAAAGGCTAATCTATAAACATATAGAAAGAAACACAGGAAAAAAAAAAAAGAAAGAAACACAGGAGAAAATCTTCATGATTTGGGGGTAGTCAGTCATTTCTTACATAGAACACAGAACATAAAAATCATAAAAGAAAAAACTTATAATTGAGCTACATCAAAAATAAAAATTTATTCTCTTCAAGAGAGCACAAGACAGCACAAAGAAAATGGAAAGGTGGGCCACAGACTGGAAAAAAAATATCTGCAAAACAGGTAAAAGGTAAAGGACTTGTGCCCAGAATATATAAATTCTACACATACTAATAAAAAGATAAGCAACCAATTTTAAAAATGGGCAAAAGAGTCAATCAGATATTTCACAAAACAGTATATACAAATGACCAAGAAACAGGAAAAGACAGTTAATATCATTAGCTAAATTAAAATAATAATAAGATACCACAGGTGCGGGCGCCTGGGTGGCTCAGTCGGTTAAACGACTGCCTTCGGCTCAGGTCATGGTCCTGGAGTCCCGGGATCGAGTCCCGCATCAGGCTCCCTGCTCGGCGGGGAGTCTGCTTCTCCCTCTGACCCTCCCGCCTCTCATGCTCTCTCTCTATCTCATTCTCTCTCTCAAATAAATAAATAAAATCTTAAAAAAAAAAAAAGATACCACAGGTGCATACCCAATAGAATGGCTACAATGGGGACTGGCAATATCAAATTTTGGTGAGGTTCTTGAGCAACTGGAATTTCTGTGTCTTTTGTGGGAATGTAAAATTGTGCAATCTTTTTGGAAAACAGTTTGGCAGTTTCTCATGAAGATAAATACACACTTACCATGTAACTCAGCAATCCTACTTCTAGGTATTTACTCAAGAGAAATAAAAACATATTTCTACACAAAGTCTTATACACATATGTTCATAGTATCTTTTGTAATAGTCAAAAAAGAGAAACTCAAATGTCCATTTGCAGGTGAATGTTATATGTAAACTGAAGTATTTTCTTTTCAGTGAAATTAAATTAAATCTCGTGAATAGATTATAGACATAAAAGAACATATCTGAATGATCCCATTTGTACAGTATAGAAAAGGTAAATCCAGACTAGAATGGCCTAAAGCAGATCAGTAATTGCCTGGAGACAGAGGTGGGGATGATACCTACTGCAAAAGGGCATGAGGGAACTTTTTGGGTGATTCTATATCTTGATGGTGTTGGTTAATTGGGTTCACACTTTTGTTAAAACTCACTGAACTGTATTCTTAAAATGAACACATCTTATTGTACTGTATGTACATTGTACCTCATAAAATTGAAGAAAAAGATGGGCATGAATTGGCAAAGAGGGTCCTAAGATGATCAAGCAACATGGAGGAGCATCAGGAACTTCTGAGAAAGTCAACCAATGAGGAATTCCCATGATATGACAGAAAGTCCTTTAAAGATAGGACCATATAATATTACATTATGCATCCTTTAAGTGTAAAACCCAAGTCCACATACTTTCATTAAAATCAGTTGTCCCTACATTTGCTTAATATGGATAGTTGATTATCAGCTTGCAATATCAGTGGCCACGTGAGTTTTTTACAGCCAATGTCTATTCTGACTGGTGATAATTTGTTCCTGGTCTTCATACCATTGTTCTTTAATATGACCCCAACTGGTGTGAAATATTTTGTAGAAAAAGGATGAGTTCCATATCTGGCAGAGTAAGGCAGAGGAAGGAAAAGCTGTAGAAAGTGAGACATTTGTTTTCTTGTGAATTTCACATCTGTCAGATTCTCAGAGTCAGAAAGAACCATGAATCCATGAGACCCTGAAAATTGACAGGAAATTTAGAGAAGGCACTGGCTGTCCCTTATTCATGAGCTTGGGGACTGGCATCCATTTTATTTAAATTCCAAGGACCACTGATATGTGAGCAACACCTTCACTGATCCGGTGAGCTATGAAGTCACACTTTGTTTCTAGAGCTTCTGTACCTGGTAACAGACACCTGGGGTTAAATCGATTGCACTGAATGAACTGCGCATGTCAGAGGCCCTAGACTAGGCGGTGAACTTGAGGTCTAATTAATCTTTATATCTCCAGGACCTTGCTGAGGACTTGGCCTGGAGAAGACAAATAAAGTTGCTGTAAGGATCCTGCTTGGTAAGTAATCATCTTGATGTCTGACAATGTGCTCTTAGCGAAGAGACTTAAGAGTTTTTAGGCTGAAATGTTTTCTCTATTAAGTGAGCCCAGAGTCTTCTCCCAGCTCTCATTTTTGCTATTTCCATAAAGAAGTTCATCCCAATTCCCCAGAAGAAAGGTAACCTCGGTGCAAACTGAACAAACATCAGGCCAGCTTGGAGTCCAGTTCCATAGTACTCTAACCCACCTGCTATAGTATTGGCCAGTTCCAGAATGGCATCAGCACCTGCTTCCTACGTATGGTATCCACTAACTGAAATGGAATCAATTCTTGGCATGTGCTTTGCTATATATTGGCAGATGTCAGCTATAATTTTCATGGATGGTTCTGGAGGGAAAATATACGTATTTCTTTTTTTTTTTTTTTTAAGATTTTATTTATTTGACAGAGAGAGACACAGCGAGAGAGGGAACACAAGCAAAGGTAGTGGGAGAGGGAGAAGCAGGCTTCCCACGGAGCAGGGAGCCCGACACGGGGCTCGATCCCGGGACCTTGGGATCATGACCTGAACTGAAGGCAGACGCTTAAAGACTGAGCCACCCAGGCGCCCCTAAGTATTTCTGGCCATCAACTCCTTTAGTATCTCCTTTTGGGTTGTCCAGTAAGTTTCTTTTTAGGTACACCTTGCTCTTCTCCAGTTGCTAGAAAAGTTGCAAGAACTGCAGTCATCTTTTGGTTCTTAATAAAACGAAGACTCCCATCATTGATCATGTCATGGACCCTCTTCAACCGTCATCGGCACCAAATCAGGGTTCATTTCAATGCTTCCTCCTCCTGGCTTCCTCATTTCTTTATTTTTTCACTTACAGATGGTTCTGTGGTTTCACTTCCTATTTGGTTTCTGAACTCTAGGCACGAGACTTGGACACAGGGAGCCCTCTCACTCAGCTTTCGTAACCTTCCCTCGGGCTGGGGAGAACAATGCTGGCCCTGCAGAATCGTTGTGTGGGCACATGGCGGCTCCTCCACAGCAGCCCTGCTGAGAGCTGCTATCCTATGGAATATTCTGGCCAGTGGAGGAGACAAGGCAAGTCAAATGACTTGGGTTGGAAGTGCCGTGTGCGAACCATGGCCGTGTCTCTTAGCTGTTGTGAGAACTTAGGCAAATCATCTGGTCTCCCCCATCCTGCATCATCTTCTTCATCTTCTCTTTTTTTTTTTTTAGAGAGAGAGAGAGAGTGTGTGTAGGTGTGAGTGGGGGTCAGGGAGAGGCTGAGGCAGAGGGAAAGAAAGAATCTCAAGCAGGCTTCATGCCCAGTGCGGAGCCTGACGCGGGGCTTGATCCCATGATCCTGAGATGATGACCTGAGCCGAAATCAAGAGTTGGGGGCTTAACTGACTGAGCCACCCGGGTGCCCCATCCTGCATCTTCTGAAGGACTCCTGCCCTGTCTCAATAGCTCAGAGGCCACCAGTGACCCCGGGCTCTTCCTCAGCCTCTCAGGATTGTGTAAGTCCCAGCTTTTTGTACCTTATCTCAGAAGAAGGCTGGAATCCAAGCCAGGCTGAACATGATTCAGAAAAACAAACATGGTGTTTTTGTACCTGAGTTTGGAGGATACGGTCATACTTTTCACATTGTAGTGCATGAGAACTGTGGCCTCACCCTCCTCTAGAGAGCTTGCTTTTCTCTCTTTCCACAAAACTCCACAACCACATGGTCCCTCTCTAGGTGACCCCCCCCCCCCACCGCCATGCCGTCCCTGTGGGCCTGATCCTGGTCTACCTTAGTGAGAGTCCCATCCCAGCACCTGAAGCACTTCCCAGCACCAGCAGTCATCCTGGACCTTGACACAGAAAGACCAGGCAATGCTCACCGGTCATCACCACCTTCTTTTCAGCACCACCAGTGTACCTGCCCCCAAGGCATTGCCTTCTCCCAACACAAAGTGGGTAGGGGAGCGTGGCAGGATTCAGGTGTCCCCACTGTAGCTTCCGTGCTGGGTTGTCCAGTCTAATTTTAATTAGAAGCTTTGCTTTCTAACACCTGAACCTCCAAAGAGGCCTCGTTTTCTCTCTCCCTCAAGCTCTAGTCTTCTTAAAAGGCAAATTCCGTCAGAGAGGGAAGTGTTTGCCTATGTACAGGACGGAAAAGCTCCATACCCATACTCTCAGAGGGGCAGCAGAGAACACCAAATGCTTATCCAACTTACAGATTTTTGTTGGTGCTGATTGGTTGGTGATTATTTTTAAATGAGTCAGATTCATTTCAAGAAATAAATGGAAAATGGCTCCCATGTTGTCATAGGCACTGTGCCAAGTATCTCAGACACTTACGAATGTCATTAGATAATTATCGTATTTACTGTCAATAGCACTCAGTAATCTCGTGTGCAGGGAGAGGAGTCCTTCCGAGCATAATTGTTGCAAGCTGGAGCGTGTCTTCCCCAGCATGAAGCAGTTTTCTGTACTCTGCACCCCTGGAGTGATGGCAAGACAACCCCATAGCCTTCTTGGACACCATCCTCTGTAGCCCCCCAACCCCGAGTCTGTAACACCACTGCCTTCCCCATAAGCAATGGAAGGTCTCATTTCATTGTGTTTAACCAACTTGATTGAGTTCCTTTTGTGTTCCAAACACTGTGGTTGTGATAGGGAGATAAGACATGTGCTCTCCCCTCCAAGGAGTTCACTGTTAATGGTGCCGTTAGAAAGACAAGCAGGTACAGTTGACTTGGGTGGTGTGCACAATGGTCGAAAGATGTACAGATGTGGTTCAGGAAAGGGAAGGAAGAGCTCCCTCTGGAGAATTAAAAGAGGTCGCAGAGACAGCATTGCCTGGGTTTTAAAGGATAATTAGAAGTTTAGCACGCTGATGTATTGGAGAAAAAGCATTGCTACAAGATGATCCGTTGCCTCTCTTCTTCCTCATTCCCCGCCCCTGCTTTGGTAGGGAGACCTGGGGTATTGGACAGGCGGAAAAGAGCAAAAGGGAGTGGCTGATGGATTGTGTTTTAGAAAGAGAGGGTCCTACTGGCTGTTGGAAAGAGTAGACTGGACAGAGGCGATATGGATGATGATAGCAGTAAACACACACCTAGCCCCCACTAGGTGCCAGGCATGATTCTGAGTACTTTACATGTATTAACTCACATGAACTTTGTCCCTGTTTTACAGCTGTGGGAAAGGACTAAGTAACTGACCAGGAACACACAGCTACAAATGAGAAGACAGAGATTGGAACACAGGCGGGCTGGCTCCCCAGCCCACACACTGTAAAAACCACAGAGTAGAGGGATTATTAGGCCACATTCGGGAAATGTTTTCACTGGGAGCTGTGACTGAAAGGATAGAGATGAAATCCAAGTGAAAGATACTAAGAGCGAGGGGAGTACCAAGAAAAGATTTTAAAGAAACATGGCTATTTCTTTGTCCCCACCCCCACCCCCATCACACTCAGCTTTGGGTATTTTATGAAATACAGAGATGAAAATTGCCTCTCATAATTTTATTGCCTGCTAGTCTACTTTTTCTTTAAATGTGACATTACTTGCTGGGGGGCCCAAGTATTATGAGGATAACAGAAACCTTTTGGACAGAGGTGGCCAGATTGGGAGGAACCTGACAAAGAGGAAGGAGCAGGGTACTCCAGGGATGGGGGACATCTTGGGCAGGGACATGGGAACAGCCTGGTGTCTAGGGAACTCACCTGTAAGAGATGAGGACTGAATTGATTTCATTTTTCAGTCCCTCCCAGATTCAGGTCAGCAACTCTACATCTCAACGAAACCCTACCAGATACTCTCATGAGGCAAGAGCCAGCAGATGTCCCCAGTGATACTTTCTCCATTTGGTGCCTCTTTTCTCTGCAAAAACACTTGAGTCACACAATGGCAAGATGATGCCCATTAGTTTTCACGCTTTAGAAAGCATGGCTCATTCCCAGGCAATTAACCAGAAGACAACAGAGGAAATACAACTCTTTGATACTAAAAGAGCCTTTGGGTTTAAACAAAGAACGTTCAGATCATAAACCATGGGGTAAAAATAAATGCTGCAGAATCAGAAAGAACAGTGGCTCTCAATGGGGGGTGGGGGGGTGTCCATGTGGTTTTTCCAAGTGTCAACAGACTGGTCATTCCAAGGATCCGTGTTTCTTCTGCGGTTGTGTTTACACATTGGTTTCTGGCAAGGGTGAAGTGTTTGCATATGACCTTAGTAAAATGCAGACATCACTTCATTGGGTCTCATCAAAAGCAGAACTTGTCCTCCCATTCATCTTTGTCAGACCAGCAGGAGCAGCAAGACTAGGTCATCCAGGGCCACCATTTTTCTCCCAATGGAGGCGAAGCTTCCATCCCTCATTTTGCTAATTACACCCAGGCACACTTAACTCTGTGAGCTGGTAACACTCCATTAATCCCCAATGATCCCTTTGGATGGTTTCTCACTGGGCTCAGGGAATCCTATGGGCCATTGGGGTAAGTCTAGAGTTGGCTTTCAGGGGGCTCAAAAGAGACAGCCCCGGGGTCCTTTTGTAATCGTTCATTATTCTGTTTAGATACCCCTCTTCTCCTTTAAAAGTGAAGTTCCTGCCAGGGACTCGGGTTCACAGATTTTTCTGATCCCACATTGTGGCCCTATCTCCAGCATGCGCAGCCTTCCCATAGGATGGTTTATAGGACAGTGAAATGTGCAATGAGGGCGTCCAGTGGGGCTGTTGCCAGTCTGCAAGTCAGAGGAGAACTGTTTATCCTGTTAGCAAAACCAACAGAGCCTTACTTCGTTCTCCACTGAAAATTCCTCCCAAGGCACTGAGGAGGCTATGACAGACTGCTTTGGAAACTGCTAGAAGAAGGGATCTGTTCAGCGTTATTTACAATTCCTGAAACCATAGCATTTCCCCGGTCTAGCCAGTTTCCTAACTGACCAGACCAAACTCTGCAAAGCTTCTCTGCCACTCAGCAAATACGGTCAGCTCACGGAAGGGCTGACTGTTCTCCATGCCAGGCTCTGTGCCCTGGTACGCAGCCACCGCGGCCCTGAGTGACATGCAGACACACGCAGTCATACTCAGGCCTGGTCCTATGGGGACGTGCAGACACAGGATGGGGTTTCAGAACATGAACCAATTTAAGTCAGAGAAACCGCCGGACACAGGGTGTGTGTGGCAGACTCAGGTCCATCCTGCTTTCGTCCTTTGCCGAGAAACAGCACAGGTCGTAGAAACTTGCTTGGATTAAAACAACAAGTTACCATAAACACTATATACTGAACCTACAGACATATTTTCAAAAAAAATTTTAATTTCGCTCACGTGCTGCAAAAGTAATACATAGCTGCAAAAGTAATACATAGCAGTTGTGACACTTTTCTCAACCCAGAGTTGTCTAAAGAAGTGCTTCACAAAATTGCATGTGTATTCTAAACACCTAAGAGGCTTGTTAAACAACAGATTTCAACTGGGGGTCCTGGGGTAAGGCCTGAGTTTCCGCATTTCAACCAACTCCCCAGTGATGCGCTATAATGAGTCTAGCAAATGGAATCGTCTCCCTTTATCCCCAACCCACCCAACCTATCTCTCTACTGTCCAGGCTAGATTATCCTGTAATCTGCTTTCTTCACCAACTATAAGGAATGAGCATCCTTCCAGGTCAACACCAAAAAAATAAAAATAAAAAAATGTAACTCATTCTTTTTACTACTTACACAGAATTCCACACGTGAAATGCCATGATTTACTTACCTTGCCTTGCATCCATGAAGTCTCAGGATGTTTCTAAGTTTGGGGCCATTTTTAAAGCCTGTTTCTGTTCACCTTCTCTATTACTGAGCCAGAAGGAGACCCGAGTCAGTAGCAAGTTCAACGGTGCCTAACACCGAGTTCTGTATTTCTCCAAGTACAGAAAGGTAGTAACTGTGTCTCAATGAAATCAGTGAACCAACTCCATAGCACACAGGAGCAAGAGGCCCACGACATGGTGGGATAAATAGAATCCGCCTTTGCTGTCGATCTTACGTGAATGTTGTAAAGGAAAAACATTTCGTTATTTTTATATTAAGACTCACAAATGTCTACCAAAGAAGAAAACACAAAATTCACAGGGATTTTGAAGATTCAATCATGCGAGCTCAAAAATGTTTTCTTGCTTGTGGCCAGTGGCTTTAGGCCTTTTGGGATACATACGGGTCTTTCTTGTCTGCACGGAGGAGCAATTTGATGGGTAATGTTGAGGGTCAGGGGTTAACCCGGTTCCATGCCCCTATTCACAGCTGAGCGCACTGAGGCTCAGAGTGGTTGACTAGCCAACAATATTGGATTAAGTAAAGCAGACTATTAAGGGAACCTAGAGCATTAAGATGAAAAAAATGTGTGAAGCTTTGCAAAGCTGAGACAGTTTAATTTTTTTTTAAGATTTATTTATTTATTTGAGAGAGAGAGAGAACATGCGAGAGGGAAAGCACGAGTGGGAGGGAGGGGCAGAGGGAGAAAAATCCTTAAACAGACTCCCTGGGGCGCCTGGGTGGCTCAGTGGGTTAAGCGTCTGCCTTTGGCTTGGGTCTGATCCTGGGGTCCTGAGATCAAATCCCGTATTGGGTTCCCTGCTTAGCGGGGAGCCTGCTTCTCCTCTCCTTCTGCCGCTCCCCCTGCTTCTGCTCTCTCTCTCTCTCTCAAATAAATAAATAAGTAAATAAAATCTCAAAAAAAAAAAAAAAAAGGCAGACTCCCTGCTGAATACAGAGCCCCACACAAGGCTCCATCCCAGGACTCTGAGATCAGGGCCTGAGCCAAAATTAAGAGTCAGATGCTTAACCAACTGAGCCACACAGGTGCCCCTGCAAAGCTGAGAACAGTTTAGAAGCCGTGTTAACACAGTGGCAGTCAACCCTTTCTGCGTATTAAAATCAGTAGAGAAGCTGTTAAAATCTCCTATGTTCAGGTCCAATCAAAACCAACTAAATTAGAATTTTGGGGGTGAGACCCAGACATCAGTATTTTCCAAAACTTCCAGATGATTCCAGCGTTAAGCCAACAATTTCCGAGTCTAGCAAATAAAGTATACGAGGCCCAGTGAAATTTGAATATCAGAGAACACACACATTTTTTAGTAGAAGTATGTCCCAAATATTGCATAAGACATACTTCCACTAAAGATTTATTCGCTGCTTATTTGAATTCAAATTTGACTGGGCATCCTTAATCTCATCTGTCCCCCCTAGTGCAGCCAAGTTTAGGAGCCAGGCTTAAGGGAAAATCTCTGTAGGGACTCCATTCAAGGTCAAGGTGCCAAGCTCTGTGCACGGGTTGGTAACCTTCGATCCCAACTATGCCCAGTCTCAGACAGGATTCAGGAACCAGGTAGGTGACATCTTTTGAGTCATCAAGTCCTGGGGCCTGACATTTATGACTTTCGCTGTCAATTTGAAGAAAGCAACAAGATGTTATTTATTGGAAGGCAACTGAAGCAGGTGGTAGATAACTAGTGGTTTGTGAGGCTCTGCTTACGGTTTGCCAGAGTATCCTTTCATCTGGACCCACACACATTTACACAGAGTAAAATAGGCTCCTGACCAGACCCCGACAAGAGCTTAAATGCTCCCAGCGGGAGCAAATTCCTTCCCATAAACATTGATTTCCTTCACTTGGGGCCAGGAGTAGCTAGCTGAGCATCTCCTGGAAGTGACAAGTAGGTTCTTGCCATAACCCCACTTCTTCCCACCAGCTTCTGGTCTCCCAGACCTGGTGAACAGGGAGCCGAGAAACCCTGTCTACCTCAGGGTTTAAAAAGCACCCAAACCAGCAAGAAATAAGATAACCTGCGTCCTAGTCAGAGCAGCGAACACCAGTATGATGAAAAGAGAAAGGCCCGCCTGGGCGCCCAGGAGCTTTCTTCCTGGAACAGGGAGACCTGTGTGGCCGGTAAAACGCTTCCAAGCAGCCGTGGGAAGGTTTTGGAGCTAGGAGCCACCAGCTGATGGCCCGACTGGAGCTGTGGCCATGCAGAAATGGTCTGAGGAAGTCAGCCGATAGGCTTAACCTCCCAGAGCTCAAGAACTTCTGGACTCATTTGTGATTTGCAAACTATGGATTTTTTACACGGAACGATTCCTGTAAGCTGCCCTCTTTGTAAAAGTGCTAACGTCCTGCAACCCAACCTCACAGTTCCACAAGCAGGCCTTCCCAACACACATTTTCCTATTTTGCTACTCATGGTGATGGTAAATGGTTCCCATGGAAAATTGGGGACTCTGCTCTGGGCGTTCAGACCCAGACCAACTTCCATTCAAACAGACCCCAAATCCAAGACAAGCAATGTGTGGGCGACGGGGAAAATAGCAATGACTGGGACTTTCGGCAGAGCACGTGGGAAGGAAGTGGGAAGGAAGGCTGGCTTTCTCCCGCTTGGCGTCCCAGGCTCCCAGCCCGGGAAGGAGGAGCTGCTTTGCCAACCCCGGGGGGTTTCCAGCCAGTGTTCAGAGATTTCAGCCTCCCACCAGATACACACATAACCAATTAGGCCCAGGCTTCCTCCCTCCTGGCGCTCCAGATGGCCTCTGCCAGGATGCTACTGTGGTCTTGCTCCAAACATGATCAATTACAGCCCAGAAAGCTCTCGAAGACATTTGTCGCCTCTGAGGTTAAGACTATGAAATCCCATTTCTTCACTAAGGTCCCCTCTGATCCCTGGAATCCACAAAATGCTTCCTGGGGCAAAGAGCCCATTTCATTCGGCTGCCTGAGCTCCCCGGCCGTTCTCGGTACAATGACTCACGTGGCAGCCGTCCACCCACAGGCCCCCATGGGCGAGGCCACCTGGCCCCCCTGGCCCCAGTCCCTGGAGGGCTTAGGAGGCAGGCGCCCAGGCCCCTGGGGCACAAAAGCCCCTCTGGCTCTGCTGACTACTTGGTTGGTTCATTCACCAAACATTTCTTGAGCTCCTGATAGATTCTGGACCCGATGCTACCTACACAGTGGGAGCACCAAATATTCATGGAGTACCTACTCTGTGCGAGTCTCAAGTTCCAGCCCTGGAGGAGACAGGTGTGAGCAAAAGAGAGGAGCATCTTACCTTCCCACAGCTTACAGCGGAGCGCGGCCTACATGTGTTTGTCTACTTGGGAGCGATTAAGACTAGGAGAAAATTAAGTGGGACGGGTGTTGAGGGAGTGGCAGGGGCTTCTCTTTAACACAGGTCATGGCTGGTCTCCCCGGGAAAGAAATATTTGCGCAGAGACATTAACAACTATCCTTTGTGAGGAGCACCGGCTGTTGTATGGAAGTGCTGAATCACTATATGGTGCACCTACTACTGATACCACACTGTCAGCTCACTGGAATAAAACGAAAATATAAGTAAAAATAGGTAAATAAAAACTAAAAAACAAAAAAACACAAAACGACTATGTTTAAGGAAGGGAAAACGCTCCGGAAAGAACATTAAATTGAAAAAATAAAAGGTTAAAAAATAGTAATCAGTACGACTGCAGTTTTGTTTTGGAAGTACGTATACCCTACACACACCTACGCAGACCTACGCAGACCTACGCAGACCTACGCAGACCTACGCAGACGTATGCACACCTACGCAGACTTACGCAGACCTACGCACACCTACGCACACCTACGCAGACCTACGCAGACTTACGCAGACCTATGCAGACGTACGCAGACCTATGCAGACGTACGCAGACCTACGCAGACGTACGCACACCTACGCACACCTACGCACACCTACGCAGACCTACGCACACCTACGCAGACCTACGCACACCTACGCAGACGTACGCAGGCGCACACACACAGCGGGCACTGAACCAAAGCCCGGGCGAGTGATGCATTACCTTCCATACACCCGCCCGTCTGGCTCCCCAGCCGCCAAAGCCATCCCTTGGTTTCCCCGCACAAATCACACCCTCCCGGAGGCCTTCCCTGCTCCCCTTACACCTGGCTCTAAGTTTGGCTCTTACCCCTCGACCAGGCAGAGACCCCCCTTATGCTCTGGACGCATGACCCCACATGGTGCGACTCACGTGCCTCCTCACAGATGTGCCCTAGGATGGCTTTCTTCTTTTGGGGGAGGAGGGGTAACCAGCGCCTCCTCTCATCATTGTTCTTTAAGCTGGCTGATCAATGTCTTCTGCTCAATCTTCGGACACATACCAACTCAGTCTAACTTCACAGATAGTTTCCCAAAGTTCCATTCCGTCCCCCCTTCCCCCTCCATCAACCTTAGTCTTTCCTACCTGGAGATTTTAGGGCAGTTGCTGCCCCCATGCCTGGAAGAGGGTGGACTTTACAGCTCTGAGATGTCACTCCTGAGATGTCACTAGATTCATTACTGGTGAATCCGAAATTTTTTCTCTTCTCTTCTTTGCTTTTCTTTCTTTTCTTTTCTTTTCTTTTCTTTCTTTTTTTTTTTTTTTTTGCATATGTACTTCTTCTGTAAATCATCTATGTCCTTTCCTACTCTGCTGAATTTCAGGACTTTACATACTGACTTTTGTAAGCTTCGGATATAATAAGAATATTATCGGTACTCTAAGAACATTCAAGAGGACGGGCAACAGAAGAAGGCACCAAGGGAGAGAAGAATTATGTAAAACATAAAGTCTTCTGCATCTTACAGAAAAATCACCTAACAGTTAAAATGCAAATACATTTGGAAACTATATTTGTTGCAAGCAATTCTTGTAAAGTACTCGTGCATCAACCGGCAATGGCAGGAAATTTCTGGACATTTGGACAATAAACGGAAAGCAAATCCTAGAGCTCAAGGCCCAGGAGGGCTCGAAGAGCCGCCTCCTTCTCCAGAGAAGGAGTCTGAGAATCAGGGAGACGGTGTGTCCTGTGCCCCACCACCCACCAGGGAGTGACGGTGTTGGTACGACCGACTGCGACCTCTTCCTGCTGAACAAAACGAAAAGGGAGAAGTGGCCCAATAGGAGCTTCTGCCTTCTACGTTGTCTACAAAACCTCAAAACAGGATGCTCATGAAAACACGATTTTTCCACAAAATTCTGGGTGCTATCGGCAGAAATGGAATGGATATTTGTTTGTTTCCTTCAAATAGGCTTTAATTATGGTTACAAGCACAGTGGCTTCACATGCCCATATTGTTGCCAGGGTGGAAATGCCTTGCAACCTTGGATTAGCCAAGCAGAGTGGACCTTTACAGACCCATAGCTGTTACAGAGCACTACCGTCCAGCAGAAGGGTGTTTGGTGGAGGCTTAAGTACAGAACAGAAGCCCTAATTGAGGCTCCTCAGACAAATTTCAAGCCCTGCGGGTGGTGAAGGGCGTGTGTCTTGACTTTGGAGAGGAGCCTTTTGTAAATATACTAACATGGCTGGATAATATGCACGTGAGACAGAAGGTCAGCTCCCCTAAAGAATATGGTTATTTGGACAAATTAGAGCTTGCTGGCTAACAGGAGGAAAATGGCACTTTGGAAGTCACCCCTGCTTGGAGGTGTTCTCTGGGGACGCTGCTGGATGCTGGGGGGATCCACCTGAGTGCACAAAGCCCGTCATTTCTCATCGCTGTTCAGGAAGGAGGAGACCTTCTCTAAGAGCAAAGAAGATGCTTCTATCTGTGGAACGAAGGCAAGAAGGGAGAGCAATGGCCTCCAGTGCCTTTTATTGAATGAGTAGCTTAAAAACCAACTTGTTTAAAAAACAACGACAACAACAACAAAAACAAAAAGAACTAACCCGATTCAGGTGCAAGACTCAGAGAGACCAAGCGGAGCAGAGTTCAAAGGCACATCACATTGCCAGGCCCTCTCCCCCTCTAACCTCATCTCCCTGTATAGAGCAGCCAACTACAATCACCTGATGGGCACCTCCAAAGCCTGGGAGAAGCACACCCAGCCAAGCAGCCTCGAGTCTGCCAACTTCCCCAGGCCCATTTCCTTTGCCAGTGAGGGATCTGAAATTAGTGATTTCAGTCTGACAGTGTTTTGAGCAGAAAGATCTATTTTTAATACAAATAAATTAAATGGAAAAGTTACGGATTAAAATTCTGAGGTTCTTGGAAACTGGGAGATCAGGGCTATTTTCTGTCACAACGAGAGTCAAATGCCCAACTGTGCAGAAACAATTCTCCATTTGGTTGAACCTAGTCCTTGGCATTTGCAAGTTCACTGCAAGTGGGAAAGGCCTTTACAAATGGCCCAAGGGCCCTAGCCCCTGAGGGTAAATTGCTCAGCATGAATTCTGGTGCCAGTCATTTGACAGTAGCCAAATTAATGCATAGAGTTTAAAAAGAACAGTCAGGACTGGAACAGAAATAGCCAGCAATAATTTATCACTCTCTCCTGCAAGACAGAAGCCTCTCTACTCTGAGCTGACCCACAGGCACTGCCCACGCTGCAGGCCCAGACTTGAGCACACGGAGAGCCAGGTCGGGCTCTTCAACATTCTGTACCCTCTGCACACCTCCTATCCAAAGCTTTCAACATACCCTCTTCCCCAACTGCTGTTCCTTGAAGACCATCAACCTGAGTCCCTATTGTTCACCCTAAGTTGTTAGAACTTGGCCCCAAGCAGGCCCAGGACAGATGTTTGTTGAATCACTCTACTGAAGAAGGTCATGGAGTCCATTATTCTCATACGCATGCCACTAATTCCCATCATTGGGCAAGTTCAGGAAGCTCTGATTTGATACAAACACATTCATTTGGAATAATGGAAATAAAGGAATCAGGTAAGGGAGCATTAGGGTTCACTGGTGTTCCTCAACCACCCCAGATAAGATGGGGTGGGAAAGGCACAGGAGGGGTATGCAAGGATACGCACTCTACAAATAGTGGTTACCTTTGATGAGTGGGACAAGGAGAAAAGATGGAGTTCCACCCAGAAGGATCATACAATCTAGTTGAGTAAATGCCTAAACAAAACAGAAGAGGCTGAAGGAAAAGCTGTTTGGTGCCTTGAAAGCAATGAATCTGGGAATGAGTCTTCTTGGGAAGAAAGTAGCCAGAAATTGATCCTGTCCATGTGAAGAGGTGACTGCCTTCAGAAGTACCATGAGGAACGGCATGGAGATCACCCACCCCTTATGGAGAGAACCTGAGTGGTAGTAGCCTTTCGAGAGGTCGAGTCTGCTGAACCCTGAAAATCAGAACTCGAAAAGCAGCTGGCCCTGTTGTTCAGAAACCATCAGCCGTAGGCCTCAGGCTTACCCACTGCCTCCAAACTAGACAGTTCCACATTTAAAACTGAATTACAGTTCTTATTCAGTTTCATACATAGTTCTCATCACTGGCATGTGAGACGATTTGAGAATTAAGGGTAGTCTACTTGTAATACACCTAAAAACTCATATAAAGAACAAAGCACATGAGTCATGTCCCTAGCTGCCTGGTTTGAGGGAAGGAAGCCTCACCACATGAATATTATCTGTCCTGAAATCTTTCTACACTTCATCCCCTGAGTTCACAGCTGAAGCACTCATGAGTCTTCTGGAAATTGAGTTGTATTAAAGTGTTCATATGGCCAATGAGCAAAGTTACATGAAGTAATTTCCCCTGAAGTCAGTTCCTGATTTCTCTACATCCTACTCCCCAGTCTTCTGTGCACACGATGGACCTCGGGATGGCCAGTGCGGACAAGAGCCCATTAGGAAGAATAATGAGTTACTATTTATTGTGTGCAATGTGCCGGGAACTGTGCTGCTCATCCTTCTAGCTCCATGAACCCATCTTCTGTTTCTTAATAGCACTGGTGTCCCACTGACCTTGGGAAAGTCATCTACCACTCCTCCTGGGCCTCCATCAGCTCCCCTGTAGAGTGAGGTTTGAACAGAATAATTTCCTCCATAGAATGTCTGTGTGTGTGTGTGTGTGTGTGTGTGTCTGTTGGAGTAGATCTGCCTAAAACTCAGCTTGATCCAAGGACCACTTAGTATGTTTATTACACCCGTATGTCCCTAAGGGAGTTACGTGCATCTCACTGCAATTTGCATGCATCTCCATGGAAGTCACATTTCTGAAAGACTGCGAGAGTTGCTTGACTCAAGTATAAGGAAACCACAATATAAGAATTTTAAATTGCTAAGGGGTATTTTGACTTGGGAAAATAGGAAATTGCCTTATTAAAAAATAATTTATCCATGGAACATTTTCCACATGGACTAGTCTAATAATAAGAGGATTTCAATTTTGTGAACATCCTCTTGAACAACTTGGAAATTTTCTAATAAGCCACCAGAAAGATGACAATCGGGTGTCTGTCTTTTTCTACTGCCAAACAGCAGACTGGGAATGTGTTTGTGGGTTAAATTTTAATCTGTGGATTAGAAAATTTTAATAACTAGCATAAAAATTCATCCTAGCAAAACCTATGTTACAAACTCATGGAGCCGCTGATTCAATCCAGAAGCTGAGGTTTCTAATGCACTAACTGAATTTCCTATCTTCTTGCACTCCTGCAGCATGGCCATCCTCCACCACCAACACATGACCTCCACATCCTCCCTATCCTAGCACAACGGAAGTCTGCCCCCGGCCCCAGAAGTCTTCTGATCCTTACCCACCTCTCCATCTTCAATCTACCCACTCTCCCTCTTGCACTTTTTTTTTTAATCTTAATTTTTAAAACTTCATTGATTTTTAAAATTTATATACCATAAAACACATGGATCTTCAGTGTATAGTCTGATGACTTTTGACAAAAGTAGACTCTCTTGTTACTATCATTCAAATCAAGATACAGACTATTTCCATATCCCAGGAAAGTCCTTCTGGGCCCTTTCCAGTCATTCCACTGCTCTCTGCACCCACAGGCAACAAATGTTTGGATTTCTAGCACCGTGAATTGGTTGTGCCCAATCTGGAATCTCACATAAATGGAAATCATGCATTATGTCCTCTGCTGTGTCTGACTTTTTTTGGCTCAACACCTACGCCTGCAAGATTCAGACGTGTTGCTGTGTATTTCAGTACCTCTTTTTGTTTTATTTTTTTAATGGTTTTCTAGTATATTGGAGACTATCATGGAAAAGTTGCTATAAACATTCTTGTAGAAGACTTTTTAACCCATGTTTTGGTTGCTCTTGGATATTTACCCTGGAGAGAACTTGATAGGTCATAGAGTGGGCCATGTTAATCTTGACCTTGCACATGATGCTCCAGCCTGACTCATTTTTTTTGAGTTCCTCAGTAGTGCCTACTCTCACTCTTTAAGGCTCCACATTACCTTGCTTTCCCTTCACCTGGGTAATTCCTACCCATCCTTTAAGTCCTAACTCAGATGTTAAACGTCAAAGAGACTTCCCAGCAAAGGCCTCATCCATACTAAGTGCTCCATTAACACCTGTTGGACAGATGGGTGGATTGGTAGGGGAATGAAGAGTCTCAGGGATGGATTAGCCGGTCCGGTGTTTTTCAGATTGTCCTCTGTGGAACTCTTATCTTTCCTCCATCCTGGCAGAGACCACTGGAGGGGGGTGGGTGGGGCAAAATGGGCTGGCACCAGGTTGAATCAGATCATCTTAGCACATTCCCACTGGTGCCACTATGGAAAACAGTATGGAGTTTCCTCAAGGGATTAAAAGTAGGTCCCTGTTCTAATGAGTAGGGTCAGAATTGGTGATCCAGGGCCAGCAGGTGCCAACATGTGTTGAGCAGAAATGGACTGTGTTTGGTACATACGTCCATGAAACCAGCTCTCAACTGTTACAATTACTTGGAAATAATTTCTCTGTGCGTGCCATTTCCTTGCAAGAATTAAGAACTGTGTAAAAACTACAGAACGAGCTGGAACACTTCTGATGGCAGGGGTCCCTGTTGTGATGTACAGTTGTCTCGTCTTGTGAAAACCCGTGTTAGAAAAGGGCTAATTCCAACTCCACTGTGGTATGAGACTATCACCAGTTCAATAAGTGAAGTACTCTGGCTCATCAAACGCTGTTTTCACAAATTGTGCCAAGCAACAACTTAAAATGGGAGAGTGTGGTACACACTTAGGGAAAGGGTGCCATGCTTTCGGAGGACTCCACCATCCACGATGCACTGACTACAGATCACAGCCATCAGAGTGAGCCGACTGACGACTTTGGACATGGTCTCTAGCTAATGTAAGCACGGCAGCAAAAGCAAGAGCTACCTTGCGGAATGATTAACGTGTGCTGGAGGTGAGCTGAGTGATTTACACACATTCTGGAACGTAATGCTCCCGATGATCCTGCAAGGGGCACTATCCTTGTCCCCATTTTCCAAATGACGAAGCCCAGAGTTCACCTTTCCTTCACCTTCACCAGGCTCTCAGAAGTAGGAGGGGGTCTACCATTATTTGGTGATTAGATGAGGTGCTGGTTGCCAAGAAGCTGTGACCTTGCGAGCCGGGGTCCCTTTCCTGCGGTTCCTTTCGTCACCAGCTGCCTGATGCAGAGCGAATGCTCAGTGGGATGTCTTAGACAAATTACAATCGAGACTGACACAAGATTTCCAAGCAAGT
This sequence comes from Mirounga leonina, assembly GCF_011800145.1. Classification (NCBI taxonomy): domain Eukaryota; kingdom Metazoa; phylum Chordata; class Mammalia; order Carnivora; family Phocidae; genus Mirounga; species Mirounga leonina. Next base: position 9,411,217 of record NW_023270377.1, on the reverse strand, counting down.
CCTTCAAGGGGCATCACAATGCATTTAAGAATTTGGAGGGTTGAGAGGATGGGATGGAGCAGCTTCTAGAGGAAGAGAGAGCAGCACGGACATTGCCCTCGGGCGTGGAGGAGGGGGGTCAAGGGGAAAATGAATTGAACTCCCACCTAGGTTCCTAGGCCCCTCTCCCGTGGATGGAGGGGTCCGTGTGCCATGCCACCGACCGTCTCCCACGAGGAGATGGAAATAAGCAAGGTCTGTGATGTTCTCAAAGATGTTCAACCGACCACGTTCATATTTTGTTCTAAATTCGTGTCCAGGCGCTTATACAAACTAAAAATATTAACATATCATTTAATAATCAACAGTGTGGGTGTGTTGCTATGTCGTTTGTAGGGTTGGGGACAGATGTTTGAGGGAAGAGAGGGAAAGGAACCCATCTTAAATCCTTCTTTTTGCCTGAAACCCTCCCTGGCATCTGGTTTCAGGGCCTTTTCCCTGGACTTACCAAATGTTCCCGTGTGTAGATAAAATGAATTAAAAAAAAAAAGACTGGGACTTCAGTGCAGCATTTGGATGCAAAACAGAATTGAATATAGGGTGCTGATTGCAAGCTGCTTTCAAGTTCCTAAGGACCAAATTGCTGTTTGCTAAGGCAATTTCATTTTACCTCCCCTGGACAGCAGCATATAGGAGACATTTCCTGAGGCTGCAGGTGTCCTGCACGTCGCTGGCTGGCTCTGATGTAAATGCTAAAAGGAGAATTCTTAGGGGCACCTGGGTGGCCTTCGGCTCAAATCATGATCCCAGGATCCTGGGATGGAGCCCCGCATCAGGCTCCCTGCTCAGTGGGGAGTCTGCTTCTCCCTCTCCCTCTGCCCTTCCCCCTGCTCATGTGCGCATGCACGCTCTCTCTCTCAAAATAAATAAATAAAATCCATCTTTCATGTTTAAAGGAAGGTAGGAATGGTTCCCTGGCAGTTAGGAAATCAGGAGGGCAAAAGGAATGGCTCCTTGGCAGCATTAAGATGTGAAAAACAGGGAGACTGACAAGCAATATCAAACCCAAAACGTTTTCCAAATTTTAAAAGAACGAGAGACAAGCGCATCCTGGACTTGGTAACATTTATTCAATATTCTGTGAAATTAGCAAGAATCAGAAGAAGCACATATCAATCCAATACAGCCACAAACATGTCCTGGATATAAATAAAGATGCACTATGAGAAATACTCACTACAGAAGGAAATAGTACTCTCTTATATTGACTACCTCTTAGCAACAAACAACTCCAACGTAAATTTAATTTACTCACGGTATGAAACCCTTGACTTTTAAAAGGAAATATAGATTCAATGTGATCATAATTTGCCTCACGAGGCCCTTTTGCTGCATGATTTCAAGGCCTGGCTTGACGACTGTTATGGAAATGACAAAAACGAACTCAAAAGAACATTTCTGCAAGGTTCAGTGAAACAGTGCAGAAATAAGTTACTTACCCATGCACAGAATAAGGCAAAGGCTAATTTCATTCGGGTTAGGAATAATAAATGCAACTAGTTTCTTATTCACGAAATAAACATCTCAGACTTCGTTTTAGGTTAACGGGTATACTGTTATATGGGTCATACTCTACATATGTTTTCTAACTACTCAGAAAGCCGGCACTCACACGTCACATAGAAACTTCTCCTCGATTAGACTTAGCCTCTGTAACAGCCACAGAAAGTCAACTGCATCTCATGACGGTTATCTACCATGGGAAGAGCACACACTAGTCGAAGCATACAGTTTAAAGAGCTGAAAGTACATTAAAACGTAGTCTATGGATTTCACAAATTTTGTTTTTTTTAAAATATTTTTTCCAAACTAAAAGCTGCAGAAAATTAGTTCTTCGATATTCTACCGAAAACTCTTGAGCAGCTACCATTTCAAATTTCTTAAGCTTTTTATTTTCTTAAAAATATTTAAATGAGGGTAGTATCCCATCTTTTTGAAAAATAATCCCCCCCAAAAGATTACAAATCTTTTGTTTTAATCAGCGTGACCAGGGGTTTGTCATCGGGGCTGTAGTCCTCATAGGCGATGGGGGTCACGTCGTACATCGCAGGCCGGGATTTCTTTCCAAACCTGAAACCACAGGGGAGAGAGGACCCAAGTTAGATGAACAGTGGATCTCAAGTCCTATGAAAAGCAAGTGGTGAGAATTAACTTAAATTCAAGAATCAGATGGAACAATAAAAATACCCTAAGAAAGATATTCTCTAGCAAGCACAGAAATTTAAGAGATCCGGATATCAGCGCTGAATGAGTACGCATGTTAGTCTCCAGTGCAGGAGGTAAAAAAAGGATTTCATGAAACATGGTGTCCAAATGAATGTTGAAGCTTCCAGGTTAAATCCTGGCAAAGCAGTCGGCCCGACAGCCCTATAATAGGTTTTAAGACAACATGTATCTATTTGGCTTTTTCTTCTGAGACCCGTTAACCATCTGGAGAGGCAAGTTTATTTTACATCCATTTTAGTGCCTGGAACATACTAGTCTTCCTGGGGACTTACAGGAAGGTTAGGAAGGCTCAGAGGTCATCTGAGGTCCCAACATGAGGAGAAGGGCAGAGAGAGGAAAGGACTTCAGATAAGGAGATGTTTGTCCGTAATAGTTGGCACCCATCATCCAACCCCATCTACCCATTCCTCTGCACACCCCACATACACACAAGCCATTGTTTGTTTGTTTGTTTTTCTCTGAGCACAAGCCATTGTCCCCAAAGATCTGTGTATGCAAGAATCCCCTCAGCAGCAGGCCTGACGCCCAGAGGCCAGGGGTGTCAAAATCCAATTTCAGGACTTCCTGCCAAACCAGTCTTAAGATGGAAGGGTACTAAAATAAAGCCAATTCAACTTCTGGGTGGTCTCTTCCCATTGAAGGCCTCACCTTCCCTAAAGTCCCTGGAGTACCATATGATTTAAACAATCTTCCACATTTACCCACAGTGCCTCCTCCCTCAAAAGAGACCACATTTTTTAACCATTTCAAGTCCAATAAGGTTCAAAAAAACAAACATGTAAAGAACCTTACATTTTAAAAAGGCTGGTGGGATGGGCCCTGAAGACTTCAAGGGGCTTATTTACCATGGCTTTCAGCCTACCTCCCCGGCCCCCATTCCTCCTTTTCCCTTTGCTATCTTGGAGAGCCGGTCTTCTTACATTCAGCAAGGAGAAGTAGAACGGAGTGGGAAAGGAGAAAATGATGCATTCTTCATCGGATCTTTTGTGTTTAAACATTCATCAATCTTTTGTTCTGATTCACTGAAGATTTACTGGTCTCCGGGGGCACCAAGGCACAAACCATGCCAGATGGGTACCAGGCAAAATGCAGACTTAAAGAGTTAATGCATTCTGCCACCAGGAAATCCAAGGATAGTACCAAAAGATGAAAAAGCTTTCGATAAAATCATGTCTAAAATGTGAAGCCACACTGGTGCTTGCCTACATGTGGGCTGGATTCCAGCCTGTGGTCTGTTTATCTAAACTGAGCAAGGCCTGCCTCATCTGAGACTAGGGAAAGGGCAACAATGTAAAAGCCAACTGGACCGGAACACTTTCTCCCAAGGCTGAAACTTTTAGAAGCTACTTTAAGGCACAAATATTTTGACAATCTATTTCTCATAAAACAGCTAGATTCATGGGTAACAATACACCACTAATAATATTGATTCATTTCAAAAGTCAAGCGATACCAGGAAAAAGCCCTCCAGGTCCTCACATAGGTGCTGTGGGACAGTTTCCTGGGGGAACTTTGATGGGAGGGTCAGCAAATCACAGATTGCCTACTAATCAGTTGGCTGGCCAAGAGGAAAAATTTAAGCAACTTAATAGGTTGAATATGTGTTTAAAATATCCATTTTATTTTTATATGACTTCATAGTTTGAGGAAGAATCTGTGTCTCCAAAATCTAGGAAGTTAAATGCCTCCACGTTATACAATCTGCCAACAAGCTAACATTCAAAAGGCTGTCATCTTAAATTGTCATCATGGGGCTGAATATCAACGAGGCAGGTTTGAGGATGGGTGTTTCGGATCCACTGAGCATAACGAGGCAAGGGCTGAAACCGGTCAGAAGCAGCCATGCGGCCACTGTACTTACACGGAATCAACTGAAGAACGAGAACCTTGCTTCATATCGAGACAAGTCACTGGCTGCGTGCACAGTGCTGATGAGATAACTCCAAACCAGAATGGGTCAGAAAGCATAAAGCTGGTGGGGCGCCTGGGTGGCTCAGTCGGTTAAGCGTCTGCCTTCGGCTCAGGTCATGATCCCAGGTCCTGGGATCGAGCCCCACATTGGGCTTTCTGCTCAGCACAGAGCCTGCTTCTCCCTCTGCCTGCCACTCTGCCTATCTGTGCTCTCTCTCTATGTCTCTGTCAAATAAATAAATAAAATCTTTAAAAAAAAAAAAGCATAATGCTGGTTACAAAGGTAACCTGGTTTTGTTTTATTTTATTTTATTTTATTTTATTTATTTATTTATTTTTTAAGGTAACCTGGTTTTAAAAGGGCTTAACTGCCTCAGCGCTATCTTGGAGCTGGAATCCCTGTCCTGTGACTCAGCTAGCTCCTGAGAAGCCTATCCAGCCAAATTCCTCAGGTGAGATACAGAGGTCTCCCCCCAAAGTGCAATATCCACCACAGAGAAGTAAAATGGCTTCTAAAACACAATAAAATGAGGGGCGCCTGGGTGGCTCAGTGGGTTAAGCATCCAACTTTTGGTTTCAGCTCAGGTCATGATCTCAGGGTCCTAAAATAGAGCCCTGCACTGGGCTCTGCGCTCAGCACGGAGTCTGCATATCCCTCTCCCTCTGCTTCTCCCCCTGCTCAATGACTCTCTCTCTCTCTCTCACTCGCTCTCTCTCACGAATAAATAAAATCTTTAAACACAATAAAATGAAACAAGACTTTCCTTGAATCTCCTACACCTATCACCATGGCAAGCTCACATGTAGTAAAAAAAATGAACTCGCAGTCCTACTTAAATTTTTAATCCCAACAGCTTTTTATATTTCCTTTGTGTTAAGAAACAAGCCAACACCCACAGAATTCCATTTAAACTCTCAGGCACTAAACCGATGTAAGAGCTTGCTGTGTTATGGCAGGAGTATTTACGTGACTCTTCCTTTAAGTAACACATTGGTTTTGGTTTTGTTGTTGTTTTTTTTCCCTTATCACAAAGATACGTTTTAAATGTAAAAAACAAGTTTGGAAAAGAGAGAAATTTACCCTGGAGACCAGGGGTTAAGAATGTATTTAGCCTGCAAGCCAACGACAGCCTGTTGCCTGTTTTTAAATAAAGTTTTATTGGCACGCAGTTGAGCCCCTCCATAATGCATCTTTGCTACTTTTGCACTACAGAGGCAGAGCTAAATAGTCACAGAGACCCAGACAGTGTAAGGTCTGTAAGGTCTAAAATTTTTTGCAGGCCCTCGATGAAGACTGTAAGAATTGCCTATAGTCCCGCCCTCCGAAAGACCTAGCACAGAAAGCAACAAAATCAGACGCAGTAACAGAAGTTGGGCATCAGTAGCCTTAAAGTCACTGACGTGTCCAACACGCCCGGTGACAAGTCTCGTACTTCTTATGTCACTGTAAGCTACTGCAACCAACTGCAAGGCAGATCAAAGAGTGTGCGTTCTTCCAGCTTGTACTTGCCTGAAAGTCAAAAGCTAAAACACCACCGCAGGGAATGTAGGTGGATCTGACCTTGAGAAAGGCCAGAACTCCGAGATGCTATTTGAGAAAACGTGACCGGATCCTTTCACAGCTGTTCTGGGGTTTTTTTGTGTTCTGTGATCAGGCCCTTCGAGCTGAGGGAGCAGTGAGCAACCTGCAGCCGCGACATGATCTCGCTCTGGAGCCTGGAAGGCCCATTCGCTCCCGCTGGTCACTTGCAAACTCTCTCCAGCCTGAGCGTCAGCAAAGCAGTCACAGAACACAGGACTCTCAACAAGAGAGAGAGGGGAGCACCAGCATCAACTGAGTGCTGAGGTCAGAACCACCAGACCCTTCCTCGGCCACTCGTGAATGTCACAGGTGACCCACTCGGGACTCGTCCTGCGTCGCTACTGAGCTGCAGTTATTCTGATCCAATGTCAGCAGCTGGGAGGCAGGCTGTGAAATGGGTGTTAGCTGTAGGTCACTCCTGGAAACTAGGGAGGAGGTAATATCAAAAGGGTTATTATTTTTTTTTTCCAATGCCTTTCTAGGGTTTCAGGGAAAAGGGAGTTCAAAGGGGCCAACCAGCCAGAGACCCAGCCAGGACCTCGAGAGAGCCATGCTGTAGAAACCACAAGTCAGAGCTGAATCAATGTTTATAAGGGAATGTTCCAGATATCTCGGAAGGTATTGTATTAACTTCAATGGTTTTATCTGCAGTCGCTGGTGCATGGAGGAGCTTATTGGTTGGGAATTCTGCAGTAAATATTTTTGATAAAAATCGGCACCAAATAAGAACCAGGTTTGTAAATGCTTTCAAGTTTATTCTTTCCTTCCAAGACTACACAGTTAAACATCTTCCAAGTGGGCTACATAAGCAGGAAGCTCAGAAAAACCTATCTTACTAAACCATTCTGGGGCTGAAATAAAATACTCCTGTCGAACACAAAAGAATCTTAGCCAGAGGTCCCTCTGGGGGTAGAAGGAACCTGACTCCTTGGGTCTCCCAATACATCCTAGTGTAACGCCCCTGAATCTGCTCCTTCCTGGTGAACTCAGCACCCGGGAATGGAGAGAGAAGCCTCTCGAGCAACAAAGCAGCTTATCTCCTCTCCTCTCCTTTTTACACCTTCTACCACCTCTCATCCCGTGACTTCTGAGTACTGCGAACACTCCTGCGGGCCACTTACAAGGCCTGTTGCCCTAGGATGAAGCCACCTGTCAGGCAGGTCAAGACATCCTACACCAGGCCCTAACAGAGACTGTCCTTTCACTACAGACCTCAAATTCTGGGAAGTCAGGCCTACTATGCGCCAGGACGCATTGAAGACAGGAATAAAATGGCCTTTTATGTATAGGCCGGTGGAGGAGTCAAATTAACAGGACAGGCAGGGACTGGTCTCAGGGCTCCCTGGAGGCTGTGCTGGCAAGCTCAGCCCTGAAAGGAAGGAGGGTCAAGAATGAGCAGCCGTGCAGGGCCTGACTTGGAAGGGGATGCACCTTCCCCTTCTCCTTCACAGTTCTAGAAGGGGGGTACAGCTCTCAAAAAGAAGATACCCTCGCCCCACCTGGGCATCGGGGTGGCTTCTCCATGTCTCCCAATTTCTCTCCTTCCAGTGGCTCCTCTCCCTGGAGGCCAGGGTCGGGCTTTTGCTTCCATTAGAGGGGCAAGATCACAGTCAGATCGGAGTCTCGGGTTTGGGCACTTCCTCGCGAAGAAAGCAAACTTTCTGAACCTCTCAGCTTCTACGCCATTCGGACAGAGTTTGGATCTGTGTGTGTTTTGATCAAGACCAGTACCCCATGTCTCAGCAAAGGTTATGCATCCACTAGGTCTCGTGAACCCCAATCTTAAGACACCAAGCTCAGCCCACTCCTCGCTACCACACAGACTTTCTGAATTGTGTGCTTTAGATTGTTCTAGCAGTTAAAAGAAGAGATAGCTTTCCTTTAATAAAGACTGTCATTATTGTTCTGGTAGTAGATATCCTTTGCAAAAGTCAACAAAATGTTAGATTAGCTGATTTTTTTTATTGTTAGATAAGAGATATAAATATGGTGTTATCTGCTTACACAGGTCTTTAATATTCGTAATTTAATTTGATTGCCTTAACTCTCTAAGCAGGGAGACATGTCTTTTTTCAGTTGAGGGAACAGTATTTGTGGAGGTTTGACTGGTCTGTGTGAAATAGAGTCAGGTAATGGCGTAGTTGGGCCTCACGCTCCCTCTGTGGCACCACAATCACTCCTTGTCTCTCCAGGAGTCTTTCCTCCAGAAAAGGACACCGTGTTATATGATATGAACGCTAACAGCAGAATGATAGCTGTTTGTTTCTCCTTAAGTAAACCCCTAAATCAAATGTTATTTCTATCCAGGCTGTTTGAAGAACGTAGCTAAAGACATTCCAAAAAGCAGTCATCAAGAAATGTTTCCTACACCGTGATTAAGAATCGGCTATTTAAAGCACAGATAAACACAAATTAAATGAATGAATGTCTTCAATGAAAACAGAAAGCTAGCAGCAAACGCAAAGGGGTTGCTTATAAAGCAGCTCAATTATCTGTCCCCGGTATGCCTTGAACCTATGCTTTCGTCTATGAAATCCTCTTTGCAGGTGGGAAGTCCCGTTCATAACATCACCCCGGTCCCAGGAGTGCACAGGTGGAAGCGGGATCTCCCTTACGCCCCCCCTCCGCCTCCCGCTCCCCCCGAAGCCCACCTGGCATGCCGGATGGAGGCGATGGCGTTGCTGAACTCGCTGTCGATGCTGCGACAGTTATAGAACTCCTCGTAGGCTGGCCTGGAAGAGCCCTGGTACTCGATGCGGCTGATGCGGCAAATGCCCACAATGAGGATGATCAGCATCAGGATGAAGGCGACGCAGAGGGCCCCGATGATGATGTACAGGGAGTGCCGGGGCATGTTGGTGAGACTCTCCGCCATGTGACCCGACTTCCACTGGAGGTCTGAGGGGAAAATAAGCAAAGGACTGGAAGTGACCCGTGACCTTTGGAATGGGAGAGTCTTCACTGTCCTTGCTTGGGCAACCTAAAATATAAGGGCTGTCCAAACCGGAAGAATTCTTTTCTGTGGATAACCTAGATCAAAGGCTACTGTCCTTAATATATAAGGGGCTCTTACAAATCATTAAGGTAAACCAAGAACACACCATAGAAAAATGGGCAAAGGATATAAAAAGGAATCCACCAAAGAAATACAAGTAGAAAAGTGTTTAGTTTCACGGTTCTTTAAGAATGCAATTCTTCTATCGGTTCCCAAATATTATTTAAAATTTTTGATAACCACAGTTGACACGGGCGCAGACATGAGGATGTGTGAACTGATACACAGCCCTTGTGTAGACTTAATGGAGTACCTTTTGACCCAGAAATTCCAATTTTTAGAATTTATGCTGGGGAAATGATCCTATAAATGCATAAAGCCCTACATACAAGGATGTTCATCTCAGCATCCCAATTTCTGAAATGTTAAATTGATCAATTATTACACATTTTGAAAAAGGTTCATTAAATAAGCACGACCCCCAGGTATTCACCACTCAAAGTTAACACTGTTCAAAGTTAATAAAGTTCATATTGGACCATTTTCGCTTTACCTTTTTTTCAGGTATTTTTTTTAAAGAAAGAAAATGTTACAGCCACAGCTAGAGGCCCCACCCCCATACCCTCTCCCCACCCCACAAGCAGAAAAACAATTTATAAAAGCTAAAATAATGGGAAACCACCTAAATATTCAGCTCTCAGTGAGCTGGAGAGATGTTTTGTTCTAACAAAAAAACAAAAACAGGACCTAACCATATGGTACACATGAGCTCAAAGTGTCCATCCACGCATTGAAAAGCTCAGGACAGAGTGATAGTAATGATGAACATCTGTTGCCTCCCTACTATGTTAAGCTCTTTGAAAACATCTTACTTAATCATTATGACCGATCAAAGATGCATGATTTTCTCTCTCTACTTTATGGGAGATCGGCATCAGTGGCTGGGTGAGTTCAAGTGCAGATTCAAGTCCTTAGTGTCTGCCCCACACAACCACACGTGAACAGCAGAGATCACTGGAAGGCAGGATTACAAGCCATTTTTATTTCTTTCATTCCACTTCTCAGTCTTTTCCAGCTTTTTTCAAAGGAATAAAATATTCCTTTTATAACAATATTTTAAAATAAGCAGTAAGTTGGGGCGCCTGGGTGGCTCAGTTGGTTAAGCGACTGCCTTCGGCTCAGGTCATGATCCTGGAGTCCCGGGATCGAGTCCCACATTGGGCTCCCTGCTCAGCAAGGAGTCTGCTTCTCCCTCTGACCCTCCTTTCTCTCATGCTCTCTGTCTCTCATTCTCTCTCTCTCAAATAAATAAAATCTTTAAAAAAAAAAAATTAAAAAAAAAAATAAGCAGTAAGTTATTGGAAGAAAACATCCACGGAATTTTCTTCCAACACAATAGTGGAAGAAGTATGGGCTTTGGGATCACACCACCCTTGCTGTCAATCCCCACTGGGACATTTACTTGACCTTCCTGAGACTTGGTTTCTTCATTTGCAAGATGAAAATAGCAACAGCTACCCCATGGCTCGCTGGGAGCCTAAGTTAGGGAACATGTAAATAATAGGAAGAAAGTCTGCTGCTGGGCACGTGGTGGGCAGTCCTAAAAAGGCGCAGGTATGGTGGTGGAAGAGGGATAAAGGATAAAGAGGAGGAAGGCACTGTCCTCTGGAGCACACACCGTGAGCTCAGGATTACTGAGCATTGCCCTGTGCCCTTTCAAAAAACACCAACCGGTCTGAGCAGGAAAGTAAATGGAAGAATGTGACCTGCTGTCCTGCCCGAAACAGGCCAAGAGTGCCAGATTATGTCCTGTTTGCAGAACTGCACACGCGTGGAATGTTCTGGATGATGTGAACAGGATTTGAAAGGAAGTTTTGAAAATAAAAAGGGCTCAATAAGACAAGAGAGAAGTGAAATTCATGTGGGAAGGGATGCCTTCTCTACTAGACTCACAGCGCCCCCAGCTCCAGACCATCATTTGCACATTAGGACTCGAGATGCCTGGAAATGGGACTCAGGGGTGGGTGTGGAAGGGCCCGTCTTCCCACCAAATGCTCAGATTCTCACCATGCTGTATGCTGTGAGAGTGTTTGTGATCTCCGGGTATTCAGACCCTCCTCTTAGCTACATCCTCAGTGCACAGAATCCGAGAACCAGTTCTTTACCTTGAAAAGTGACAATCAGAAGAAAAGCATGGGTAGATTCCCAAACAAGGGCCAAGTGTGCAGAGCCCTTTCCTAGAAGCCTAATGGGAATAGGGCCCTGCCCCAAGCCTGAAGAACGAGATGAATGAAGCGTGTTCGCATCCAGATCTTCTGACTCCTGAGTTTTCACCAAGACCCCTGAAGGCTGGTTTGGCCATCCGAGGCTGCCTGCCCAAGCTCACGAAGCCCATGCAGCAGTGAGCTATTAGCGCATTCACTGCTCCATCTGAACCAGCTCACAGACAGGCAGATGCACCAGCATAAATCACAGCAAGGTCGCCACGGACAGCAGAAGGTGTTTTTGTGAAGCTAGAACTCAGCCTCGGTTGCAGATCACAGCCATTTCATTAGGCAATACCTGGTGCGCACTGAGAGAGACGCTCATTTTTCTGGCTGAAAGAGGAGCATGACTCACTTGATTTCCAAGTATTTCACCATTCTCTGAAAAATTCAGTTGTAGGCTGGAGTCCAATGCTCAGAGTGTGCTCTAACACCCATCTAGCGTCAACACAAGGAAAGCCAGCACTGCTTCTACTCCAGCTTGGTAGAGGGCTCTGCTCTGATCACCATGGCGGGATCACACGAGTTCTTGATGAGCCCTCATCGCTGAAGCCTAACTTCATGTAAACAGCTATACATCGTATCGACGACCACTACCGTGGAAAGACAGCGGAGCCGGGTGTCCCAGGCCTGAGCTGCCCACACTGCTGACATTTCTGATCATCTGCTCTACTTCCCCAAACTCTGCCTTCCAGGCTGCTGGAACTTTTGGGAAAACTTTCTCGAAATTCCCCCGAAAAAGTCTGCCCCCTCCTCCCCTACCGCCCCTACCCCTGCTCTTTTTTTTTCTACCTTACTGTCAGCTAAAACTTCTCTGATAGAAGTGAGTGTGGCTGCTTGACACACTAATCAGGTTGGAATTGGGCTGGATCTGACGAGATCCAACCCTTGGTCTGGAAGCGGCAAGTATATCTGCACCAGGCGGCTGCACCTGCCGCCCCTGGTCCTGGCATAAGTCATAAGACCCTCATGAGCTATCGCTTTGCGGCATCCCAGGAGTTCGGTTGCATGCATCACTTACTACACCAGCTACAGCACAGCTCAAGGAGGAACTGTGCACCAGAGTGTGCTGGGTGGAATGATCCCATCGGCTCCAGCAGGTGCATGACCCAGAACACATGCACACAAACTGTTCGGGGAAAAATGTCACGCTTAGGGGTCTGCTAGACCAGCTGTATTTAGGTTGCAACTAAATTTGTTTCAGGTTTTGCATTTTCCAAAGTGTTTTCACATTTACATTTCAACTGGCCCTAAACAAAGCACCTTGAGCTAGGTAGAGAAGCTGGACTTGGAACAGCTGCTCAAGGTGATAGAGGCCATCTGTGGCCAGGCTGAGAATAAAACCAGACCCACCTACAACCTCCACCCCACCAAAAGAGCTGTCATTAGACTTATAAATTTCATTCTAAAACACACTGCCTATATCTGGTTTTTAATTTACCTACATGAACGTAGCCAGACTAGCTAATGTGTTCACCTACGTTATTTAAAAAGAGAGTGAGTGTGTGATGTGTAGACATCAGACAGCTAGATAATTTTTGAGACCATCTGCTGCTAGACTACTTGAGAGGAAGAATTTCAAATTACCTTCTGTTTCCTATAGCTCCAAGTTATCTGGACAAGCAAGGCAGTCAATGAGATTAGAAAATATTAACAGCTCTCATTAATCTTCAGAAGAGAAAGGCATAGGAAAGGAACAGAAAGAACAGCTCACCTCCTTCGTAGGATCCATTCCCTGAACAACCATTAATTTGGCACCTACTGTGTACCACGCATGGTGCTGGGTGCCGGGATCTAGAGTGAGGGAAAGTAGACAGTTGGCTTCTGGAGCCCCCAGCCTTTTGAGGGGTACAGGGACCCCAAAAATGGTCACAAAGCAGTGGCAGACATACAAGTATGCTGAGCCAAAGAAGGACCACCTTTGTGGTGCTACCAGAAAGGACAAAGGGAAGCTCCATCTCACTGGGGAATCAGGCGAGCTCCAGTGGTGAGGGTCTGCAGGAACCTGGGCTCTACAGGTACGTAGGTATTAACCAGGGACAGGGGAGAGCCGAGGGAACACGGTCCCAGGCCAAGACCTGGGAGGAGGTGGGGAACAGACTGGCATCTAGCAGGAGCAAGCCAGAGGCTGGCGGAGGGGGGAGGGCTCTCTCTCACAGGTCCTACAGGCCCGAGTGTGGCCTTCAGTCTCTAGTCTTCAATAAAAGCTTGGCACTGACAGGGATGGAAACAGTGGTGGGAAGGAGGTCTGAGTATTCAGATTTGCACTTGGAAAAGACACCTCTACCAGTTACAACCCTGCAGAGGAACCCAAGGACACGATGCAAAGTGAAACAGGTCAGGTACAGAAGGACAAATACTGCATGGGCTCACTTATATGGGGAATCGAAAGAAAAAGAAAAAGCCAAACTCACAGTAACAGAGTGCCAGAGGCTGAGGCATGAGGCACAAGGGAAGATTTAAAAACAGGAAGAAACAAACCAAGAAACTAGAATGGTGATTGCCAGGGGCTGACGAAGGGGTCACGGGGAGTTATCGTTTAATGGGGACAGAGTTTCAGTTTTTCAAGATGAAAAGAGTTACAGAGATGGACGGTAGTGAGGGTTGCTCACAAGATGAATGTACTTAGTACCACAGAACTGTACATTTAAAATGATTAAGATAGTTAATTTCATGTTATATGTATTTTGCCACAATAAAAAGAACTGGAAAAAAATTTTAAAAAGAAACAGACTATATATTTTTAGAAAACTAGAAGAAAATAAGAAATGCCTCTGGCCACATATGAAGAAAGGGTTGGAGGGGCTAGACTGGGAGCCATGTGGTGTTACAGCAGTGAGGGAGATCTGCATAAGCCAACATGGATACACATTCTATATATTATTCAGCAGAAAAGCAAGATGCTGGACAGTACATATAGAATGGTCCCATTTGTATGGGAGAAAATGAGGACTTACAAAATTGACTGGACACATCTGGAAATATACACGATAAATGGCTAATGATTGTTACCTTTGGGGAGCGAAGTGGATGTCTGGAGGAGGAGGAAGATTAATTAATTTTATTTTTAAAGTATCCTAGTTTATACAAAAATGAGAACTAAAGAACCCAACCAATTTGTACGATAAGGACTGTCCATATAACATAATCATGTCATGGGTTTCTTCAACCATTATGAAATTCCATGCATTTTAGGGAGGAGAGTCTCAAGACATCCATGTAGACTCTTTCTGGGCCCCTTCCCTGGGTTCCTAGGGCAGCCTGCAGAAAACCTACAGCAACCCCACCACATACCATGACCTACCCATGGATTATGAGCTCCTAAAGCAGGGGCTGCTTCATTAATCTTTATATCCTGGGCCTACTGTTCAATGTTTGATAGTAGGAGGCCCTTGATTATTGGTTGAATTATAAATCCAGGATAGCTTATTCACCTATTTGTCAACTGCAGAATATCATGAATTTAATAGTTTAACCATAGATTCAACTGTTCAATGTCCTTAACTGTCCAACTGTTCTTGGTCAGCAAGATTGACTGTAACTCTACCTGTATAAACCCCACAGCAACTACACAGATGGTACAAAACAACACTATTAGACATGTATAGGAATTGTAAGTGTTAGACCTTGACTCTAGGAAGGCAAAATTTTTATTAAAACCCACGAACAAAATTGTTATCAGTCCCAAGTTGGTAAGAATGGATGAGAGATAACTAAAATTTCACCAGGTTGTTTTGTTACTTTCCAAGACTTGGGGTTTGCATTTGTTTCAGAGTTATTATAAAACACTAAAGCTATTTAAATGATCCTTTTAGATAGTTCTGGATCAGTGTTCTGGGTGGCTTTGGTGAATCTTTATGGTCTGCTAGATTTTTGCTCCCTATTACTGATTGGGGAACAGATAAATAACTCTAAAAGGGCAAATTTCTAAGAAACATTCACTATTGGGTTAGTCAATGTGCAGAGAAGGAGACAGCTGTGCTAAAATCTAAAAACTCCAGACATAGTGCAGTGCACAGGCAAAAGCCTAAAGGCAGGAAGAAACTTGACCTGTCCACGGAAGAGAAAACAGGACAATGTTTTGGCTGAAGCAGACTAAGCAAGAGAGGGAGGCAGGCAATGTGGCCTCTGGAGGCAGAGGTCAGGCTGATGGGAGACTCCTTTACCACTTTCGACCATCCCGGAGGCCTCTGTGCTATGTAGCTACGTGGGCTATAGTTCTCTGTGTACATCTGAGCCTTCCTGCTGGGGTCGACCCACCTGACCTTGTACCACCCAGGCATTCTCCTCTCTTGGGCCCTAGATCCATCCCATTTGATTCAGATCCAGTTCTCTAGATGCTGGCCACCAGTTCCAGCTACGTGTCATAGCAGAGCTCACCTGCACATTCTCCATTCTTACACTCAGGTCAAGGGTGGAAGCATCCAACCCTGGAACCTAGCAGAGCTTAATCTGTGATGACATTGATTTGAGTGCCTTTGGCCTAATGGAGAGGTGCAAATGAGATCATCAAATGGGAAGTGCTATTGCAGGCCAACAGAGAGCCCGAGTGTAGACCAAAAAATTTTGGGATGGGCCCCCTCACACCTGGCCACTCAGTGTGGCCCGTGCCCTGGGCATGCATCATCTAAAAAGACAGCTGCCGAAGGTTGGTCCTCCCAAGGAGTAGCTCATGGTATATGAGCCACAGTAAATTAGCATTTATTTAGTGCCTACTGCATAGCAGAAGTGTGCACATATTTGCCTCACGGCTCCTTCCCATCACCATCTTATAAGTGAGGATGACAAGGCCCTGAGAGGTATATTTGTTTGTCCAGGTCACATGATGGAGCCAGAATCTGAAGCCAACTTTTACCCTTTCTATTATTCCATCTTTGTATATCTTTTGCCTATATCATCATCACTGGAAGGAAGTAAAATTTCAATTTTTTATAATTATGGTACTTTGCTTAAAAACTTCTTAAGGGCCTCTTGTGTATTCCTGACTTCTTAACCATATTATCCTATACCTTTATCTCCATAATTAAGATCTAAAAGTTATCAATAGATATTACTCTGCCCCAAGGCACAAACTTTGTCATTTCCAACAGCATCGCCAAATTTTAGAATGAAAACTGGTCCCATTTTATGGGTAAGTAAACTGAGGCTTGGCACAATTCAATGCAGCCACACAATGAGTGTCCTGCCAGGGGAAGAACCAGGGTCCTGCTGAGCCAAGTCTGGGATGCTTTCTGCCAACAGACCCCGAATGGACTTAACATCCTACACCAGCTCATAGCCATTGGCCTTTTGACCATGGAATCCCTTTCAGTATCTTTCTTCAACAAGACAACACTTCTTGCCCATCTTCAGCAAGGCCAGTTGGTGCTATGACCACTCTGTCCATGGGTGTTTTAGGAAAGTCAATGATGGGGAGCCCGGAAAATAATGACCTTCTTCCCCTCTCAAGCTCCAAAACAAGAGCAAAAAGACAAAGGGTAAGCAGGGAGGAGCCCAGAGAGTGTTACTGGTCAAACAGATGTTGGAGAAGGCGGCCCCTACCTCAGGCCCACACTGAGAAGGAGACAAGCCCAAGGCACCGTAGGCACTGCTGGACCACCCGTGGGAGGTCGTTCTTGAAACAAAGAACAGAAGAGTAGGGGCAGCTGTCTCCTCCAAAAGGAGACAGACAGACTGACAGGGCTATGCATATGTATTTGCCTCCTTCCAAACTCGCACAGCGGATGAGCCGTCTCTACCTGAAGAAAAGTAGGGGAGGGCTGAGAGAGCCCAGGAGGGGGCCCTTATGGAAGATCCCCTGCCCCAGTGAATTTCAGTGAGAAGAAAACCCCTTTCACGGTTGAGTTTTTCCCAGTTTCCCAAACAACCGGAACACCGACCTCTGTGTCGGTTCTCATTTTCACCTCCATCCTAGCAGACCCACTCTTTTAATACATGAAATCTTGATTATGACATTTTCAAACTTCTGTGGGCTCATCTCTAAGAGAGAACACTTTGCTCTCCGCAGCTCGTAATGTTTTTCCAATTTTCTTTTACCCTCATCCTCGCTGGACTGTTCTCCAGGCCACGGATGGAACCTAATACATTTGAAGACACTTGAAGACATAAATGCAAAGCGAGTCTATATTCAGTGTGCTTTTTCATGTTTTCAACACAAAGACTCTATTTTGTGCTACGATTCTAATGCTTCTCTGCTCGGCACATTTTTGGCTGTCTTAGGAGCAGGGAGCTCTGGATGACATCTGCACATGCTCATCCCAGTGGAAAGGCTGGCTTCAGACTCAGGAAGGAGGGAGAGGGGCACAGAGCAGGGAGCAAAGGTACTCCTCTGGGACTCGGGAGGCATGGGTGACTCAGGTTGGCCACTCAGTGGCTGACAGGGGCCACCTGGGCACGCTCAGTGTCCCCTTCTCATTGAATGCAAATACGAGGTTAAACAACAGCATAATACTTACGGATCTCGCAGTTTGCACCCACCCAGCCGTGAGGGCAGTGGCAGGTGTAACCATTGGGCTGGTCCAGGCAGGTACCAGCGTGATGGCATGGGGTACTGTCACATTCGTTGATGTCGATGTCACATTCGTCACCTACAAAGATAAAGAAACACAGTAAGGACAGCTGGCTTCACCAGCGGCGCTGTCACCCATCACTGCTCTGGCCAAGCAGAGATCCGAGGCCGGGGTCACGGTCTCCAGCAACGGATCCCAACTGGCTGTGTACATGAAGTGGGGAACTCTCCCCAAAGTCCCAGACAAGGGATCTTTTGCTGAAGTAAAACTAAAAAAGGAAAAAAAAAAATGGCACTGGTCAAAAGCATCTCCTTTAGTAGAGTCAAATAGTTAACTGAGGCTGATTCTCATGTCTGAAAAAACCTTTTGAGGTTGATGGGAACAGAGAACTGGGGTTCCTGATTTTATTTAAAAAGTCTATTTTATTTTGAATTCCATCCGCTGAATCTTCTTATTTATTTTTCTGAAACTCCAGAAAGCCAAAACTCACAGCTTATGATTTTTTTTGTGGCCAAGTGTTGGATATTTGACTATTTTCTGGAGAGTTCTAGGGCACAGCTGTGCGCCTAGCCAGAGTCAATTATGAACATTTACTTCACGTTCCAAATCCCTGGATATGTTTCTGGGAAATATGGAAATGCACAGAAAGAGCATCAGCAACCCCCTCTCCCATAAGAAAAGACAGTTCTGAGGTCTAGGGTTAGCCTAGCTCTGACTCAATCTCCCCTGGGAAACCATGACCCTGGGGAAGCTCACGTTCACTCCAGCCTGTCCTTCCCCCATGATGAAAAAGGGAGCTCTTGACCCTGCCTAGACCCAACATTTTGGGGCATCCCTGTCCCCATCAGAGAGAGCCTGGCTTAAACTAACAAACCAGACCATGGGCTGATGTCATGGTGGTCCAAACACCAATTTACAGGAAATAGCTTGTCATCACAAGTTACACAAACAAAGCCACCTTCACCGATTTTAAGCCATACTATGAGTCACTACAAGATGGGTCTGTGTCTCAAACCGAAAGGCATCTCATCAAATGAATGGAACAGGGCACTTCAAATTGAGGCAATTTCTCTTAAGAGTTTGAAAATGAGAAAAAGAAATTTTCAAAATATATCTCTATCTTCTTAGATACATGTAAAAAGTGATACTCAAAAACCAGAACAAACCACAAAACCCCTAGCAATGCCACAGTCATCGACCAAAGCAAAGGAGCAAAATCAAATATTTTGTCCGTTTTCAAAGGCGATGCTTCAGTGTGCACGCAGATAGTTACTTCCAGGCTTACTTAATTAGTATTAAAGTACTTTCCAATCTGCTGGTGGTTTACCTCGCCTTTATGAAACCACCATATGTCACTCCCAGCCCATTTTAGAGCAGGAGTCTCACGCTGAAATATTTCGTGCCTGTTTCATTTCACACTTGTTTCTTACCTGGCATCTGACTATTTTATTTTTAACTAAGTGAAATCTGTCGAATAAAACATTTACTCCTCGGAGGCCCTACTAGATTGATTGTAATTCAGTAGTGTCTAAGTGAATGTGTTTCCTGCAATAAATATAGTCATTTACATCAGTGGGAAAGACATGAAATGGATTGCCTCTCACTAACCTATTTCAAAGGTTGTCTTGCTATTAATGGGGCAATCGCTCAGAGTGTAAAAGGGCACAGACTAACCTATTACAGCCGGCATTACATGGTAGACTAGTTGAGGAGACATATAAACAAGAACGTGCTGAGAAACATTAAAAGGACTAAATCAAAGGCCTTGACAAATACATATGCATCAGTACTACTTTCCAATCATTTGGGAAGACAAACTTACTTGAGGCATTTATTGGACAGTGGCTGTCCTCAGCTGGCCATGGGAAAACTGCACGTTCTACAATAAGATGCCCCGTTACCTCTGCAGCCACAGCTGGAGAAACAGCCTGACTTCTCTGTGCTTCCACTGCCCGGCAACACTCAGAAGCTCCACTCTGCTCCGCAAGTCCAATGTCAGCCCCAAACCCCTCTAATCCCCTAAATTCTGGGCAGTCCTAGAGCTAGTCCAGCCCATCCGTTCCTGCTCTGGTCCAGAGATTTTTGGACCAGCGAGGTAAATGCCCAGTCCAGGTTCCAGATTAGCCCTAATGCATGTTTTGGTTCTTGGATCTCCAAGGGGCACTAATGTAGTTGGGAGAAATCCGCAGGCCGTAATTTTGTCTCCTCCTGGGCAGCGCCCACCCCCCCCCCCCCCCGCCCCACCAGATTGAAAGGATTTGATAGGAATAGAGAATGACAGGGGGAAATAGAATGAACTTGTAGGTATGTATGGATAAACTATCGAGACTCAGGATCTAAAGGACTGGGAACCAGAGAGAGTCCCAAGCCCATCCACGTCTGGATTTCTTCACCACTGTGTTCTTAGGGCCATACTGGGGACAGATTAAATCACACTAGCTAACGATATAAACTCTGGGGCCCAAACAGCCAGCAGCTAATTCCATAGCACAGGTTCTCTGGCTGACCCCAGGGGTGACGCATGGGGCACAGCAACCCTTGGATTACTCTAATGGCCTATCTTACAGACTGAGGCTCCTGCACCTCTGGTTGAATCGCTTATCCACCACCTGGCTCTCAGTTCCAGGCCTTCACCGTGCCCTAAACTGGCGGTAGGAATACGGACATGGGGTGATGCTGATGATGGAGCCCCTGGAGGAAAATTTTCAGCCATAAGACTCCCAAACACAACCACTCTTCTCTGCCTTACAGTGATCATGCTTTCTGACATCAGTCTTACACAAAGTACTTGAAGATTTATTATGAATTACAGAGAGCAACTTTGTTGTATGTATATTCATTTGCATGTAAATTCATTTCGAGTTTCCCATAGTAAGAGTATTATGTTTTTGTAAGCGCCTCAGCACCCCACCACTCCACTCAAGCAATATGCATTCTGGCTTATTTTAGAAGAGTTCTTGGTAGATTATATCACCTTGCCTTACGCAGAGTTGACTTAATAAATCTTTATGCTTTTGCTGGGTTGAGCCAGATGACTTTTTTGTTGACTCGCTTATTTTTTTTTTTTTTTAATTTGAGTTGGGGAAAAATCAATTACTTTTAAATCACTGTTGTGCTTGAATAACATTTGTAAAGAGAATACATAATGAAATTTCTACTTGACTAAGGCTGGAAATCAGAGTCTGAGCTTTAAATCTTTTACAATTGCTTTTCAATCTACTACTTTCTAAGAGGTAATACATAGAGTAGGTATCAAATTTGATAGTATTTATGCAAATTTACAAGTGTGCCCTTTAATTCTGTATGCTTTACTCAAATACATTAAAATGGAAAAAAATTAAAAAGTCACTGCTGTGAGTAAACCCTTCAATTAATACAGCCCACACTGCATGATATCAATGAAAATCATTATATTTAGAATACTGAGTATTAAATATAGAGCTACTGTGTGCCAGGCGCTGGACTGGGTACTTTAACTATACCTCCTCCATGCTCCCCAGGTATTTTATTCCAGATGAAATGAATGTTAAAAATGATCTGGAACTTCTTCTGCTGTGATGGAGTGACGGAAAGCTCTCTCGGCCTTCCATGGTAAAGCGGATGACATACATATTTAAGGAAAGGCACTTTTGAGACATTCGACAACAGGCAGTGCCCCCAAGAGAAGGAAATCAGAACAGCTGAGTGCCGTGATCATCCTGGCTTCCTGCCTGCAGCCAACTGAGAACACAGTGTCTCTCTGAACCAAGGACAACCGGACTTTGTGGGGGACGAGGTAGCTGCAACGTGTGGGACAGGCTTCCAAAAAAGATAGAGCCAGTCAGAAAAAGAGCATCAGAAATGTGCTGCGTCCCCTTGAGTTTGTTGCTAAATCCTATGTGTGAGTACGTTGGAACTCCATGGGCTTGGCAAACACCATGAAGGATGAGCAGTTCCCCGAGCTCCTAGAGGACTGTGTTCAAAGTCTCACAAGTCAGAATGCAGATATTTCATTGGCCACGCAGTGCTTCAGTGGGAAAAGGTGGCACCTCAGTGCTAGGGCATCTCTATCCCTAGAGAAAAGGCAACCACAGACCCACTCCCCAAAATATAAAAACAAACCTTGGAAGGATCAGTCAGGCCAGCAAGTAACTTACCTACCTGCCGGCGGGGGGTGGGGGGGAGAAGGGACAGCACTTAAAAAAAGAAACACAAAAAACCCTATCACTCAATAACTTAACTCACAATGACTGTCCATCCACACAAGGACCATTAGCTGTGCAAAGAAATAGGAATATGTGGCCCATAACCAAAAGAAATATCAGTCCAAAGACAGACGCAGAAATCACAGATGATGGTGAGTAAACAAGGAATTTGCTCAAAATGTGAAAGAAAACATGAACAAAATGAGGATAGAAATGAAAGATATAGAAAAGAACCAAATGGAACTTCTAGATATGAAAAATACAATATCTGAAATTAAAAACAATACTGGATGATTTTCACAGCAGACTAGATTCTGCAGAATAAATCAGTAAACTTGACAATAGCAGTAGAAGCTAAAGACACTGAGGCTCAGGAAAAAAATTATTTTAAACTCAATAGAGACTCAATGACCTGTTGTACAATTCTAAGTAGTCTAACAGATGTAATTAGAGTCCCAGGAAAGGGGAGTGAGGCATAAAATAATATTTGGTGGAATAATGGCTAAAAATGTACCAAATTTGAGGAAACTATAAAACCACAGATCCAAGAATTACACCAAATCCCAAGCAGGATAAACACCAACAAAATCACACCAAGGAACATCGTGATCAATTTGTTAAGAGCCAGTAATCAAGGACAAATCCTAAAAGCAGCCAGAATGAAATTTCTGCTTCCAAAACGGTGAGATGGAAATATTTTTCCTACTCCTCCTACAAGCAGAAACTCTCGACATTATACAGAAAACAAACACGAGAAGACTCTGAGAGGTCAGGAGGAGACAGACTGGCAGGGAAACTCAGGACTCATGGAACAATGCGGTGGTGAGGACCTGAGTTTTCTTCTGGCTTCTTATGTTCCAGATCAGATGCTGGAGAAACCAGCAACCCAGGAGTGCCCAAAAGTGCATGAAAAAAAAAAAAAAGCCCCAACTGCATGACACATTTACAAATACTCCATGGATCCAAGAGAAAGTCTAAAGGAACCTAAACAAAATTGAATGAAAATGAAAATATGACATAAAATTTGTGGGACACAGCCAAAGAATTGTTTTCTTTAAGATTTTATTTATTTACTTTAGGGAGAGAGAAAAAGAGAGAGAGAGAAGAGAGAATCACAAGTAGGCTCCATGATGAGTGCAGAGCCTGACATGGGGCTCGATCCCAGGACCCTGAGATCATGACCTGAGCCAAAATCAAGAGCCACCCAGGTGCCCCCACAGCCAAAGAATTGTTGAAGGGTGAATTTACGGCACCAAATTTTATACATGAGAAATAGGGAAGAGCCTCAAATCAATAATCTAAGGTCTCACCTAAACAACCTAGAAGAAGAGCAAAATCAACCTGAGCTGAAAAAGCCAATCTCATGAGGTAAATGTGCCATTGGATTGAGTGTCTAATTTATCTAACAATGATTGGCCTAATTCACTCCACTTAGTCAATTAGGGAGTTTTTGAGAGCTTAATAGTTGGCCAAGAGTAAGTTTTGCTAACTCTTAGGTAAAATGAAAGAGTATTTGGTGCCAAGGTAGCAATTCAAAGAGGACAGGCAGCATCATTCCTTAGGTGGTGGAAGTGAATATTTTACCAGACTCTTCCATGCCTGCTAACTCTCAGAATACTCTAGGTTCTTCTTAAAGCGGGAAGAGAGGTTCTATGATCAAAAATATTTGGAAAATAAACAAAGGCAAATAAAATTCTCTGTTGTATGACC
Source organism: Mirounga leonina (assembly GCF_011800145.1). Classification (NCBI taxonomy): domain Eukaryota; kingdom Metazoa; phylum Chordata; class Mammalia; order Carnivora; family Phocidae; genus Mirounga; species Mirounga leonina. The sequence goes on along the minus strand of NW_023270377.1, from coordinate 9,387,797 downwards.
TCTCAGAGCCTGCAGTTCCCAGACACCCTTTATGAATCTCCACATGGTACCAAGTCCCAAATTTATTTGGCCACAGATGTTTTTTCCAAGAAGCATCTCATGGGACCAGTGTTCTCTAAAACAAATTAACAGCACAGATCTCCAAACAACTTTGGGAACTGTTCTGTGCTCCTCTGCAGCCAGAACAGTTACCAGGGCTGAAGAGAAATAGACATTTGTTGTTTTCAAAGACCAGTTTAGAGCGATGTTGGAACATGCTTCACGGAGGAGTCCAACCTCTCCCTCTGATCAGGGTGAGTACCATGGAAGAGATGCCTAGGGGTGGGGTGGGGGAGCAGAGAGAACCAGGAGGCAGGAGATGGAGGGAAAAACATTACTGAGAAGACCCTGACTCAGGGTGTTCAGGAACCAGCCAGGGCAAGGCTGGAAATGCTGGATGGGGCCAGACTGCTGGGGTCTCGACAATCATGCTAAGGGCTTTGATCTTTTCTTAAAAACAATGAAATACCAATAAGCAATGTTTAAGCAGCAAGCAACGGGATTAGACATTCATTTCATAAGGTCTCCGCAGTGTGGAGAATGCGTTAGGGGTGAAGGCGAAGGGGTGTGGGGTGATCAGTTAGAGGGGCTGCACTCATGTGGGCAGGACATGAAGGCAGCCCAGTGTCGGCTCCAGGAAGTGAGAGCAACTAAGAGGTTCTAGGATTCTTTGGTGGTTGGATGCATGTAAGGGAGAAAAGGATGAGAGGACAAAATGAGTCCCTGGTTTCTGGCCAGAACAACTTGAGGTGCTGGTAATACCATTTATTGAGCTAGCAAACATTTCAAGAAGGAAGGGAGGGGACACCTGGGTGGCTTAGTCAGTTAGTCATCCCACTCTTGGTTTCAGCTCGGGCCATGATCTCAGGGTCCTGGGATCAAGCCCCGAGTAGGGCTCTGCGCTCATCAGGGAGTCTGCTTGAGATTCTCTCCCTCTCCCTCTGGGCCCCTCCCCACCCTCTTTCTCTCTAAAATAAATAAATAAATCTTAAAAAAAAAAAAAAAAAAGAAGGAAGGGAGAAGAAAATCTATATCTCTGGGTATCTTTGAGAGCTACCCAAGAGCGAATGCTGATTAGGAAGTTGGAGATTTGGTAAATATTCTGGAGAAAAGATTGCATTTTATCTCCCATAGGATACCAAGATAAATTTCAAATGGATTAAAGAGTTGCATGCACAAAATTAACTCCTATGTTATTAGGATAATATAGGGAAACGTTTATAAAATCTTGATGTGTATGGTTTTTCAACATGAAACTACAAGAAAAGAAAGCAAAAGAAAATATAAAGATTTAATTATATAAAAATAAAATATAGGAAAACAAAACACTCATACATTTAAAAGGCAAATGGCAGTAGAAAAATATTTTCAACCTATGGAATATAAAATGTCATATACTTACTAAAAAGGGCTATTTCAAATCAAATCAAGAATAAAAATTAATATAAGTGTTCGTTAACTGGGATTAAAATAAAAATTTAAAGTAAAAGAAAGGAAGGAAGGTAGGAAGGCTGGTTAACATAAATGGTAGAAAAGCAAAGAAAGGATATGAATAGGGAGTTTATAAAAGAAGAGAGACAAATAACCACACATTTATTTTGAAAGTATTCAACCTCACTATGAATCGAAGACCTACAAACTAAGACAACACTTAAAGGGCATTTTTGGCCACCAAAATGACAACTGTCAGCATCTCTATGAAGTCAAGAAAACAGGTGTCCCTGTACATTCTCGGTAGGAGTGAATTTGGTACAGTGTTTTTTCTCAAGAGCAATATGGAAATATGTACATATTTTCCTGAACCCTGGGACTCCGGGAAATTAGCTCAAAGAAATAATCAGACACATCCACAAAGATGTATATACAAGAATACTCATAGCAATGTTGTTTACAATAGGGAACAGTTCTCAACTCCCCCAAAAGCTGAACTGGCCATGTGTTAGGAAAAAAACATTTTATATAATGGGCTAAAGGGCAGCCAGTAAAAATGATGAAACATTTATGATATACATGTATTTTTAAGTGAGAAGTAGGTTACAATATGGTAGGAGAATTACAATTCCTTTTTGAATTCAAACATACACACGTACACATTCTATGCTATATGTTATACACACAGACCTTCAGGAAAATCTCTGGATATATGTATCAAGATATTAACAATGGCTGCCTCTGAGCGGTGCGGTGCTAAGCGGTGGGGTTTTTTCCTATGGTCTTATATTTTCTAATCTTCCCTCCATGCTTTTTATGATTTGTGAGATAAAAATGTGAGAAAAAAACACCCAGAATGCTTCCCGAATATTATTTTTGCATTCATTGATGAGTATAAACGTCTGTGTGTGTTTATAAACCAGTCAGCAAAACAAAACCATCTGCGAATCATTTTCTGGAATGAGCCCACTTCTCAGTCCCAGGAAAACCCAAAAGGAAAAACACAGGATGTGACACAGATAAATAGAAGGAAGATCAGAAGTCGTTTCTCCCACATCTTGACTGTTGGCATCTTCCCCAGTGAAATCCTCCAGGGTTTGGGGGGCGCCCAGCGGCTCGGCAGGGGAGAGGGGAGTAGGGATCGGGGAGCGGGCAAGGTGCTCTCCTGCAGCTAAGTCCCCACCTTCTTCTGTGAGCACTCTATATGTCAACCTTTCCCAACTCGCAAACCAGAGTGACCCAGATGCTTCTGTTGGTTGAGCAAGCTCTTGAAACCTCGACTTGTCTGATGCTCTGCATTTCAGGACTCTTGGGTTCTGATGGAAAAGCAAAGGATCGACCTTTTCTACCCCCGTGGTTCATGGTTCCTTCTGAGAATACAATGAAAATGGGAACCTCCTCTCAACAGATTCACATCCATACAATGTTTCACATCCAATTTCAGGGATTCAAAACCTCCCTGAAGCCCATAGGGTAGGGGGTGATCTAGAAGGATCCCTAGTCTAGAAATGACTCTTCCCACTCAGAGCTCAGAGGCCACCAGGGCTTCTCTTGCATGCAGCCCTGCCCCCTGCCCCCTGCCCCCTGCTCTCCTCATCTGCTTTGCTCTTGGCAGTTTTCTCTCCCCATCCCCCACACCTCCAGCATCTCTACCTTCACTAACAAGCACCCCCGATGCTAGAGTCACTCCCTCACTGCCCACCACCACCACCTCCCTTCCTCTTTCAATATCCTGCCACTGTTGCATCTTTCCGTAAAAATAAATGCGGTCACCCAATGCAATTTCTAGAAAAGACGCATTTGATCCTTCCTTTCCCCTCCTTCCGTGAACACTTAAACTTTCTCAGCTGCTGGTGTAATGGCTCATTGCTCGTGTTTCAAAGCTGCAGTTCTGGAAACGTACAGCAATGACAATATCAGCAAGTCTCTGTACCAAATGCTGGCTTCAGAAGAACCTCCTGCAATGACAACACAGCCAATTGTTTTATAGATTTTTGTCCAAGCAGTGCCTAGTCGCATTTTGCAACCGTTTTCATATTTTGCAATAATGTATGCATAGAGATCTCTGAGGTTTTTTGTTTTTGTTTTGTTTTTAACAGCGGCCATCTTCGGGATTTGGGGGTAGATTTGAAAACTCAGCCCCCGGCTCACTTGCCTGTAAACCCAGGGGTGCAAACACAGGTGCTATTTAGGCCCTCGCCGTCACAGGTGCCTCCGTTCAGACAGCTGATGTTAGCGCAGGGGTCCTTGTACGACTCACAGTGTATTCCTGCGGAGAAACAGATGCAAAAGGGGTCACTCATTAAGGGATCTCCAGCCCCCATGGCCTCTAAAAGCCAAGTGTTGGGACAGCCCAGAACTCTGTGAAGAAAGCTTCCCAGAGGCACATGTGTGTGCGTGCGTATATGTGTGTGAGTGCACACCCGTGTGCCCACTCTTGCCTAGACTGTCGTGAGGACACGCCTTATGAGAACACAACAAATCCATTCTCTGCTTTTAGGTCCCACCATCGTCATTTATCTGTACTTTCTCTGACGCCCTGTCCCAAAGTCTGGGGAACAGCAAGTTAGAAGCCTGAAAGATAACATTTATCAGAATGTTTTCAAAGTCTCCAAAAGAAACAGAAAATAGCCAGACATCCTTTATAAGATGTTGATATAATTAATAAGCAGCCTCCTGATGGGGAAGATGAGGAGTCAGATATCGAAATGAGCTCTGCTTCTACTTTGGGGAACTGCAGAGCAGAAAGGGAGCCACGGGGTACTTAGACTTTATTCTAAAAGACCAAATCCGATCATCAGGTACCAAAGTTAACGTGTTGTGCGCTAGCTTTGTCCCAGGCCCCCACACCGGGCTTTGCATCTCACTGGATCTTGGCAACAACACTAGGAGACAAACAGCCTTATTCCTCCCCCACCCCCATTTTGCAGATGAGGAGACCAAGAAAAAGCACGTGGGGTCACGAGGCTGGGGGGGGGGGCAGCTGGGACTGGAAACCACCAGCGATCTGAATCTGAGCCTGTGCTTGCTGGGTAGTTTGCTGAGAATGAGCTCAGACTGGCCGTGGAAATGTACGAAATTCCACAGAGCTCAGCACCCATTTCACAAAAAGTAGGCATTGCACAAATCTTTACAGCAAAAGCAGTTTCCCATGGGTGAAAAAAAAAAAGTTTATGTGTGCCTGTGTGTATGCAAAAGTAGGGCTGAGGGACTGAATTATTTTGGCTTTCACGTCAGGGATTTCTATATTGGTGGAATTTTTTTTTCAATGAGTAATTATTGCTTTATAATTTTCTAAAAAACTTTAAAAATCCAGTGTTATTTGAAAGGTAAGATTTCTGCTGTTGTTTCACTGGAAGGTCAAGATAGATGAATGGGTTAATCTCTCCTCTCTCTCTCATCCCTGCCCTTTGGAGGGGAAGATAGATTATATTATATTCTGTATAAGGATGTATATAGTGATACATTCACCCTTCCTGACAGCCTCGTGAAATAAGCAGAAAGCAAATAGTAACGGAATGGTATTTACTCAATTTCTCTCCACTTCATTACTGAGCTCATATTGTGCAAAGGACGGCCACACCCAGTGACTCATCATTTAGTCACTGAAATTATTCTTGTTGGGATTTTTATCTATCATTTCTTTTTCAGTGTCTTAAGAAGTCGGGCTCAAGAAGGAGGAAAAAAGTATAAGAGGAAAGAAAAACAGAACTGCCTATCTGTATTCATACTAACAACCTCTTTGAGCCTGGCAAAGCATTTAGAATGGATGGTTTTTCATTCTGTTTTATCCTTTGCCCCTCGTGCCCATCCCATGAATAATATTCTGTCAGATATTTTCCCAAAGTGACTTTTAGGTCCTTGCTGGCTTTTCTCCCTGCACCTACCACCCCGATCCTACCTCCTCAGGCCTGGTGGGACGTGGTCCCCTAAAGCCCCATCCGAGCTCCCTCCCTGTCTCCAGTGACTGGAATGAGCCTCCCTGGCTTTCACAGTCCTTAAGTAACCCAGGCAACCCAGGTGATGTACAAGATCAAACTAATTTAAAGATGTGCATAAAACTGGTAATGTTTTCTCACTTGGGTGTGTACAGCCTTTTCACCCAGAAGCTTCTATTTTCCCACTGATTCCCAAGTAGCACGGGCTCAACCAAAAGAATAAAATGCAAAACAGTCTTTTCTGCTTCAAAGTGTTTATCAAAAAACAAAGATCTACATATTTTCAAATTCCCATGGGGCTGATCAATGGAAACCAGGTGACAGAAAAGGCTTTCAAATGTAATGGGAAATACAGCTATAACCAAAGTTCAGAGATGCCTGGAATCTAAAAAGGCATCTAAAGAAAGAATGACCAAAGATGATCTTTACTGGGTTTCTAGTAATGCGTTAGCCAATGAAGCCTGCATAATATAAATACAATGAATATATTAACACATAGAGGACCACATTTTTCAAATGAGGCAGAAAAGCAAATTGTAGGTTAAATATTTGAACATCTTAACCTTAAACGATTTGGTAAGATAGATTTGATGAAAACACCCAAGATAATAGCAATTTCGATCTTTTGGGTGTTTTTGTTTTGTTTTGTTTTTCGCAATAATTTTATCCCTTGTTATTTCTCTTTTTCAAAAGATATTGGGTCACTTGAGATTGAGAGTTTTCTGGCAGCAAGATCAGACAAAAGCTCATCTTCATGGAAACACGATGGCTATGAAGCAAGATGGTCTTAAAAGTCCCCAGTGAGCACTTGGTTTCTATACGCCAAGCCTTGCTAATTCCTGTATAAAAACTATTTGTCATATTGCTCAGCTTGTCTTAAGAGCTGAACAACCATGAGCTGGAAACCTTGAATACAGAGAATAGAGAGTCATGAACACTACTGATGTGCCAAGGAGCCTCCTCTCAAACGCTCCTTCTCAGGCCCCTTTCCCCAGGGGCCCTGAACATTGGCACCACGCTGAGTGTTAGGCGTCCGTTTCCTCTGACAAGAATGCTTTCCTTTCCTTCTGCCCAGGCTGGTCTCCACCTGGCACATTCTATCTGTCAAAGCCTAACTCAAATGCTCTTTCTCTGGAAAGCTGAACCTGAGTCTCCCGAGACAGAGCTCCATTTTTCCACCATCGTGCATTGAGAGCATGCTGAGATTCGCACTGTTACAGACTTTACTGTGTTAAAGCATGACTTATCTGTTCTCCTGTCTGATCCATCTCCCCCCCACCCAACAAATCTCTGAGGTCCCTTAGAGCAGAGGCCATGATTTAACGCATGGAAGAAGTTCTGGACGTATCACCAGAATCCTGTCCTTTCAGGAGGGGCGACGGTCCGTGTACTTTGGCTGACACACAGGTGGGACTGCCAGAGGAGTGAGAAGCCATTCCAAATCTGGCTCAAAAACACCCTATTTTGTCAGGGAAAACCAGGTCCACACTTCAAATTAAGTCTGTGGAACGACACATGCATCACCCATTTGGCAAAGGACGTAGCACGCACTATTACAAAACTTATGTTTAGTCTCAAGCAAAAATAAACTGTAATTCAGTCAAAACTAATAAAAATTCATACTTTTCATATTAAGGGATAGAGAGGCAATGTTTCTGAAAAGATCTCTATTCCAACAGGGCTCTGTATAGAAGTTAATTTTAGAATTAAAATGAGCAAAAATTCAAAGAGGAGCACGCCAACTGTAAATCTTTGTTGCCATCACAATTTAGTCGTGATTAATATTTTGAAAACTGGAAGTCACTATTTTAGCTCCAGGAAAATTAAGTCAGGTAAAGAAATTAACTCTATATGTTCTTTGAACTTAATATTCATTTTAAGACACCATCTTATTCTATTCAAACTTATTTCCTCCACAAAAAATTTCCCAGTATTTCAACCATCACAGAGGCCAATCCCTTCTAAACTTCCTTTCCCTCAGAAATGATAACTGACATCTCGACCTTGGCCTCATTATTTCTTTTGTGTGTGCCAGTCTCAGCCTGCTCCTCTGGCTAAATAATAGCCTAAAAAAGGAAGAAACCCTGACTTATCCATTTTTGTATCTATCCCACTATTTGAGAAGGGCTACATACACAAAATATCCAGAAATTCTTGTTCACTGGTTACACAGAAAAAAGCAATTCGGGCAAACAAAGAAAGTGTTCTCATCTTCAATTACAAATTTCTGTAGACTTTTAAAATAAACAATTAGGTACAATGTGATCGAACCTATAACCCAGTGATCTCATTTCTGAAACCCAATCCCACCCCCCAAATTCAGAAAGTATAAAAATTATATGCATAAAGATGTTCATTTCAGAATTGTTTATAACAGCCTCACATCAGATGCCACAAGGGAACGGATAAATATTCCCCTAGGGGAATATTACATAGCCATTTAATATAGAAATCTATAGCTTCCTAGCAAAATCTAAATCAAACATACTACAAAAGGAAGGTATGGGAAGAACAATATAAAAATTATAGGCATACTCCATTGTATCTGTGAAAACATGGATATTTAAAAAGGATGGAGGCAACAGAGATGCTTACTGCTCTTGTATTCTGTTGAAAACTATGCGATATCTCAAATTTTCTTCTTTCCAGAAATTGTATTATTGTTGCACTGTTTTCATAATTAAAAATTGAAATATTTTCTTTATAACTTTATAACTTTAGCACCAAAATTTCCAAATTAGTATGCTATTGATCATTTAGTTTGTCCTACTAAAATAAAAGTCAACAGCATATGGGGAAACTTGACTTTTTGACAATATGAAGTTGTGAACTAACCAAGGTCTTAAAAGTCTTGCCATGAACTAGCTCTGAGCTAATTTTGGAGGAGGGATGAGCATTTCGGTACGTCCAAAGGGAGGTTACTCCAAGTCCCTCCACGCATTTTGCTTCTAACAATTTCACGATCTACAGCGGAAATTTTCTGGGAAAACATTCATGTTGGTTTCCTTTATTTAATCAGTGCGTTAAGCAGCAATTCCAATTCAACTAAAGATGGCTGTTGAGCATTTGCCTTTGTGTAAGCCACCACATCAAGGGCTGCAGAGAACTGACAGGGGAAAAAAAAAAGAAACTTAATATAGTCTCTGCCTTTCAGGAGATGATGATTTAGCCTAAGAAAGGGAATTTCTACAAGGTTGACCAGCAGTGTCACAGCAAATACAGAGACAAGGTTGGGAGAGGTCAAGGAGGGAGGTGTCACATGTTTGGGGACCCAACATTGCAGTCAGTGGATGCAGGGCTGGATGAGGGCAAAGAGTAGGGGGGAGAAGGAGGGGACAAGAAGGAAACCCGGGGACCAATGACATTCATGGTGTCCAGAGGGCAAGGATTCGGTGAGGGCAGGGAGACAAGAGTCAGGGGACAGGATCGAAGCCGCAGAAGGAAGCTAAAGCAGAGTGAGTTTCAAGAGGGAGCCATGGTCAGTGGGGCAAGGAAGCAGGAAGCCAGGACCTGGGAGTCAGAAGCTGGAGGGGTAGGCTTCGGGATCTCATTGAAAAATGTCTTCAGTTAGGTCACCGCGAGATCCATTTTAGCGGAACGGTGTGAACAAGACCCAAACTGAGGAGGATTAAGAAAAGAACAAAAATGTTACAAACTGAGAGGCTATCTATAGCAACTCTAGGGAAACTTGCTTGTAAAATAAAGAGGAAGAGAGAGGAAGTAAGTAGAGGAGGACAGAGCCAATGAAAGGTATTTTTTTTCCAATTTACATGGAATGTATTTAGAAGTTTAAAAACATTTCTTTTCTCTACTTAGCAGCCCAATTTCTCCAACACCATTTATGAAAAACAAAACAAAACAAAACAATTCCTCCCCATTTATAGCAATTTCTCCTTAAGAGTCATACGTTATTACAGATGATGGTTTCTGGGCCATTATTCAGTTTTGGTTAGCTGTCCATTCTTACACCCATAACACCTGAATGTAGTAATAATAAACAAATAATAATAAAACACCTGGCAAAAGCTCCCCCCCTTGCTCTCCTTTTTCAAAATGTTCTTAGCTATACTTGCCTTACCTCCTATTACACGCATTCTTTTTAGAAAGTCATATTCATTTCTTTAAGTTCTATTTTAACATAAAACAGTAAAGACCACCACTTAAAAAAATGTACATGTAAAGTAAGAGGTTCAAGTCTCAACTCCCACCCTCAACACACCACCCACCTAAGTTCTAACTCCAGAGGTAAGTACTAGTCAGGACTTGCTGCCCACCTGTCTGGTAGGTTCCCGAGTTTATGCCCACAACCTACATGTAAATATATGTTCAGGGAAATGCTTCCAAATGTCCATCCCCAAGGAGAGATTGGAGGGCATGACTTAGCTCCCTCCACCTGTCTCTTACTTCCTTCTACCACCCACCACTCCCTCCCCACCACTCTTACTTTAGAAGTCTGACCATTTACGCTGCTAGGCTTTGCCTTCGGGAGTCTTACTTTAAATCTAAACCTAAAGGTCTCTACACATCTACCCAAATTAAATGATCACTTTACCTGCCCATCTGAGATCTTTAACAGATGTGTATGTCTTCCAACCCTTCCCATCCCCACCCCCTTCAACTCATGGATTTAGTTAAGATGATAGGAAACTTGAATGTGGTCATTTAAATTTTTCCTTAAGAATGGGTATGATGGACACACCCTAGGGGGATCCTCAATGAGTCACACCCTTCCCTTGCATGTGAGCTTTGAACCAAGAGCATCTGGCAAAAGTTAAGCGATTTTGAAGATGCAGTTAACGTCCCTAATCAGTTCAATTTGTGTTGATGTCAGGTGGGCCAGACCTAATCAGGTGATATTTTTAGTGGGTGCAGTCTTCTCTCCTGAAGTGAGAGACATGAAACAGCACAAGCTCTCTTTCATATCCCCTTCACTGCTACCTTTCAAGGAGCAAGCTACCATGAATTCTACAGCCACAAGGTTATGAATTCTGCCAACAACTGGAGGGAACACAAGGGTTGACCCTTTCCTATTCAAGCCTCAGATGAGAACTCAGTTCAGCCAACATCTTGATTCCAGCCTTGTGGGACCCTGAGCAGGGAGTCCACAAAGACATGCCTGGACCAAAGGAACCGTTAGCAACTAAAAGGGTATCATTTCACACCACTACTTTGTGGTGATTCATTACACAGCAGAACTAATTGGTAAAGCAGGTATAACTTGTTTTCAGAAGACTTTTCCTCACCATTAAATTACCGTCCACAATCACTTTAATATCATCTATTTAGGTTTATCCCTGCATTTAAAGGAGTCTGTTCAACCCTCTTCTTCCTGTTCTCTATCTTCCCCTATCTAGTTATATTTGTTCTGATTTAGGTCCAGCTGAGTGAGAATACTTTTTAAAATGATTTTCTTAGAAAGGGGACATGGCGTTATGTTTTCTGTATCCTTATATGTGCCAAACGTCTTTCTTTTGCCCTCAAATGTCAAGACTACCTGTCCTTTGCACTGAGCAGCCTGAAACATTGCTCCACTATTGCTTAGTTTCATTACAGAGAGGAGGAGGTCAGTGCAGATTTGATTCTCTTTCTTTTGTATGTAACTTGTACTCCCTGTGAAGACTCTTATAAAAAAAAAAGATTTCTCTTCATCCTTAGATTTAGAAATTTTACTAGGAAATCTCAAATGGTGTATCATCTCTTTCATTAACCCCTCTAGCATTCTGCAAGCCCTATTCATTCTATTTGAAAACTTCAGTTTTCCCCAGCTCATAGACTTCTCCTTCTAGTAATTAGTTGATTCTGGTTTTATTTCCATGTGTTACTTCTTCCTCTGAGCATCCACCATCCAGATGGAAACAGAGCTCCTGGATCTTCTCTCCACAGTTCCTATCTTGTCAGTCAGGATTTCCCTTTCCTCATATTTTCACTTCTACCATGAAACGGTTCCTCCTTTGGCGATTTCCAGATCCAGATTCAAGTTTGGGTAATATATATTACTTTCTTCATTTCCTCCCTGGAGTGGTTGGAGTTGTTGGTTGTTGTTGCAATTTCATTTTTATTTTCCAGATTATTTTCCCTTTTTGAGCTGTTGAGACAGGCTCCCCGTACTGGCCAGGGTGAAGGTTGCCAACATCAGGCAGAGACAGATGCCGCTGGAGACTCCCCTCCAGTGCTAGACAGGCCGGCCAACTGGTAACCCTGTATACTAAGGCACAGGGTGGAGGCCTCCCACTTTGGGAGGCTCAGGGCTCTCCAGGAATGAATAGAGACCATTTTCTCTCAGCCATACAGAAAATAAAGGACCAGCTCAGCCCAACTGTGCAGTTATATTAGAGGGCAGCCAGTCTCCATGAGACCCCACCCCCCAGCTCATTAGGTCACATGGAGCACATTCACAGCATATACTTCCTCTTTGTAAACTGAGGGTCCTTGGAGCTCTGCTAGCCATTGATTCAGTTCTCCCCTAACCTGTGGTGTGCAAAGGTTCCCAACACCTGCATCCTCTCCTTGAGAATCCAAATCCCCTGATATGTTGGGATATCCTCCAGAGTCACTTTCCTTCTTGGGTCATCCCTCACAGAGAGTCAGTAACTGATGGAGGCAAGTCCCAGAAAGATAGAAGGGGCGGAATTTCGAGTATATATAGAAGGATCAACATATGTATCTGTGGCTCATGGTGTGTAATTGTATTTGTTACTGCTTAGTCACGAGAGCATGAGCAATGCCTCAAAGATAGGAAAACTGTATCATCAACTGAAGAATTTGGAATTTTTAATTTTCGAAGCACATCCACTACTAATTTTGTCATTGAAGAATTTCAAAATGTCGGTAAACATCATTGTCCTTGCTTTATACAGACAAAATAAAGACTGGTCAGCTTAAGAGTTTACTCCCAGCTCAGCAGGAAGCCTGTGGCACGACTAGGCTGAGCTACTTAGAGGTCTCCTGACTCACTGCTCCTTTATTCTTCTTTCCAGAATCGACCAGACTCCCTATTTCTCAATACTCTGAAAACCCTGGAATGAAATCCACGTGAATGAAGCCAGAACATCTGCCCTTGCGGAAATGGTGGACTTTGGCTCTAAATGGGCATCACACTGGGAGAGAAGAAGCAGATCTCCTGAACATAAAGCAAACACTTGGCCCAGCCTCATCCCTTCCAGCCAGAGAGACCAGATCAAGTTCATCCATGTGGCCTACACACCCTGAAGCCCCACCAAAAAGACCACTAAATAACGGTGGGTCCATCCAATGAGAAGGAACAGCAGCTGCAAGGCCAGGTTACCAGGCAGATGGATGGTATCAAGTAAGCAGTGCTGGGAGCCAGAGGTTAAATGAAATGGCTATAAATAGAGCCCACAGACGCATTACAAAAATCTAAACCCAGCCCTGAAGTTGTGGCTTAGAGAAACGTGCGTGGCAGCTGATAAACACGATTTCCTGGCGTGGTGCCGTCCAAGGGTATCTGGGCTTAGAATGGAGCCACACCATTGAGCCGACTGGGGAGGCAGAAGAAAGGGCATTAGGGACATGCTGGCTGGGCTTCTGAGGGACACCACTGCCACCTCACAGGGTTATTGGGAGGACTGTGTGAGTTCATGCACACGAGGGCTTAGAACAAGGTCTGCACGTTACAAACACTCTGTCGATGTCGGCTATTTTTCCAGAGTGACTTTGACACGCATCCACTCAAATGAGCTAACATTTCCCTTGCAACTGACTCATTTAATGAGAATTAACTTTTTTCCAACATGTGAGATTCCACCTGCGTCCTCCACCGACAGCACAGCATCCTGTCTCTGCCCAGCGAGCCCCACAGCCCTGTGCTTTGATCTATGTCTGACGGGGCACTTAGGCTCACTTCTCACCATCGGCCTTGTACACATTCAACAGAGAAAAGAGTGAGGATACGGGAAGAAGGAAAGGGCAGGAGAGAGATTTTTCAGTTTATCAAGAGGAAACCCCAGGCTTGCTAATTGCTCTCTTCGGTCCCATAAATCATCCCATCTCCAGCATTTGGGTTTTACCCTGAATAATGTAATGCTCCAATTAGAGGTTTATGCATTTGAGTTGAGAAATCCATGACGTCATTTAGGCCACTCGGGCATAAGAAGGCCAAGCGGTGCTCACCTTTGTATTCCGCCAGGCACACGCACTCATAGCCATTAACGAGGTCCCTGCAGGTGGCGGCGTTCAGGCAAGGGGCAGAGAGGCACTCGTTATATTCCTCCTCACAGTAGAGGCCGTGGTAACCTGAAGGGCAGAGAAAAAGGCCTGTGGTCAAATGGGTTCCATTTAAATCCACGCTGGACCAGCTTACAAGAAAGGTGGCGGGGTCGGCATGGGAAGCACGGGACAGAAAGACGGGATTTCAGGAGTTGGGTCCCCTGGGGTATAATTGAAATGTGGCTTTCTGGGAAGGCTAGGAAGAGTGTGTTCTCATCACCCTTTTTCAGGATCCCAAGTATAAAAGGAATGATCCCATTTATCTACCAGAAGGTCTCATTACTACATTACTAGTGACCCAGAGACCGGGGTCACAGAGTACATTGGCTGTGGCCACAGGAGATAGGGATGATCACAGCGGGGCTGACAGCATGGAAAGAACAGCTCCTTTCAAAGATGTGGACCACTCCTCCAATCAGAAAGCCATATCTAGCAACTAAAGAGAATTTTATTAAAAGAGAAAGGGATCCATGTATTTCCTTTGCTCTTCAGGTCAAGAAGAAAGTCAGCTAAAAAGGCTTCACTGAAATTCCTGATAAAATGTGGGGTAATTCTTTTTAATTAATTTATTTTTTTTTAAGATTTTATTTATTTATTTGAGAGAGAGAGAATGAGAGAGAGAGAGAGCTTGAGAGGGGTAGGGCCAGAGGGAGAAGCAGACTCCCCGCTGAGCAGGGAGCCTGACGCGGGACTCGATCGCGGGACTCGATCCCGGGACTCGATCCCGGGACTCCAGGATCATGACCTGAGCCGAAGGCAGTCGCTCAACCAACTGAGCCACCCAGGCGCCCCAATTCTTTTTAATTTAAAATTGTGATTTGCTTGGGGCATCTGGGTGGCTCAGTTGGTTGAGCACCTGATTTCGGCTCAGGTCATGATCTCAGGGTCCTGGGATCGAGCCCCGCATTGGGCTCCGTGCTCCGCGGGGAATCTGCTTGTCCCTCTCTCTCTGCTCACTCTCTCAAATAAATAAAATCTTTAAAAAAAAATAAAAGAACTATTATCTCAATTATAATATTTTAAATTGTACTTTAAAATTCTAGTTGTTAAAAATAAGAGCAATGAAGAAAAAGAAACCAACAGTTTCCCAATAAAGACGGCTTTTACTCTGTTTGCAACACAGGTGTTTATTCTAAAGGACAAGAAGACAACATTCTTTGAGATTCACTCATGAATGTTACACTGTTTTTAACTTTCAAAAACATGCGTCAGTGCCAATTTGCAGTGAAACCGAGCCATTTTTTTTTCCTGGCCCTGTCCAAACAATGAGAAGCACGTGAGTGCTTTCAAAAATCACCCTGCCTGTGTTGGTTCTGAATTCAGATAAGCAGAAAAAATAAACCCTTGCTCAAATGAGAACTAGAACTACTAGTTTGTTTGGTTTTTTTCCCCAGCTTTCCAACTCATAGCCAACCCTCAAACTCAGAAAGTTCCATCAGGACATGCTAATGTGTTGAACTGTTTTGTTTCTCGTGCCTATCGCAAAAGTAGGTTAAGCCCCTATCTGCAGTATTAACGGAGTACTTTTTTTCAAGTTTGTTGCCATTTCAGTTGTTTCTGAACTGCCTTCCAAAATGAGGCAGTGATAATAGCCCCTCTGAGGAGACCTTGACCTACCTGAGACAAACAGGCCATGGTTTTCAATTCTTCCATCTTACCCTACTTTTTGTAATTTTAGGGAAGTATTTCCTATTTCCCTTCATCAGTATTTTGATCATCTAGATCAGAGTTTCTCAACTGACAGCAATTTTGCCCCCAGAATTTGGCAATGTTTGGAGACACTTTTGGTTGTCACAACTAGGGTGGAGGGGAAGGAGCCTGCCACTGGTATCTAGCATCAGGATGCTACTAAACATCCTGGGAGGCACGGGACAGCCCTCCATGACCGCTCCCCCCCCCAAAAAAAGATCCAGCTAAAATGCTAACAGAGTCAGATGGAGAACCCTGCTCTAGATTAAGGATCAGCAAACTGGCTCACAGGCCAAATCCATCCCGGTCTGGTTTTGTAAATAAAGTTTTATTGAGACACAGTCACACTCATCCATTCATGTATTGTCTATGGCTGTGTTCCCACTACAACGGCAGCCTGAGTAGTTGCAACAGAGACCATAGGGCCTGCGAAGCCCAAAATCCTTACTAGCTGGCCTCTTGGAGAACAAGTTTGCTGACTCCTGATCTGGGTTCAACAGAAAACCTTTCTTTTTTTTTTAAGATTTTATTTATTTATTTGAGAGAGAATGAGATAGAGAGCATGAGAGGGGGAGGATCAGAGGGAGAAGCAGACTCCCTGCTGAACAGGGAGCCCGATGCGGGACTCGATCCCGGGACTCCAGGATCATGACCTGAGCCGAAGGCAGTCGCTTAACCAACTGAGCCACCCAGGCGCCCCAGAAAACCTTTCTTTTTATGAGTTTTGGGCATTAACTCTTTATCGAATAGATGGCTTGCAAGCATTTTCTGCCATTCCAGAGTTGGCTTTTATTAAGCAATTTATTGCTTCCTCTGCTGTGTTGTTTTTTAGTTTTAGCCCCACTTGTCTATTTTTGCTTTTATTGTCTGTGCTTTTGTTATCATACCCAAGAAATCACTGCCAAGATCAATATTATGAAGGTTTTCCCCTACGTTTTCTTCTAGGAGTGTTACAGTTTCAGGTCTAACATTTAAGTCTTTAATCCATTTTGAGTTGCTTTTTGTGGAAGGTGTAAGAGAATACAAATAGCCAAGAGGTACGCAAGAAGATGCTCAACACCACCAATCAGCAGGGAAATGCAAATCAAAACCACAATGAGATATCACATCACACCTGTTAGAACAGACATTATAAACACACAGAGAGAGAGAGAGAGAGAAAACAGTAAGTGTTGGCAAGGATATGGAGAAATTGGAACCCTTGTACACTGCTGGTGGAAATGTGAAATGGCGCAACTGCTATGGAAAACAATACAGAGAATCCCCCCAAAATTAAAAATAGAACTATCATATGAATTATAATCCCATTTGTAGGATTTATCCAAAATAATGGAAAACAGGATCTCAAAGAGATATTTGCATTCCCATATTCATTGCAGCATTATTCACAATAGCCAAGAGGTAGAATCAACCAAAATGTCAATCAACGATGAATGGATAAAGAAAATGCAGTTTATACATACGATGGAATATTATTCAGCCCTTAAAAAAGGAAAGAAATCTTGTCATATGCTATAACATGGATGAACCTTGAGACTATAAGCTAAGTGAAATAAGCCAGTCACAGAAGGACAAATATTTCATGATTCCAGTTATATGAGGCATCTGAAGTAGTGAAACTCACAGAAGCAGAGTAGAATGGTGGTTGTCAGGGGCTGGGCGGGGGAGGGGAAAATGGGAAGTTGCTGTCAATGGATATAGAGTTCCAGTTTTGCAAAATGAAAATGTTCTAGAGATCTGCTGTATGACAATGTGCATATCATTAATAAAACTGTACTGTACCCTTAAAAATTTGTTAATAGGGTAGATTTCATGTTATGTGATTTTTCTCACAATTAAAAATTTTTTTTCATATAATATATTACCTACCTAACGAGTTCATTGTCTTTCGGCTTCTCAGTGTGGAGCAACAATCGCAAGGAGCATCTTTCCAATTCTATTTGCTCTCCTAACAGATCTTTTAAAAATCAGTTGGAAGAACAACAGATAACCCTACAAGCATCTTTGACCTCGTAATTGGGGTGTTATTTACATGGACAAAAATCAAAAGCAAGTTTCATGAAATCATTTGTAATTGTTTTCATTCTTTACAAACTGTATCATTCTCTTCTTCCACTAGTAACATGAAAAGCAAATGAGGAAGTTATTTTACAGAGATAATTAAGCTGGTGATGTTTTTCTTCCTTGGGGGAAAAGAAAAAGATAAAGGTTTCATATTCTGAAACTGTTTCTTCAGGGATGGTAACATTTCAACATCTTTATGGAAATGTCAAGGCAATCCTTACACTGGGTGCCAAAGAACCTAAATTGGACTGTTTGAATAAAAAGGCATTCCTTCCAAAAGAGAAGGCTTCTGTGAAAATGAGGCTGCCACCCCCTGCTAGTAATTAATTCGGGCAAACAAATTAGCTCAGGGCAGTATGCCCAGGGTCTAGGAAAATTAGGCTAGTCCAAAGAACTTTTTTAAATAAAACAAAAGATCAGAAGGGTGAGATCAGAGTGGCCCTTTCCAGGGCACCGATCTTCATCACCACCACTCCCATCTTTGCATGACTTGCTCCTGAATATTCGACTTCAATATTCCTTAAATTGACAGAACACAGTGTTCAACTGGACGTGAGGAGTGAGAGTGGTCAAGATGGCTGCCATGTTTAGGCTGAATGAGGGGATGATGTTGCCATTAACACGACTAAAGGAATATCAGGTTTTTGAGAAAGCTGACCAGTTGGATTTTGTTTAACTTAGGGCTCACTTAGGGAGGTCCAGGTGGCAGCTGGAAAAATAGACTTAAATAGTGTAGAAACAGCAATCTTGGGAATTTGTGGCCTTGAAGTGGTGCTGAAGTTTCATCAAAGAAATACTTTGGAGAGGAAAAAAGAAGGGATCGAGGTCAGATCTACATGGATGGGCAGGTGGAGAAGGAGAAACCAGATCAGGACACTGGAGATGGATAAGGCAAAGGAGAGGAGGAAAGGCCAAGGAGAGCAATGTCATGGGAGCCAGGGGAGGTAAGGAAATCAAGGAGGGCTGCTCAAAGGCTCTAAAGACTGAAAAATGACAGCTGGATTAGAAGATTAGAAAGTCAATGGAGGGGCGCCTGGGTGACTCAGTCAGTTAAGCGTCTGCCTTTGGCTCAGGTCATGATCTCAGGGTCCTGGGATCGAGCTCTGAATCAGGCTCCGCACTCAGTGGAGAGTCTGCTTGTCCCTCTGCCCCTCCTCTGCTTGGGCTCTCTCTCTCTCAAATAAGTAAATAAAATCTTTATTAAAAAAATCATAACTCTCAGTGGGAGGAAAACTGCCCTTCAGAGGTTGTTTTGAAAGTTGGGGGGAGGGGAGGAATTGCTTATCACACTGATTGGTGGATTCGACTGGAATTTAGTGGGTAGAGGCCAGAGATATTAACCATCGTGTAATGTCTGGGATACGCCTGCACAACCAAGGATGCCCTAGCATCTCTCATGACTTCTGTCTGTCCCATCAGAAATTCATGGAGGTGAAAACCCTGTTCGTAACCCTTCAGGACTAGAACCTAATAGCTTTACATGTACATTTGCATTTATAGTTTTTAAGATATGCTGAGTTTTCCTGGAATGTAACTACTGGGTAAATCAAGAGAAGATTGTACCGCGAGTTGTTCACCACTTGGGAAAATCACTTCACAAGAGCAATAGCTCTTGAAGAGCTTAAATCACCAACAAAGCACACCAGTATCAGTAAACTAAACAAAACAAGGCAAAAATCCCTGCTTCAGATAATTTTCTGACAACACTAGCTAAAGCTTCTCCCACCAGTTACTCATCATAACACTTAGTTGATTTCATGGCAACACTTATAACTGTCTGAAATCATATTTCAGCTTCTATTCTTGATTATTATTTCTCTTCCTCCACTAGAATATTAGCTTGAGGCTATGATTGCTGTGTTCACAGCTGTACCCACTGTGTCTGGCACAGAAAAGATGCTCAAAATAGCTGTTGAATCAGCACCCAAAGTGCCATTGATTAAGCCAACACACATCTAAGATGCGCCTACAATGTGCCAGGAGCTTCCAGGTTCTGTGGATACAAAGCTAAACAGCAGGTCTCTATCTGCAAGAAGCTTACAATCTAATAGCACATTAGTGCCATCTGCTTTATATCAGCCCCTTCACATGTGCTAACTGGTTTAATCCTCGTGACAACCCAGAATGATGGGCATGACTAGTCCCAATGTGTAGGTGAGGAATTAAGAGTCAAAGATAAAGAAACTTGCCCAAGGACACACAATCAACCCTGTGTTCTTCCTAGTTTCCCAAGAATGTCCCCAGAATGCATTACCTAGTGTACCAGTCTGCTAGGGCCGCCAAAACCAAACACCACAGCCTGGGGGCACTGAATGACAGAAATTTATTTTCTCACAGTTCTGGAAGCTGGAAATCCTAAATCAAGTTGTCAGCAAGTTTGGTTTCTCTCCCTGGCTTGTGGATGGCCACCTTCTCCCTGTGTCTTCTTTCCATGTGGCCTTGTCTCTGTAGGCACATCTCCCTGGTGTCTCAGACAGTTATGGAAAAACCACTTATATTGGTTTATAGCCCCATCCTTAGGACCTCATTGAACCTTAATTACCTCTTTGAAGGCACTTTCTCTAAATACAGTCGCACGGGGGGGGGGCGGCGCAGTTAGGACTTCAACATACGAATTTGGGAGAGACAAAATTCAGTCTATAACACCCAAAATCAGGGTTTCTCAACCATGACGGTCCTGACATTTTGGATCGATCATTCTTCATGGTTGGGAGCTGTCCGGTACATTGTAGGATGTTGAGCAGAATCCCTGGCCTCTACCCACCAGATTCCAGCAACCCACCTCTCCCCAGTTGTGACAACTCAAAGGTCTCCAGACATTGCCATATGGCCCCTGGAGAACATAAACCCCCTTTGAGAACCAACGTCCTAGATCCTTTTTATAACATGAGAACAACTTGAGGAGATTTGAGAATGTGTAGGTTTGAATTTTTCATTGTGAAGAGAGTAAATTCATTGAGAAAAAGGATTTTGGGGGCAGAACTGAGGGGTCCATCTGTGACTATGGGTTTAATATAATACTGGCCCCTGGGTGACTTCTTCCAGCCGTGAGAGAATATGGACACTTAGTTCATCTGGGGCTACCCAGATTCAAATACCAAATGAATGGAATAAAGAGATGAGAGAAGAGTAGGAGGTATAGGTTTCCAGTTATGGACTGAATAAGTCACAGGGATGAGAGGTACAGCACAGGGAATATAGTCAGTGATATTGTCATAGGGTTATATGGTGACCAATGATAGCTATAATTGTGGTGAGCACAGCATAATGTATAGACTTGTCAAATCACTATGTTGTACCCCTGAAATTAATGTAACATTGCATGTCAACTACATTTCAATAAAAATAAATAAGTAAACAGAGAGATAGATTAGATAGAAAGGTAGGTAGGTAGGTAGATAGATGATAGATAGATAGATAGATAGATAGATAGATAGATAGATAGATAGATAGATGATGTTAGATAGATGATAGATAGATAGATAGATAGACAGATAGATAGATAGACAGACAGATAGATGATAGATAGATGATAGATAGATGATAGATAGATAGATAGACAGATAGATAGGGAAAAGAGAGGAGAGAAGCCCCACCTGGTGATTTTTCAAGCTACTGAGAACCCCGTTGAATGTTCTGCCATTAGGTTGGAACTCCTCTGTGTCCTCCTGTGGAGACCAAGGTCCCATACTATTGACTGACTTCGCAAATGCACAGTGAGCCAGGATTCTACTCCCCAGGGTCTGACCTATTCTAGAATACCACAGCCACCTCCAGGTTTTATTCTGTCCATTGAAAGGCAAGGCTTTCTGCTGCCTTTTCTTTTTCTGCTCTCTCAATATTGTCCCAAGACAACATCACTTAAATATTCATCCTAACAGAAGAGAGGCTCTGGCCCCACACTGTGTCTACTCAACAGCTCTTTTCCCCCCTTGCCCATCACAGCTCACTCTGAAAAATCCCAAACTGGGGGCTCCAGTTGTAACCAGATGGCATCCGTACTCTGTATAACAAATTGGGGCAACTCCCCCATGGATACCACCCCTGCTGAGCTACCTGTGCTCCCCACTGCCTCAGAAAAAGCAAAGAGCTCCTCCAAAAACCAATGGTGATGTGTTCAGAACACCGGGGAGGCCACACTGCTCACTGCCCTCAGCGAAGGCCAAATTCAAGGTGAGAGCGAATTTGAAGTGTCTGCGGTTTTGTTTGTTTCTTGTTGTTGTTGTTTCACTTTAAGGTCAGACTGAAGTGAGTGGGGGAGAAGGGGAGTGGTTCCTTTAAGGGCATGTTGCAACTCAGAGGATGTTTCCTCTCATTTCACATTGAATGATAAAATGTGGAAGCCCAAGATCCCCTGATTCAAGTCTAGACCACTTCCTGAGAGTCAAATCTTCCAAACATTCTCTCATGGTAGTTAAAAATGTGGGCAAGAAGGAAAACAATCCTATTACATTAATATGATCGTCTGTGAGCTTTCAAATTCTCACTAAACTCACTGATGGCCAGAGAGCCCCTTCAGCAGCACGGAGTGATGGGCAATGCAATCATTTTACTGTGCTGAGAGCTTGGTTTCAGGGGGAGTGTGTGCCTGTGAGCTTGTGTCCACTGTATCACTCGCTCTGCTGATACGGTCACAATAGGAATCTTTTTAAGAACAGGAAAAAATATAGGTATGAATCCCTGCTCACATTAATCTTATCGGGTGTTCCAATGTTCTGTTCTAAACAGACGTGCTGATGTTCGCATCTGTACAGACTTCCATGGAGGAATTACATTCCTGTCACTCACGCACACACACACACACACACACACACGGAAAACGTCTGTAAATGGGAGGAAGCTGTGTAAGGAGACGGAGCCTTGCTGGCGTGTGGAACGCAGTGACTGCTCGTACTGCTTCTTTCTTTATTCCCTAATTTCTCATCCTTTCAGTGTTGGAGGCACCTGAGCCAGGGAGGAAATAGATGCGAAAAGACCCAAAGCAATCAATGTTTCCACGGCTGTGGTTCTTATAAACATTAAACTGGAAGGACCATACGTAGAGGCTGAATTAAAGTTTTAGACTCTCCAGCCTCCCTATTATTTATACGCTGCTGAGCCATCTACAGATTTGCACGTCCCTCCCTCGGCTTCAGGGAAAGATGGATAATGGAGAGCCGGCTGTAAATCATATCCTAACAGTTCATGCAACGAGTTTGTCTTCCCATCCCTGCAGGCTGCCAGTGCCTCTCCCAGTCATTTGGTGAAGGCTGACCATGTTCCGGGTCTCCTATTTGCCTCTTCGATTGATTCATTCTTTAATGCAACCTACAGCTATTAAGTGCCTCCCATGTGCTAGGCACAGTGTGGAAATAGATGTAATACCTCTACTAGGGGCATTTAAAGGAGACAGGCACTGAACAATCATCCAAATAAATGTGAAACCATAACTGGCTGAGTGTGAGCCAGGGGGGGATCTGGAGTGCCAGGGGGAAGGAGAAGCGGGAGAACTGGTCAGAGCCAAGCTCCAGGGAGGCTGCCCCGAGGAAGGGACAGTGAGCTGAGAGGTGGGTCGTGTGTAGGTAGCAACACACGATGGGAGGCGCGCTGGGAAGTTCAAGGCAGGAGAGGCAGGGTGTGCAGAAGTCCCACAGTGGGGGGGCCAGCCTGCTATAGCTCCTTCCAGATACAGACTGAGGTCTACGGAAGAGCAGAGGGCAGAGAATAAAGAGGCAGGCAGCCACCAGACCAGGTGATACCTTCAATGGAGTGGGGGACAGGGCGTGAAAACTCAGTTGCGCCTCTCAGAAAGATCACTCTGTCGGCAAATGGGGGCAAGACCCGCAAGAATCCATGTGGAGAAATCAGTGAAGAGGTATGGCAATCATCCCAGGGAAAACACGGCTGGGATGAGGGTGGAGGGTGGTGGCAGGGCCAGCTAGAGAGGAAATGTCAAGAGCCATTTAAAAAGGAAAACAGCGGGGCGCCTGGGTGGCTCAGTCATTAAGCGTCTGCCTTCGGCTTGGGTCATGATCCCAGGGTCCTGGGATCGAGCCCCGCATCGGGCTCCCCGCTCAGCAGGAAGCCTGCTTCTCCCTCTCCCACTCCCCCTGCTTGTGTTCCCTCTCTCGCTGTATCTCTCTGTCAAATAAATAAAATCTTTAAAAATAATAATAATTAAAAAAAATAAAAAGGAAAACAACACTTGTAAGAAATGGGATGTGGAGGGTGAGAAAGGGCGAGGATGAAGGTGAGTCCCAGCCTCCTGGCTTGTCTTAGCCAGAGATGCTGCTGACATTTACTGAACCCCCTTCCAGGGGCCAGTTTCTGTTCTAGGCACTTTCCAATACAACAGAATCTCATTCACATGGTGCGGCTGGAGCAGGGGATTGGGATGGAAAGCCGGCAAAACCACTTTCTAGAAGTAGATCTTAATCAAACAAAGTGAATTAACAGTTTCTCCCAGGGAAACGGAAGCAATATGAAGAAAAAACATCAGCTCATTTTAACGATCATCAGCGGAATTCTGACCATATTGACCAGGACTGAGGTAGGTACTGGAGAGGATCTATTTATTGCATGGTAGCTAAAAAGGAAAGGTTTGGGGTCAGAAGATGCAAGAAGCTGGGGGAGGGAGGAAGCAGAGAGAGAGGGAGAGCCGAAAGAGAAGAAGGAGTGGGGGAAGAAGAGATAGTGGAAGAGGGAGGAAGACAGGGACCCAGAATATCAAGGGGTAGACAGGGGAAAAGAGACACAGAGAAAGAACACCTTAAAAGACAGAGAGAAAGAGAAACTGGTGGAGACGAGATGGTTGTGGGTCCCCTGTGGAACCACACCGCCACCTGCTGTAACCACTGATGGACCTACCGTGGGCACTGCTTTCAAGAGTCACCGAGACAGTGGGGCGCTGGAGGGGGGAGTGATTTGAACATTTGAGTGAAGAGAGTCTCGCCTCTCAAGTTATCTTTTATTCTAATAAAATGGATTTGACACCACTTTCCTTCCACGAACGTCTTTTTGCCACCCAGTGTTAAGTGTTTACAGGTGGGGCGCTCGGGGCCATCCGGGTGTCACTGGCTCAATTGCCTTCACGTGACATCTTCCATCCAGGTAACTCAGGGGCGCCTGTGGCAACAGAAGGCACTCAGTCGTTATAAAAGCAGGGCCCCTGCCCCACCCCCAGGAGGACACGCACTAGACGTTTCACCTGAAGTGGCAACACCATCCAGCACCGTGCCCGGCATATAATACCTACTGAATACCTAGCAGCAGTGGCATGTGTCCCCCGGGGTCTGCCGACCACCGTGCAAACCGGATTTTAAAAGACAGCGAAGGTACTAGAATTCTGAAAGAGGTGCCGGCCTCGAATATACCGCAAAGGTACTAAAGCACCACAACCCCGAAGGGCACCTGCGTCCTGATCACAGCCCACTTCCTGGAAAAACACCAACGGTATACCAGCTCTGCAATTCCACAACTCATAGAGCCCAGATTTCCCAGTCAGATGCTCCAATACCTGGATTTTTCTAATAGGAAACAGAGTCTGTTTATATTTGGCTTTTTAAAAACCTACCCCTTTGCCTTCCCTCAGCCTCAACCCCTGAGACTCTCCTCTGCACTGGAGGTGGCCTCCTGCCAGGCAGTAACACCTTGACCTTCAGCTCAAACTTTGACCCCAAATTCTGTATTTTCTCTTTAACAGCGGGTCCGTTCTCTTCTCCCTTCCTTAGTACACAGGTTGGTGAATATAGAAGACACTCAGTCACAGTGAGTGAACTGAATTTACTAGAAGGATGGAATCACAGTGCAAAATAACCTTTGCATAAATAATTGCAGCAAGAGTTCTTTTCTTTGCAAATGTCTGATTTGGACAAATAATAAAAATGCCTGGGAGTAGGTCTCCCGAAATTGACAGTTTTTGTCAGGCAGAGAAATCAAAGGATTCTTTTTTATATTTATATTTTAAGTGTGCATATTCAAATTTTCTAATTTCCCACACTGAAAATATGTTACTTGTGTAACACAAAAAGAAAAGTATCACAGATGCTTTTATAGGTATTTTACTTGTATTGTCACAACTCCAAATCATGTTGCTGATTACCAAGGGAAATAATACCCGTGCTCTGTGTCTACAGTTGTTTGGACCAAAGGATAACTGGTAACATTAAGAAAAGGCTGACTTTATTAAGGGTGATTTTTAGGTGGAGGTGTGTATGGAGGGAAAAGATCCAGTCTTATTAGAAGAGAAGACTTTTTAAGACACAAGGAACAACCATCACAATAAGGTGCACTGCCAATAAATAAAACTCTTTTTTAAAGGAGCATTACATCTTTTAACAAGTAAAAAAAGAAAACCTTTGGAGATGTTAAAAATTCTGAAACATCTCTAGGTTTATTAATAGAGTGTAAATCATTAATTCACACACGAAGGGAAAAAATGCCTTAAATATACGGTAGAAAAGCAAACCACCACTGTCCTCTGAGTTCCATCCTTAAAAATAGTTAGCATTCTCCCCCAAACACACATTTAAGGACAAATGAAAGAATATATTGTAGATGACACAGGTGGATCGTGACGATGCTCAAGAACTCAACAGTAAGCCTGCCTAGATAGCAGCAACTGCAAACCGCTTAAACCTGTCCATCATCATCCTGGGGATTTTTCTATGTTGTCTAAGTGTTTCTAGAAGTCTTCTCTTGGATTTGCCTTCGGAACTAGGTCACAAACTAGTCACATGCAAAAATCAACCTCTTCGTAATTTTTTAGCTTTGTCTTTATGTATGTCTTTTTTTTTCATGATGCTTTTCGCCACTAGAGGGTGGATTCTACCTATGATCTATACCAGCTGAAAGAAGAAGGAGAAAACGTTACTCGGGAGTTTAACAAAGGAGGAGCAACAAAAAGAAATGTTTTACAAAAGGGAAATGCATGCACAAGGGGATGCAAATATGTAAAGAAGAAATATCATTTCCTTTACTAATAAAGCTTAACATTCATATATTTCTTTGCAGCTTACAAACTCGCCAGTATGTCCTCTAAACATATGGTAGCTACAGTTAAAATTAGCCTTTATAAAGTAGCCTGTTTTTCTTACTAACTCCCTATAGAAAGTAATTTTTTAAATACAAATTCTTCTGACACTATGATTAAAGCACTAAGATCCAAGATGAAATGTAATGACAAGATAATATTTTACAACTTTGTTTTTAAAGATCATTGTGGTGCGTGTTTCCTTATAAACAACAAATAAAATGTTTTTTTTCTGTTTTTTTGGTTTTGGGGTTTTTTAAAAGATTTCATTTATTTAGAGAGAGAGCACAAGCGAGAGAGAGAGAACACCAGTGGGGGAGGCAGAGGGAGAGGGAGAAGCAGACTCTCCACTGAGCAGGGAGCCCAACACGGGGCTCGATCCCAGGACCCCGGGATCATGACCTGAGCCAAAGGCAGATGCTTAACCGACTGAGCCACCCAGGTGCCCCATAAATAAAATGTTATAATGAAATATTCCTATGACCTCATCTGACTAGCACTAGTGTATAAATACACGTAAAAGTGGTGTGGTTTATTCGTGAGATGAGGAGAATGATGAAGAGATTTGGAAAAGAAAAGGTAGCCTCAAAGCCCTCACATTCTAGAGGTTGTTCAGCACGGATGGAATGCACCCAGGCTGACACAGGACCCCGCACGGGCAATGGGGAAGTGTTGGGGCGAAATCAAAGATTAGGGTTCTCTGACAGTACTTTGGAGAGAAAATAAATCTTAGATGATTATTTTCATGCGAGTATGTTAATGAACAAAGAAGAATTTCTTCTAAAGGTGAAAGTATAGGAAAGTTTTTTAAATGTTTCATTCCTTTTAATTTATTTCACAAATTGCTTAAATTTGATTTTAATTTACTTACTCAATTATCACCGAATATTCTTTGGAGGTGTTTGCCCTCGAAAGGGCTTGTGTCTGTTCATCACACTATACCAGTGGTTCTTGCCGTGCGGTCCTAAGATCGACAGCATCAGCATCACCTGGAAACTTGTTGGAAAAGCAAGTTCTCAGGCCCCAACCAAGACCTACTGACTCAGAAACTCTGTGGGTGGAGCCCAGAACTCTGATTTCATAAGCCCTTTATGTGATTCTAATGCACAGTGAAGTCTGAGAGCCACTGAGCTTTACAAAGCTCACACCTCGCACAACTTCTGATTCTCAGAAGGGCAGGAAGTGGTAGGAGTTATCTATGACAGGTGCCAGATAAGACACAGTAATATTTTTTAATATCTGTGGCTTGCGCTCATTGTATCAAAAAACCCACCACAAAGCATATAGTCAGAACATGTACCAGTCACAGGCATATAAATAAACCAACAGTGAAATGTGGTCAGATGACCTACCAACCATAGACACGTAGACTAAATGAAACTACACTCCTCTCTGATTTGCTCAAGGGAAGAAAACAATGCAAAAGAATCCCAAACTGACAGCAAATGCCAAATTTGAGGTGGGGGGAGGCTAAAATGAGGGAAGATAATAAGGGTACAGAAGTGGGCAAACATTTATTTCTCCCTGTAGGACTTGGAGTCATATATACCTAATCAGAATGTGGAAAAACAAGTCTAAATTTAGATTATTGAGTGCAGTTTTTCCCCATATCTCTGATCCAGCTTCCTAAACCCATAGAAAGAACATTTTGGATAAGAGAATACCATCAGAAAATGGTAGACAGAGCTCATAGAAACAGAGGGTAGAAGGGTGGTTTCCTGGGGCTAAGGAGATGTGGGTCAAAGGGTACAAACTTCCAGTTATAAGATTAACAAGTTCTGGGGATCTAATGTACAGCATGGTGATTAATTAATAATACTGTATTACATACTTGAAAATTGCTAAGAAAGTTGATCTAGAATGTTCTTACCACAAAAAGAACTGGTGATTCAGTGACGTGATGATGTAAATTATGCTATGGTGGTAATCGCTTTGCAATATGTAAGTGTATCAAATAAACACATTGTACATCCTAAATTTATACAACATTGTATATCAATTATATTTCAATAAGTCTGGGGAAAATTTTTTTGATTAAAAAGAAAAGCAAAAATGGCAGACAATCTACAATAATTTTTACAACCAAAACTTGAGAAACATGATCTGACAAAGTTATGCTGTTTCCGATGATAAAAGGGGGTCTCATGGATACATAGTTTAGTACCAAAGTAGATGTGTGATGGAAAACAAAACACTGTGATCAAGACTATTCCAGAAAATTCTGGTGCATGGAATCCACAATGCAGATGTAGATTTTTCTCCAGGTATATTTGCGTTCCCTCTCCTATCACTGAGGACATTCAAAGGCACAATACAAAGCAATCCTCTAGCCTCCCCTCTAGTCACGGTCATTCTCAAGTAAATATGCTGAATCCTTAAGACTGTTAAACACCAAGGAAATTTCTCATAGTCATTCATAAACATTTTTAGAAGCACACACTTCCCACTTGGCCACCATCCCTACAGGCTGTACACTCATAAGGGCTGAAGCTGACTCTTACAGTTATGATTTCAGCTGAAGAACTTCATGGAGATACCTCTTCGTGGTTTTGATTTGCATTTCCCTGATGATCAGTGATGTTGAGCATCTTTCCATGTGTCTGGTGACCATCTGTATGTCTTCTTCGAAAAAATGTCTATTCATGTCTTCTGTCCATTTTTTAATTGGATTATTCATTTTGGGGTGTTGAGTTTTCTAAGTTCTTTATACATTTTGGATACTAACCCTTTATCAGATATGTCATTTGCTAATATCTTCTCCCTTCCAATAGGTTACTTTCTAGTTTTATTGATTGTTTCTTTCACTGTGCAGAAGCTTTTTATTTTGATAAAGTCCCAATAGCTTATTTTTGCTTTTGTTTCCCTTGCCTCTGGAGACATAGTTAGAAAGATATTGTTATGGCCGATGTCGAAGAGGTTACTGCCTGTGTTCTTTTCTAGGATTTTTATGGTTTCATGTCTCACATTAAGGTCTTTAATCCATTTTGAATTTATCTTTGTGTATGGTGTAAGAAAGTGGTCCAGCTTCATTCTTTTGTATGTTTTCCCAGCACCATTTTTTGAAGAGACTGCCTTTTTCCCTTTGCAATTCTTTTATTACAGTGAGATACCACCTCACACCAGTCAGAATGGCTAAAATTAACAAGTCAGGAAACGACAGATGTTGGCGAGGATGCACAGAAAGGGGAACCCTCCTACACTGTTGGTGGGAATGCAAACTGGTGCAGCCACTCTGGAAAAGAATATGGAAGGTCCTCAAAATTTAAAAATAGAACTACTGTACGATCCAGCAATTGCACTACTAAGTATTTACCCAAAGAATGCAAAAATACTAACTCAAAGGGATACATGCACCCTGATGTTGATAGCATTACCTATACTAGCCAAATTATGGCAACAGCCCAAGTGTCCATCAACTGATGAATGGACAAAGAAGATGTGGTGTATATATACAATGGAATATTATTCAGCCATAAAAAGAATGAAATCTTGCCATTTGCAATGACATGGATCTAGCTAGAGAGTATTATGCTAAGCAAAATATGTCAGTTAGCGAAAGACTAATACCATATGATTTCACTCATATGTGGAATTTAAGAAACAGAAAAAGGAGCAAAGGGAAAAAAGAGAGAGAAAAGCAAACCAAGAAACAGACTCTTAACTATAGAGAACAAACTAATAGTTACCAATGGGGAGGTGGGGGGTGGGATGGGTTAAATAGGTGATGGGGCTTAAGGAGGACACTTGTTGTGATGAGCACCAGGTGATGTGTGGAAGTGTTGAATCACTACATTGTACACCTAAAACTAATATTACACTGTATGTTAACTAACTGGAATTTAAATTAAAACTTCTAAAAAATATGTAATGGCTACAGTTTTATATCTTATCCCTTGCACTTTCTCACATTAGAAATTCAAAATGAGAAACAGACACACATAAAATAGTTATTAATTAAGGGGGGGAAAAAGAACTTTGTGGAGAAAAGGACCCACCAGAACCGTACCTTGAGGCAACTGGATTATAAATTTCTTTTTTTTATTATTATTATTTTTAAAGATTTTTATTTATTTATTTGAGAGAGAGAATGAGAGAGAGAGAGCACATGAGAGGGGGGAGGGTCAGAGGGAGAAGCAGACCCCCTGCTGAGCAAGGAGCCCTATATGGGACTCGATTCCGGGACTCCAGGATCATGACCTGAGCCGAAGGCAGTCGCTTAACCAACTGAGCCACCCAGGCGCCCTGGATTATAAATTTCTAAATGCAAATGACCTGGAATCAGAACTCAATTATTTGAGTCAATCCTGAGTTCTGTTCCTATTGCCTCTACTAAGTGATCATTAAGATGCCTAAATATAGGGCACTTATTCATTTAAGAGGTTACAAAGCAGTGAAAAATCAAAAGTATAGATCCTGGTAGAGTATGAATATAAATAATCAAAAGTAGAAAATAAATTTCCTTGACATAAAGCAAAGACCAGGCTCCATCTACAGACTCGTGAAGAAATTCTGAAGGAAAGCAATTGTCTTGCAGACACTCCTTATCCCTTGGGTAGGCAAGTTCACTGGGACCTCAAACCATCGTAACTGCACGCTGCGTTTATTTTTCAACTATTCTCCTCAAATCTGCTCTTATAAATATATTAAAGTCATTCACATTCCTCACATATGTAGGTTTAAGATTATGGTAGATTACAGAAAAAAAAAAATGGCCACAAATTCTCTGTAGCTCCTCCCACTGGGAGAGTCTATGGACTTGACCTATGATATGTCCCTGCCAGTGAGACATTAGCAAACGTAACAGAAGAGGAAACTTTAAAGAATGTTTGTGCATTGTGCCTGTCCTCTCTTGCTGCTTTTGGAACCCAGCTGCCATGTGAACAAGCCCAGACTGGTCTGCTGGATGATGAGCAACATGTCGCCCAGAGGCCCCCATCATTCCAGCCAAGCGCCAGACACGTGCATGAGCACTGATTGCCATATGCCCTGGATGCCTTCGATGCCATTCCTTTTCATCTGGCTCTGGGGATGTCCCTGAAATGTTCTTTCCTCTTCACAGTTGGCTTTTGTTTTTTCATTCTTTGCCGGGAGAGAGCTCGGGTGTCCTACTCCTTCCCACGGGAGTGGCTTGGGGGCAGTGGTCTGTCGTCACTGTCCGTAGTGGAGGCACAGCTAGGCCCCAGAACCCCAGGGTTGGGGCCCCTGTGACAATGTGCTGTTGTAGGGGATGGTCTGAGATATAGGGTGACCGATGGCAGCCTGCATCCCGAGTCCCAAATAGACAACCCCAAAGGAGACGAGACTTGCCTGCATGTTCTACTTTGTTTTTTCCTGGCCTTTTAGCTTCCCTGTGCTTTTAAATTCTTTATTGATTTGGATTTGTCTAAAAACCTGTGGACAATGCCCTGTGTTTGTTCCATTGGTTTTCTATCACCGTCATTAATTTTCAATTTAAGGGCACATGATGGAAGTTGCTGCATATGTTGAGTGCTTTTATAAAATTGCTTCCATCTTAATGAAGATTCTGAGCCCCTAGGTGTGCCTGCAGTAGAGTGATGACCTCTTCTTTTATTCCAGCACATTGTCAACTCAAAGCACTTACTGATTTTGTGGAGCAGCGTGTCCTCTCCCGTGTCATCAGCTGCCTCCTTATGCAATACCACGGTGCGCCATCTAAAATCCCATATGGCTTTAGAGGGGTTGCCTGGAGAGACCGTTAGCTGTTTGGACTGAAGTCTTAATGATATGTTGATGGTGATCCGGATCATGTGTCATTTTTTTCAATACCAGATGGTTTCTGATGCTACAGATCAGAGCGAATGTCCGAAGTTTAATTCATTAGTAAAAGTATGTCTTTCGATGGGATAAGCCCAACTGAAAGGAAGTGTGGACTAAGGAATGTGTACCGCCTTGTGGTCTGGACTTTCAGATTCCAGTGATAAGAAAAAAGGTCGTATTGCTTCTAGGCACTGGGGCCCCCAGGAGTGAGAAGCACCACCCCTCAAGAGAGAGACCACCTCAGCTGAAGGGTGACACATCTGTCATGTGGCCGTGTCTGTATTTCTCATCTGAGTCACAGGAGAGCAGTTTATTTAAACAGGTGTAAGCAGCACGCACCAGGTGAGATGTGGTCCTAAGTTTCGGTCCCAGGTAGCCCCCAGCAACAATTTTGAAGGAGCTGAATCTGCGGTGTAATAAAAGTGGAAGGGGTCCCCCTCCCCACGAGCAGCTCAATCTCTTTGCAAGTCAGAACTGCGTTTCTCTGTGCTGGGAAGGAAGGAACTATGGGTCAGGAGCCACTCACTGGACCACAACCAAGGCCGTTTTTCAAGCCACATCTCAGGAGCTGTGCTGAGACAAGAGGAGTCTAGAAGCTTCTTCTCGTGATGGGCTCAAACATATGTGAGTGCCCAGGTTCACACGTAGCTGGGGTTGGGGGGACACAAGTAGGCTTCTGCTGAGAGTCTACCTATTGGTCAAGAACTTCAGTGCTAGGCAAACCCAGTTAAATTTGGGGCTCTGTCACCACCGCCTCTTACTGTTTATACTCTCACTGCCTCAACTTCTTCATCCTTGAATTAAAAAAATAGGAATCCTACAACCTGGAGTTAAGTAAGAGAGAATTTTGTCGAGTGACTGGCACGGAGTCCGGATGTAGGCAGTTCTCATAGATGCGAGCTACTTAGGCAAAGCTGCCTGGATGAAGAGCAGTACCTGGATACATACCTGGATACATACAAGGTCCTGATGAACCCCAATTTAATGTGTTCTTCTGAGGTAGCTATTAAGACAACTACTGCTTAGGAAATCTGGTTAAAATATTATTTCATTTTTCAGTCTTTTACTTATCACTAGTGAGTCAAAGCCACAGTTTGAACCCATTTCCTGTTTACTCTGAAATAACAGAGGCTCTGGATCCCAAATCCCAAGTTCATCCTTAACTAGCTCTGTAGTCTTGGGCTCAGAAATGGCAACAACCATGGTGTTCCTACTTAAGGACTGTGGGGATCTGAGGAGCCATTGCACTTAAAGAGATCTGCCCAGCACCAGGCACTTAAATATTTATCCCTGAAGCCACTGAGAGCCCAGGCAGCAAGCAGTCACTTAATCCTGTAAGAAGGTGGACCCATACCCACTACGGCCATGAAGACGGATCCCACCTCCACTCCAACTCTAGCCTCGAACCTCGTATGAAAAGAATCGGGGCACAGATTTAATCATTCCTCACCGATCTTCCCCAGGGAAAAGCATAGCGGACATCTGCAAACTGCTTCGTGTTTTATAGATTTCAAAGCGCAGGACCATATGCATCATCTCATCTGAGCTTTATGGTTTATCCCCATTTCGTAGAAGAGGAAACTGAGGCTGCCAGAGGCCAACCGCACAGCTGCTCAGTGACAAAGCTGAGACTTGAGTTGGGCTCTGCTCAACTCTCAGCCAGGCCCCTTTCCCTCACAGCTGGGAAGAGAGGCAAGGATGCTGACTTTCAGTTCTCAATTCCAGACGCCCAGACTCTCAGCAAAGCTGAAAAACACTAGCAATCGGATCGTAATTAAGTCCCCACCACAAAACAAAATAAGAGTCAATGGCTTAGTTGTAAAAGAGTTTCAAATATGTCCCCATCCAACCTTCACGGCCATGAACTTCATGAGAAGTTCCTGCAATTATGTGATGGCGGCGTCTCACATAGAGCCGTCCTCAGAAATGCACGGCGTAGTGAAGCAAGCTATTATCAGCTGCCATCCCCAGCCTGCATTCCAGGTAAGGGGATGTCAAATGCTTTCTGCTGTCCTCACAGACGATTCTAAAACCTACGGTGAGCAGGTAAACTTCATTCCTTTTCAACAATAGTTCAGCCACGAATGAGCTCTCAACCACTTCAATTTTAAGCGGAGCGGTGGGAGGAGAAGGAACAGAAATCCTCTATAATTAAAGGCCGGTTCATCAACACTTTCATACATACGGATTAGCCATTTAAAGTGAGGTTAAAAAGCAGCCTTGTGAATAGATTTTTAATGTCAAGACTCTCATAAAAACTCCATATGCTCCACCAGCAAGTGCCCTTCACTCATTACTGGTGTCCTTTCTTCCCTTCTGTCAACCCCTCGGGTCACCAGCCTAAAGAAGGCAAATACCACTAATTCTCCCCGAATGTCCCCCAAATTAGAATAAAAACAAAATGGTGATGAAGTATGGCTGTGGCAGCGGCTGTGGACACCACTGGGGCAGACTCCTCAGCGTCCCGTGGTGGAGGCTTAAGGCTCCTTCAGCACATTCTCCTATTTCTCTGAGTTTCCCAAGGTAAAGCTGGAGAGGTACCTTCGGCTCCATTCTGACCCTCATTCCCTGCATTCAGCTGACAACTCTGACGATTCCACCTGTCGATTAGATTTTAGGTCCAACCTTTCATTCCCACTGCCACAGGTTCAAACCCTCACTTCCACCTGCCTGAGCTTCCTGACTCCTCTGCTGTCTTACCTTCTCTTCTTGACTGTAATTCGATCGATCTGTAATATCTAATTCTGCCAGAATAATCTTTCTTCCCTTTCTTCCTAGAATCACTCATTCTCCCTAGAAATCTCCCAATTCTATCAGAACAATCTTTCTAAAACACATATCAGGGGGCGCGTGGGTGGCTCAGTCGTTAAGCGTCTGCCTTCGGCTCAGGTCATGATCCCAGGGTCCTGGGATCAAGCTCCACATCGGGCTCCCTGCTTGGCAGGAAGCCTGCTTCTCCCTCTCCAACTCTCTCTGCTTGTGTTCCCCCTCTCTCTGTGTCTCTCTCTGTCAAATAAATAAATAATATCTTTAAAAAAATAAATAAAACACAGATCAGTTCCCATACGGTGCAAAATGTCCCCAAGTCTTCATTTTGCAAACTCAGCATCTAGAGTCTCCCCAGTGTGCCCCAGTGAGCATTTCAGCCTTACCACTCATTACAGCACCCAGGGCAACTTATTCTGCAGCCAACTGCATCTACTGTTCTCTGACCTCCCTTCTCCTCCCCCTCTCCCCCTCACCCAGGACTTTTGTTCCATAGTGTCCTTCCCCCGTGTATAAATCCACAATATTTCCCTGTCCAACTCGTTGGAAATTCTGACTGGACTGTTGTTAATACAAAACTTCAATTGATTAAACTTTCAATATTTTGAGCATTTCGATCAGTTAAGTCCAGTCAATGCTCTCCAACTAAAGGCTACCAGGGATACACCTAGAGTTGAACAAGTCGGGTTTATCACACACTGCAGCAAGGGAGAACACACATCATGGGAACCAGGAGGTGTCTCTGTAAAAGGGGGTTAGATGCTACTTACAGGACTTGAACTCCAGCTGGATGATCTGGGGAGGATTCACTCTAGAGTGGGGGGTCAGAAAGCAGGAGCAGCTCTATGCTTGAGTATCCCAATAAATCTTATCTATAGCAAGGGCAAGCTAGCTCAAGGTCAAAGCTGTAACTGGTAAAGAAGCAGCTGGCCCTCAATTTATTTGTGAGGGAAGAGGAAGTGTGGTATTGTGTTGGTTGCATGGTGACCTTGGTTTTGTCTGTACTTAGAATTATGAAATGGTCTTGTTTGTCTCACTATCATGGCCTAGGAGTGACCATGTCTGGTGTCAGTTTCTGTGGGATTGTTTATGTCCCCGTGTCCAATAGGAGACACAATGGCCCAGCTGTGAGCACCAGGCCAGCTCCTAACACCTCCAAGGCCTACCTATAATTGTCCAACAAGCCCCCATATATCAGTGTTCTTACTGTCATCATGATGTCAATGTAGAGACTTAAATTTTTTTCTTAGGTAAGTACAGATTACAAAGACTTACTACAGCTGTTAGCTAGGTAGACAAGACTCTATTTGGGATCCCCATGGTGAGGAGAGATATCATATTTTGCAATATAAAAAAATAAGGGCATGGTAATAGAGTTGGGATGTGGGAAAAGACAATATATTGTATACAATCTATAATTCTTAGGGATACTGCATTATGTAGATCAAGAACCCCTTAGAGCTTGTTAAACATAAGAATTGTCTCCATCTTAGTGAACCTAGTAAAGAAAGTTTTCTGGTTCATAAAAGATGAAAGCTGTCCACTGTACATATCCAAGAATCTAAATGCAATTAAGCATTCACTAGCAAGCTAAATGTCTTCATATCTTGTAGGTGTACTTTTTTCTTTATGGCTGTTGAATTGCTACTGAAATCCAAAGCAGTAAGTTTTATCTTAGATTGTGTTTCCAGAAGACATTATCAGAGTGCTGATATTGCCAAGTCTGAGTTTAAAGAAAGCAATGACAGCTACCTTTCCGGCCTCAGAGACCAGAGGTGCAGCCCGCACGTAGGGCATATATAAAAAGTATCTGAAATTCCTATAGCTTCCTTTAAAAAGGTGTTCTTCGGAAAAAGTCTAAACTTTCTTTCTTTATAGCCTGGATGATCTAAATGAGTTACAGACCCTCTGGTGGAGAAGAATCAGCAGAGACACATGATTGGCAAGGCAACTTGCCCCAGGTCTCATTAGTGACAACCAATGAGCATCTAAGGTTATTCACAGAGACAAAAACTGATATTTGTATAGCCACGTAAAAATCCTCTGATGCCTTATATTTTAAATCCTTTAAATAGTAACTTAAGGCACATTCTATAATGGTGTGGTTAATTCAACTCAACAAACAAGGTCAGAGTAATGATTCAATTGTGTTAGGCACGGGCCAAGACCAGTGAACTCAGGCAAACCATCTCCAACCAGGGATTCCTTCCAGTATTGGTCATCACCCAAATGGCACCTGCAGATGCTACTGTTGTACTGAGAGCGCATGAAACACCATGGCTTCCACCTGTAAGCATGCCCCCTCCACCCCCAGCAAGTTCCTCGCATCTTGGCACTCCACCCTCCAATGCTTACAAGGTCCAAATTCTCACTTTCTCTGGTCTTGGGGAGATTTCAATTTGCCTTTTTTTTTTTTTTTTGGAGTATTTGTGGCCTATCACTTAACATTGTCACTGAAAGATAGTATTTCAGTGATTACTCAGTGCTGACATTTTATTATTTAATATTAAAATCCCATCAGAAACTCCTAGCCTGATAAGCTAAAAATGAGGTTTGAAAATAAAGCACCTGGCAAATCTGATTTGCAGTCATCCAAATGGCATTTTGTCAGATGGGAACTAATTTATCAACCTGACATGATTTCAATCTGCTGTCATTTTATGAAATGGGATTGGTTTGCTCTCTGTAAAGATGATCGGGCTTGGCGCTCTTCAGCTAGACACCCAATTTCACCTATTCTTGTGAGATTCTTCTATTATGCAAACTAGTGGTAAAGCAATTACATGCTCCAAAAGATTAAGACTAAAAATTTCATATTCAGAGAATTGTCATTTTCACCTCTTAAAATGTAAATTCTTTCCAGATGTTAAGATACCTTTTTTATTTCACACAATGTCACCTAATGATCTGAGAAAGCAACCCCTCTGAAAGCAATTTGATCTCCCAAATTCAATGAGAGAACTCTGACAGAACTCCAAGGCTCTGTCCGGGGGAGAGACCACCTAATAAATGTGTGTGTAGATTATGTCCTAGTCAAGGAAGGAAGGAAGGAAGGAAGGAAGGAAGGAAGGAGAAAGAAAAAGAAAGAAAGAAAGAAAGAAAGAAAGAAAGAAAGAAAGAAAGAAAGAAAGAAAGAAAGAAAGAAAGAAAGAAAGAAAAAGAGAGAAAGAAAGAGAAAGAAAGAGAGAAAGAAAGAAAGAGAGAAAGAAAGAAAAGAAAGAGAGAGAGAAAGAAAGAAAGAAAAGAAAGAAAGAAAGAAAGAAAGAAAGAAAGAAAGAAAAGAAAGAAAAAGAGAGAAAGAAAGAGAAAGAGAGAAAGAAAGAAAAGAAAGAAAAAGAAAGAGAGAAAGAAAGAAAAGAAAGAAAGAGAGAGAGAAAGAAAGGAAGGAAGAAAGAAAAGAAAGAAAAAGAAAGAGAAAGAAAGAAAGAAAGAAAAGAAAGGAAGGAAGAAAGAAAAGAAAGAAAGAGAGAGAACGAGAAAGAAAGAAAGAACGAGAGAGAGAAAGAAAGAAAGAAAAGAAAGAAAGAAAGAAAGAAAAGAAAGAAAAAGAAAGAGAAAGAAAGAAAGAAAGAGAGAGAGAAAGAAAGAAAGAAAGAAAGAAAGAGAGAGAGAGAAGAGATGCTGGAATGTCCATGGATGGAAAGAAAGGGCAATAGCTCTTACTACTCCATGCCTGGAAACGTGCCACATGCCACATTTAACGTCTCACACACAGCAGACCACGGTCAGCAACTTGTCCCAGTCTAGGCTGTGACACCAACTACCGCTGAATTGACAAGCATCTAAGATGTTCTTCATAAAAATATAAAAACTGAGGTCCAGAGAAGTCCTGTAAGTTTCCTGTGGTGATAGTCAACGGGATGGGATCTCACAGGTTGGTTCTCACCTCCCAGTGTGCAAAGAGAAAGAGTAGGAGACAGGTGGGCCTTCACTGATGGAAGCAGCTCTCTCAGGAGTCTTGTATCGAAGCAGGGAGGAAGTTCCTGACAGGACCATTTTGCCTCCGATGGCTGCCGGGGGACTGGGGACGATGCCATGCGTACCACCGGCATCTGCCACGCAGAGCGCTGGGAGCCGCGCACTCATGAGTCATGACGTGAGTGAGACTGTGTTCTCCCCAGCACCACTGCAGCTTCGTTTGCAGACACCGTGGTCTTCGTGCTCCACATTCCCAACAGGCAAGGGTAGCGCCCTGCGCTGCCTCGGCCTCTGCACACCCAGCTTCACGGCACCCACACGGCCCCACGCATGGTGGAAAACTGGGCTTCCGGGGGAGGGGGAGCCAGTCCCATTTGCACCGTGGGTCTGACAGGAGAGGATGGGGGTAAGCACAGGAAAGTCTCTCATGGCAGACGGAGAGATGGAGAAACTTCTTCACCTCAAGGTTTAATGGGAAACCCAAAAATGTTACTGTGAGCGTTAATTTCATGTGCTAACTTGGCTAAGCCACAGCACCCAAGGATGTTGTCAAACGCTAGTCTAGATGTTGCTGTGAAGGTATTTTTTAGATGAGATTCATTTTTAAAGCAGTAGGCTTTGAGCAAAGTGATTACCCTCCAAAATGTGGGTGGGCCTCATCCAATCAGTTGAAGGCCTAACAGCAAAGAGTGAGGTTCCACAAGAAGGAATTCAGGCTCAAAACTGTAACAAGGAAACCCTGCCTGAGTTTCCAGCCTGCCATCTTGCACTATAAATTGAGACCTTGCCAATTCTCACAATTACATGAGCCAATTCCTTAAAATCAATCTCTTTCAATATTTCTCTCTCTCTCTTTCTCTCTTCATATATATATATATCTTTTTTTTAGATTTTATTTATTTAAGAGAGAGTGAGAGCATGGGCAGGGGGAGGGGCAGAAGGAGAGGGACAAGCAGACTCTGTGCTGACCACAAAGCCTGACATGGGGCTCAATCTCATGACCCTGAGATCATGACCTGAGCTGAAATCAAGACTCAGATGCTTAATTGACTGAGCCACCCAGAATTAAGAGTCTCCATGAAAAGGTTTTCAACACCCCTCAATGCTTAGCTGGATTTCCTACTAATTCCTTCATTGAATTATGAGTATGAGACGTGCCCCTTGAAAGTTCTAGGACCACGGCACTGGGTTGGCACCTGCATTCAGCCCCCTTCTGGGTGTATGGCTGCAGGCACATGACTAAAGCAAGTATGACACAATCCCTAAATGTGTCTCGGCAATATCTAGCTTGCAGGAAGGGCACTGTAAGGACCAGAGATGTGGAGCACCCAGCTCAAAACCTAGAAAGATTCGTGCTCGCTAAATGGTGGTTTGGGGTTATTATGGTTACACAAAGGTTACTAATAAAATACACTTCCTCCTACCCCGAATGGGGAGAAAGACAATTAATATAATGTTTTAAAGACCAGGCAAGTGATCTCGAGGGTGACTGCTGGAATTCAGAGGGAGGAAAGTGTGTTGGGCCCAGGTGAAGTCTGCAGGTGAAACGGGGTGACAGGGGAGCAGGCATCCAGGTGGAAGGCAATGCACGAGCAGACCCGGGACTCCAGCAAAACCAGGGAACTGGCCTCCATGCGGACGGGTCAGGCACACGTGTGAGGAATCGCACTTCAACGCATTCTGAAGGGCTAGCTCGTGCAAGGAGGGAGAGACAGAGGCAGAAGAGAAGCAACCAGAAAGAGTCACCCGTGTGTGTTCTTTTCAGGACCACACAGGTAGGTTGCACTGGCACAAATTTTGACTAGAAATCACTGTGACTTCTGAGTCTCAAAATTTACACAATAAAAAAATCAGTACGACGCAGAAGACCTTTGGGAAATAAATGATGGAACTTCTGAACATTTGCGGAGGGCGTCACGGGTCCGATAACACATACAATGCACAGAGTAAGAATTTTAATAGATGAGAAAATTCTAAATGGATTGCATCTTGCTTTTTATACCCATTAAAAAAGAAAAACATACTCCATTAACCTAAGAACATGGTATTAAAAGAAATATAATCCAGTAAAAGCTGGGGAATGACCTCTAGTAAATCGTTAAAAA
This sequence comes from Mirounga leonina, assembly GCF_011800145.1. Taxonomy (NCBI): domain Eukaryota; kingdom Metazoa; phylum Chordata; class Mammalia; order Carnivora; family Phocidae; genus Mirounga; species Mirounga leonina. Next base: position 9,346,833 of record NW_023270377.1, on the reverse strand, counting down.
ATAATTAAGCTGTTCGGAGATTAAGCCTGTTTTTAATTTTCTTATTTTGCTTACTTGTATTTTTCTTATTTTGTCATAATGACTGTGACCTGCTCACGGAGAGGGGAAAGGGTGTTTTTAAAACTCTGCCAAGAGTAAGAATAAAGAGAAAGGGTGTCATGAATGAGTGGGGTGCACGCCTATGGACAAGTGAACACATTTGGGGAGCCAACATCTGCCCAGATGCAAAACAAAAGGTCAAAGTCTGAGACTGGAGAGAGCAAGGACTTGCGTCCCATGACGGTACCAACCTGGGTCACAGAGGCATTTATAGCTGGTGCCCACACTGTGGCAGGTGCCGTGCGCGCAGGGGCTGAGTGCGCAGAAGTCCACGAGCTGGGCACACGCTGGCCCCGTGAAGCCCGAGCTGCAGCTGCAGCTGAAATGCATGCCGTCCGCGTGGCAGGTGCCGTTGTTCTGGCATGGGGACGAGGCACAGGGGTCCACCTTTTCCTCGCAGGCAGCGCCGAAGTATCCTGCCAGAAACCACAGACAGGGACGGGTAAGAAATAAATTAAACCATGTTCACACATCATAGCTAATAATCTTGGTCCATGGGGCATTTGGGTGGCTCAGTCGGTTAAGCGTCTGCCTTCAGCTCAGGTCATGATCTCAGGGTCCTGGGATCGAGCCTGGCATGGGGCTTTCCATTCAGCAGGAAGTCTGCTTCTCACTCTCCCTCTGTGCTCTCCCTCTGTCTCTTAAATAAATAAAATCTTTAAAAATAAATAAATAAACTGGGTCCGCTCTTAAATGTTCCTCACTGTGAAGTGATTAACTCATTTAACAGTTTCCAGATACAGACAACCCAATGATAGAGGGAAGGCAGGTCTTCTTAGCTTTGGGAACCGGTTAAAGTATTAAGCCCTGGTCTTCCAATTTGTTGAAATGTAAGATATATGACCACTTAGATGTACAGACATACAGGGACATGAATATATTTATAGGTGTACATGTGCATATGTATGTGTGTGCATACAGTCTAGAAAGATGCCAAAAATAAATTAATGGTGATTATGTTCAGGAAGGGAGGGTTGGGGTCAGTGGAGGGCTTTGTCCTCTTATTTTATACATATTGCTGGAGGAAAGGCATTCCTTACCTTTGCTTCAAAAAAGATATAATCTTGAATTTAAAAAATAAACCCATATAAAATAGTAAACAATGAAAAGATCTCCCACCCAAATCCCTTATACCTCATTCTTCTCTCTAGAAGAGCCACTGTTAGCGTTTCTTAAATATATACTTTTTAAGTTGGTTACTGTAATGGATAAACAAACTATGGTGTGTCTATATAATGGAGTACTACCCATCAATAAAAGGGATCTAAGTTCTCACTCATGCTACATTGTGGATGCACCCAAAAAAAATTACGCTACTGAAAGAAAGCAGTTAAAAAACAACACATATTGTGATTCTACTTATAAGAAATGTCCAGAGAAAGCAAATCTATAGATATAGAAAATAGATTGGTGCTTGCCTGGGGCTGGGTAGGAAGAGGGGACTGACCTTGAATGGCCATGAGCAGTCTTTGGGGTCGACGTAAATGGTCTAATATTCCATTGTGGTGATACATTTACAAAAAGCACTGAGTTATGTACCTAAAATGAATGAGATTTATATCTAAATTGTACCTCTTACTGAGGTACAATTTTAAAAAATATTAAATGTGCTAACTGTGTAGATGATATTTATTTTGTTTTCTGTATATGTGTTTCAGTATTTCTCAATTTTAAAATGTGTACATACATATATGTGGGTCTGTAGGCTTGTGTATCCATGTGGGGATTTCAAATGCTTTAGTAAAACCTATTCTTTTCACAGTATAAAAGCAGCTTGAAAATGAAATGAAGATGGTTCAAATTTTAGAAACAAAGTTAAATAATTTTACTAATAGTTTTTATTCCAATGTTCTCTTCAACTTTTCTTGTCTACATGTTTTTTAAAGATTTTATTTATTTATTTGAGAGAGAAAAAGCATGGTGGGGGGAGAGGGGGAAGCAGACTCCTCACTGAGCAAGGAACCTGATGCAGGACGCGATCCCAGGACCCCAGGATCATGACCTGAGCCGAAGGCAGACACTCAACTGACTAAGCCACCCAGGCGCCCCTTCTTGTCTACATTTAAGTTTGTATTTACCCATCTTCACACAGAACTCCTGACAATATTGGCAATTTCTGTTGTTACTGTTAAGGACACAGTGAATATATAAAACAAACAAAAATAGCTCCCAGACTTAATTGTCTGAAGCATCCCTCATAAATTGGCGTAATCAACTTGGTAGTTTTCCATCCAGAAATAGAAAACCTTTTCAAAATCCAATTCTATTCAACATTTTATAAAGTTCCCGGTAGTTTTTAAATTTTAGAAATCATACTAAAAATGTCCCACATCAGTTTTAACAACACTTGAATTCTCCAAAGAGTCCCTTCACGGCCTGGAAAGGAATATAATTCCATCTTTCATGAGATGTGTTCCATTTTACTCTGACTGAAAAGGAGACACTTAAATACTTATTACCATGGGACAAACAGCGACCAAGGCAAGCCCCGACCGCTCTAATCTGCTGCCTCATCCAGAAAAGAGCTGAAATTATTTTCTTCATAAAGCCGTTGTGGGTTCTAAAAAGATACATAGCAAAATTCCTGAAAGAGCTCCTGATCCAATGCTGAATAAATGAATTAAATTAGAATGGTAAGAGTAACAAAAATAGTGGACATCCCCTGGGGGCTGGTGTGCACCAGATGGTTCTAAGCCTTTCCATGCATTATTTCTCCAAACCCCACTGTAACTGTATGATAAAAGAACCCTTAGGAGCTCTACTTAATAGATGACACAGAAACATACATAAAGTAGCCTGCTGAAGTCTATGTAGCTAGTAGATGGCAGAGCAGGGATACTAAGCCCAATCTCTTGCTACTCTGCAATACAGCACAGAAGTCAGTGATGGGCCAGTTAAGGTGTTAAGATGTATAAACATAATCGGGACTCATGTTTCTATCCTGTTTGTATCTGAATGGAAAAAGAAGTCGAAGACTCATCCATCAAGTCAAAATTTAAAGAAATACAAATTTTAGAAAGGCAATCACTCTAGATTCATGTTGGTAGACTCCATTACAAATATTCACATAATCCACATAGCATATTCCAAGTAAGAGAGAAAGATGAATAAATATGCAAGGAGATGTGAAGGGGAGAGCCCATATTTCAATAAGGTCAAGGGGAGGGTAGAAAGTGAACATAAATGAGGCCCCTGGTCAGAGGCCAGATCATGATCAGTCTTGCAAGCCTCCATAAGGAGTCTGCCTTTTATTCTGAAGCCCCTGGACATCATCTATTCCTGTTTTTTGTTTTGTTTTGTTTTGTTTTGTTTTTGATATCCCTAATTGTAAGCAGTGTGGAGAGTGAATTAATGGCTATCAAGACTGGAAGCAGGAAAGCAGGTGTTTACTAGCGTAATTGGGGTGAGAGGTTAGGAGGAACAATTTGTAGCATTAGGGATGAAGAATGTGAGACAGACAGTAAATGATTGCACAAGCAACACTGTCAGTTCAGGGACCCATTAGATGGTGGAAGAATGAAAGAGAGGGGAGAGCCTACGGACACAAGGTAACAGGAGCCTTAAACTCCAGTACCAGAAAGAGTCAGGCAGGCAGCGCTGACAACGGAAGTGGGCCAGTGGTAAGACAGCAGGGAGTGGTAGGGACTGCGCCGGACTGGAGAATGCATGCCCCCAGAATGCATTCCAAAGGGGGTGGCTGCCGCCCACCTGCAGCCCACTGCTGCCATTTGGAAGGTGGTTCCCCTTGCCAAATCTTCTGAATTGTCAAGAAATATCTGAAATCTGGGTTCTTGTTTGAACCCCTCCTAGTTTAAAATGTTGATAAGTCACTTCTCTGGTAACTAAAACACGTCTGTGGGCACTGTGTGTGTGCCTTCTCTGTGTGACTTAATGTGAACCAGGGGCTTTGGAGCCAAAGTGGGAGTTACTGACCACGAGTAACCGCGAGACCTTAAGTAAGTCCTTAATCATCTTGACCTTATGTCTCTGCGTTCATGGAATGGGCATGATGATGCCGACAGCACGTGCTTTTGCGAAGCTTAAATGAAAAACTCTGGAAAACATTTGGCACAGTGACTGGCAAATAACAAGCATTCAGTAAGAAACAGCTATAATTGTGCTTTTCCAGACTAGGGTACAATGTGGATGGTGTTACCAACAATGATCAACAGACAAGGAGATTCCCAGTGCAGAATGATGAGCTCAGCTTTGCACATGTTGACTTGAGGTACTTTTGTGGTCGTTTAGGAGTCAGTTAACTATGCAGATCTGTGCTCAGGAAAGAGATATGAAGGAGAGGACATGGGCTGGGGGTCAGACACATATGGATGAGAATCAAATTCATAGGTGTGGATGCTAATACTTGAGGCAAGTGTCTGGAAGACAGTCCTCACTAGAACCTGGCCATGCTCATCCCCCGATCTCAGATTTCTCAGCCTCCATTCCTGTGAGAAATCAATGTCTGTTGTTTAAGCCAACCATCTATGGCATTCTGTCATGGAAGCTCAAGCTAAGACACAACTGCTGTGACCAGCAAATTCTCTATTTCCATTACCCAAGCAATTGTTATCCTCTTATTAATGGGACATCCTCTGTAAATGACTCATACCTTCCATAGCCACCTCTTAAATGACCTTCCAGAGAGAGGAAGGGACAAAGTTTTATAACACAAAGAAGGCCAGGCCAGAAAACCAAAGTTTGGATCTTCTTGCTAGCTGTGTGACCTTGGGCAAAGTACTTAATCATTTTGTGCTTTAATTTCCTTGCATATAAAATGAGGGTGACCCCTGCCCTGTCGGATGACACAAGATGGCAGGTGGTGCTCAGTACATGTTGGAAGCTCCTTCCTTTAAGCAGTGGTTCTGGGGAAATTCCAGGTTGCCTTTACACCCAGAGTTTGTGGTTAGGGCAACAGGAGAGAGGTGGGCCTGTCAGCCAATCTCTGAAACGTCATCAAATTTCACATGTTCATGAATCCTTGGGGATGGAGTCCTGGGAGATATCTAAGGGGGAGTGTTTTGGAATCAGGTGGTGCTCACACACTGTTCTCTAAACACCTGCACAGTTATTGGGCAATCCAGCGAGGCTGACAAATGGAGGTGGGGTCCCAGAGCAAGCAGTGGTGGGAAGAGGTGACAGGCAGGGGTGTCTCTGGCAGTGTTTCCGCACAGGCTCAAAAGGACAAGCTACTGAAACAGTATCTGTTAATGGCAAACACTTGTCCATACCAGGCACCGTTCCAAGTGGTCTGGCTATATTAACTCATTTAACCCTAGTCTCAGTTCTATGAGTTAGTACTATTATTTCCTTTTCAGATGGGTAAACAGAGGCACAGAAACATCAACTAACTTGCCCAAGGTTACACAGCTAGAAAATGGCAAGGATGGGTTCAAACGCAGGCAGTCTGACTCCCATATCCAAGCTTCTAATAGTACTTCCTGTCGTTAACACTTGATGCCTGGGGTGTAGCAGAAGGGCCAAGAATGTGAAAACAGGTAATCCAGGATCTGCCAGAGCTCTGTCACTTGCTGGCTATGTGTTGCAGAAAGGGCGCGTCCTCTCTGGTATCTGTCTCCTCTGCTTTCACCACAGGAGAACATCTGGTCACCTAGCTGCAGAGTAATGGCTACATTTGCCAGTCTCCTCTGTGGCCCAATGTAAATGACAAAATTCTGGGTAATGGGATATAAATGGAAATCTCTTGAGGTTGCTCCTGAGAAATTTCCTTAAAAAAGAGTTAGCACGCACCTTTTGCCCTGTTTTATCTTATCCCTTCATTCACTCTACCGTCTGGACCATAGAGATCATGGCTGAGTTTTTTTTTCCCCCGATTTGGTAGAAAATAACCCATAGACAATAGTGCTCAGTGAACCGTAGGAAGGACAAATGCAAAGAAAACAAACAAGTACCTCATAGTCAAAATACTGAACACCAAAAACTAGAAAAAAATATTAAAAGTATCCAGAAGAAAAAGACAAAATACATACATTGAACAACGAAAAGAATTACAGATGACTTTTCATTAGGATCTATGGAGGCAAAAGACAATAAAATTACCTCTTTAAGGTACTAAAAGAATAAACCTATCTCCAAGAATTCTATTTCCAGGGAAAATCACTTTAAATAATGAGGCTAAATTAAGACATTTTCTAACAAAGAACAGCTAAGAGAATTTGTTGCCAACATATCTACCTTACTACAAAAACATTAAAGAGTGTTATTTTTTTTTTTTAAAGATTTTATTTATTTATCTGAGAGAGAGAATGAGAGACAGAGAGCATGAGAGGGAGGAGGGTCAGAGGGAGAAGCAGACTCCCTGCCGAGCAGAGAGCCTGATGCAGGACTCAATCCCGAGACTCCAGGATCATGACCTGAGCCGAAGGCAGTCGCTTAACCAACTGAGCCACCCAGGCGCCCTAAAGAGTGTTATTAAAACAGAATGTAAATGATAATATAGTTGGAAACTCAAGTTTATAGGAGGATATGAAGAACACTGAAAATGGTACATTTGGAGATAAGTTATTTTTTTCTTTTTTTTATTTAAAAACAACTAGCTATTTAAATATTTTATTTATTTATTCATTTATTTATTGAGAGAGAGTGCAAAGGTGAGTGGGGGGGAGGGACAGAGGGAGAGTGAGAGAGAATCTAAAGCAGACTCCCCGCTGAGCGCGGAGCCTGATGCAGGGCTCAATCTCACAACCCTGAGATCATGGCCAAGCCGAAATCAAGAGCCAGATGCCCAACTAACTGAGCCACTCAGGTGCTCCTTAACTGGCTATCTTTAGCAAAATTAACAACACTGAATTATAATGTTATAACATACTTAGAAAGTACATGACAACAATAGAACAAAGAATGAGGGGGGTAGTTGATAGAATTATACTATCATTCGATACTGTAATGCCCAGAGCAACCACTAAATAAAAACAAAAAATTAAGAACTGAAACAATAGCAGAAAACAAAGATATCCTTAAAAAGCCAACTGAAGAGAAAAAATTTTTCTAAATATTCAATTTTCCCAAAAGAAGGAAGGAAAGGAAGAATAAAACAAAGAACATAGGAGATGTACAGAAAACAGCATCCAGTCCTATCCATAATTACATTGAAAGTAAATACTAACAATGCAGAGACTGTAAGACTGAACGAAAAAAGCAGGCTGAATTACATGTTCTCTCAGAGAAACCCATTTTAAATAAAAAGACATAAATATTGATGTGAAAAGATGGGAAAAAGTACATTACGGGAAAAAAAGTTTAAGAAACCTAGTGTGGCAATATTATATCAGAAAAGGTGGATTTTAAGACCACGAGTATTATCAGAGGTAAGGAGGGCCATTTAACATGAAAAAGTGGGCAATCTATCAAGAAGATATAACAACCCTAAATGTGCAGACACCTAATAAAAGAACTTCAAAATATATGAAAAAAAACTGCCAGAGGGAAAAATGGACCCCATCAGAGAAGGACCTCTTTCTTATTAGGAATAAGAAAGAATAAATTGACAGAATAAATTGACAGAACGAGCTCATGTCTACAATATTTCAAAACACTATTGAACCATCTTGACCTAATTAATACTAATATAAAACTATACCCAAAGACTCAGAACACAAATTCTATACACATGCACATGAAACAAGTTAGTCATTTCGATAGATGTGAGAAAATTGTTTGACAAAAATCAATATCCACTTATTATTTTTGAAAGTGGGGCGGGGGGACTATCAGCAAACTAAAACAGAGGCCATTTCCTCCATCAGACAGGGCATAAACAAAAAACTTGCAGGTAACTTCACATTTAATGGTGAAATAATGGATAGTCTACGAGAATAAACCAAAGGAAATGATTTTTTTTTTGTACAAAATTGACAAGGTGACTCTCTAGTTTATATCGACATACAAGGAACCTAGAAAACCCAAAACAACATTGAAAAAAGAAAAAAAAGACAAATTTGGAAGACTTACCCTAGCTGACTTTTTTTTTTGAGAGAGAGAGCGCACGCGTGCTCGCAAGCATGCATGAGTGGTGGGGAGAGGCAGAGGGTGAAGGGGGAGGGGCAGAGGGGCAGAAGGAGAAGGGGGAGCAGACTCCCTGCTGAGCACGGAGCCCCAGCGGGGCTGGATCTCAGGACCCTAGGATCATGACCTGAGCTGAAGGCAGACACTTAACCTACTGAGCCACCCAAGCACCCCTATGTTAGCTGACTTCTAAACTTGGGATAAACCTACAGTTATTTGGGGTGTCTATTGTTTGCAACTAAACCAAATTCTGATTGATAAACCATGCCAGTGCAATCAAATAACTAGCTCTTCTTTGATGTCTTAGCTTCCTCATTTGTTAAAAATAGAGATGATAAGACAGCTGTATAAATCAAATAGTTATACTAATAGAGGAAAAAGAAGAGGAATCGGTGTTAACAGTAATAGCAAATACTGAGTTCTTATTATACACCAGACGCTACATTAAGGAATTGGCATCTATTGCTTTGATTTATCACAACCACTGGCTCAGTTAGAGTCTACTATTATCCACTTTTACAAAAGAAGGCTTAGAGATTATATATCAGAGAACTAGTCCAGGGACATCAGTTGGTAAGTGAGAAAAGCAAGAGTCAAAATGAGGTCTGTGTGACTCCACATCTGTGTTCTTAAGCCCCATGCTAGGCTGCCTCCCATAAGAGAGTTTGTCTTAAAGCACTTGAAAAGCTGAAGGTGCCATGCAAGCAAAAGAAATTACAGCCAGATTAAACCTATCAGTATCCTAACTTCTTTAATTTAAGATAGCTTTAGAACAAGGAGATCCCTTAGCAGTTATAAATTTTGAACTCTGTGCATTTGAAATGCCCTGGGCCTCGCTGGTTCTCAGTATTTCCAGTATCACATGGAAGGTATTTTAAAAATACGATCATGAAACTTGAGTTCTAAGGAATAAACATATCACATGTACTAACAACTCCTTATAAAACCAGAAGTCATCTTTAAAATAAGCCAAATATCAGATTTGGAGCCAAGATGCCAACCAATGCAGGCCTGGCCTCCCCATCTGCTGATCAAGGCCAGATGTTGGCTAGTTTGTGGCTCTTGCCATAATACACGTTACACGGGTGTGAATGTATAAGTTCTTGAAATTCTGACCCAAAGCTGGCTTGTAAACATGATACTGATCACAGAAAGCTTGAATGTTACCTGAATGGAGTGTCAAAAACTAAAGTGTAGCCCAGGGAAGAAACAATGTTTATTCAATTTCTAGATCTATAAATGAGTAGATATAAGTGATCCCCCAAACAGAAGTCATGCTATAGGAGTCTGATTTCTCTGTGTAAAAACATAGAAGTCTGTGACTCAAAGCTAAGGCAAAGTTTACTCCCAAGTGCACTTCTGTGTGAATCTACACAGTGCAGTGCAGTTCTGTGAGTGCTGGGAGAAAGGTATCTTACACGACAAGGTAGGAAAGGCCTTGGGGTCATCTGTAGCTGAGACTCAGCCAGCACAGATTTCATCTTTCCAAGAAACATGTTTCCAAGAAACATTCTAAAAATGAACCAAGATTTTCATTGTCCTGTTTTCTCCTCTGCGTCTCCCTCCCCCTCTCCCCGCTTTCTCTCAACATACATTACGTACAAAGAATTTCAAACTCCACATTCAATCCTAGGAACCTCTAGGCTTTTTCCTGTTCCTCCATCACGTTATAACTCTAAAAGCAATTATTTTAGATAGCCTTTGGTAAAGTTTCGCTTTCTATTAACGTAACTCTTTCAGACCTTTGACAAGTCAATCTATCAGTAATGATCACTTAAGGTAAATGTTCTGGAAAATTCCTCTTGCAGAATATGCAAGCCAAATTAGTTATGGTGGCCAAGGCAAGAGGACTGGAAAACAAAATTTAACATTCTTGGATTTAACGGATACATTCAGACTCCAAAACATGGAGAACAAACAGAATGCTGCTTTGTGGAATATTGTACTGTAATTAATAAAAATAACAATAATAATAGCATTTCTAAACTGACTAAAAGATTAACAGATTAACTACACTGGAGAAATAAATATGTGATCCCAACTGGAACCTAATGAGCAAATATATTTGGGTTTACAGTCCTACTTGAAGGGCAGAAAATTAAAAAATTATTTAATAATGTTAATCAAAAGGTACAGAGAGAATGATGAAGATAGGGATGTTTCTTGTTTGCAATGGTCTCTTCCAAGTCATACAAACTTCCTATGATAGACATTAGAAAATGCTGGAAAGAAAACACAATAGCCCCAGAGAAAAACTCAAACACGTAGAAACAATGCCAGCAGTCAAGACACTTAAAACAACTCACTGCAACAAGGGGAAAATTTAGAGAAGGATGAAAGATTAAAGGATTAAAATGGAAAGTACACAAGACAAAACTATGCAAGAAATCTAAGGAAAGAGGGGCTAATGCAAAACTATAATTTAGCTAGTTGACCATCGCTTCAAATTCCGTATTTGAGCCAATATTTACATGACTCTGCCTGCTGAGCATTTGTTACATAAATAAAGAAGTCAACACCCTTGAGATAGACACATTGTGGAAATCAGACCTTTGAAACCAAAAGAAAACATTCCTGGATCATTTTAAGTTGCAAGACCATGAAGTCACTCTACCGAGAAAGCTATGGAGGCGTGAGCAGTCTCTGCAGTCTTAGCAAGAGGGAGACGGAATCCAGTGTTACTTAAAATCTTAACCCGTCATTTCACTGGCTTGGCCAATGGTTCACAGACCTGATTGCTTCCTCTCCCCTAAGCCCACGTCTGACAAATCCATGGATATTAATAGACTCTCTCTTCGAAATACTTCCTGACCATAAAAACACTGTGTGATCTCTGCTGCCACCACTCCAGTCAAAGCCCCAACTATTTCTCTCCTTGTCTTTACAACAGTTTCCTCTGATGAGATTCCCAATTCTGTTTTACCCCTACAACCAATTTTCCAAACCGTAATAAGAATATTTTCTTTAAATGTGAATATTAGCATTGCTTCCCATTGCTCTTAGAATAAAATGTGGGCTTCCCATCCATGGGCAACAAGCCCTGCGCACTGTGACAGGATGACATTGACTCAATGACCCCTCTTTTTCTGGGAGGTGGCCCCACCGGCTTCCCTTCAGTTCCCAGAAATGACAAGCTGTTCCCCACTTGGACCCTTTCCACATACCATTTCCACTGCCTGGAAGTTGCGGCTCCTACCTGCTTACACTTGATGTTTTAGTTCCTGGCTTTTATTTTTTTTTAAGATTTTATTTATTTATTTGAGAGAGAGAGCATGGGGGCGGGGCAGAGGGAGAAGGACAGAGAATCTCAAGCAGACTCCACACTGAGTGCAGAGCCCAACGCAGGGCTCGATCCCAGGACCCTGGAATCATGACCTGAGTCAAAGTCAGATGCTTAACCAACCGAGCCACCCAGGCGCCCAAGTTCCCGGCTTTAATGTTCAACAGGCAGGACTTCCCTGATCACCCCATTCCGGGTACATATCCCTTTCTTATTCTGTATCACAGTACCCAGTTCACTATCTTCATGGCACTCTCCTGAATTTGTAACAACACGGTTGTGTTGGTTTACTTGTCTGTCATCTCTCTCCCACCCCCAACAAGACCATATACTTTCTAGAGGAAGAGTCAAGTTGGTTCCTCAGGCTTGAGCCTCAGCACCCAGCATAGAGGCCACTCAGCAAAAACTTATGAGGAGATGAGTGACGGAGGACATATTCTAACAGATTTGCTACACGAGTCTAACAGATTTGTTACAAGGCAACATGAAAAGGATAAATGTTAGTCATTAGCTGTTTTGATTACAGGTACATAAGAGAGTAATCACTGAATCAAGATGAAGGCATGAGGGGTGCCTGGGTGGCTCAGTCAGTTAAGCCTCCGACCCTTGGTTTCTGCTCAGGTCATGATCTCAGGGTTGTGGGATCGAGCCCCATGTCGGGCTCTGCGCTCAGCGTAGAGTCTGTTTCTGCGTCTCCCTCTGCCCCTCCCCACCGTGTGTGTAGGCACACACACTTTCTCTCTCAAAATAAATAAATAAAATCTTAAAAAAAAAAGATGAAGGGATGAAATTTGGTTCATCTAAGTGCCTTGACGAGCAGCAAAGGGAAGCGAGGAGAAGGAAACATCTCGACTCTCAAAGAGCTTATTCTTCCAGAAAAGACCAGAAAGACACATCTAGAATGATGAGAAAAAAACCTGAGGCTGTCTTTTCTTTGCACAAGCACTGACAAAATGGTTCCAGCCTAGAGTGAGTTTGGAGGGACCGGCGCAGGCTGTCTACACGGGATGAGCCCATGGCAAAGGTTCTAGAAGCAGCAATGATGCAAAAGAAGGAGGGATCGTCTCAGGGGTGGGCAGGCCAGCAAAACCTCGAGGGAGAGCTGGGTTTTGCACGGAGTCTCAAAGCAAGCCCAAGATTTGGCTGGGCAGATGAAGAGGAGTGATATCAGAGAGGAGGTTTTGGCCAATGTTTATGGAAAACATAATCGGGACCACATTTGTTCTCGTTCTAAGAAAGCAGATAGTTAGGCAAGATAAAGAGGAAAAGGGAGAACATCTAGGAGAAGCAATTATGAAGCCCTAAGATGTAACAGACCCAAGATGATTGCATTTACAATGGGACTTTTAATTTTTAAGAAAATCCATTCGAGAGAGTAAAAATAATCTTAAGGACTTTTTCTTTAGCAGTACAAAAAGACAAATTTAGATCTAAGAGAGGAAAATGAAAAATAACTAGGAAATAGAGGAATGTTAAATCAACTTTTCCTCAGTTTAGACTCAACAGATAAAAGACAAAAGAGATAACACTTAGAGCGGATGGGTTACACGCGCAAAAATAATTGGCTATTAATAATGGAAATTTCAGGGTTTAGCCAGAAAGTTTCGTGTTTTCCTTTGGCCACTCATTTATCTAACCTATACAAACGGAGACCAGCCATGTACCAGGAACTGCTTTGGACCTTCGATTTTAGCGAGGAAAACAGACCATAGAAAGATAAGTAAATCGATATCATTAACTCGCGCTACATGCTACGGATGCAGGTAAGAGGTGGAGAATACTGGGGAGAATAAAAATCTTAAATAGGCTGGTTGGGGAGATGTGAATGGCCTGAGGGAACGATCCATAGTCAACTCTGGAGCAAGGCTTCCCGCAAAGGCAGCATCAGGTGCAAATGCCCCAAGAAGCATTGTGTTCTGAGCTGAATGGCGCCCCCTGGAGGACAGTTCTCAAGCCCCTGCTGTGTTTGAAGAACAGGAGGAGACCAGCAGCTAGAGAGGGAAAAGCAGAGAGTAGTAAGAAATGAGGCCCAAGAGGTAGGCAGGGATGCGTTGGCCCTACACCACACGTTGAGTGGAAAATCACCTGAGGTTTAAGGGGCAGGGAGCGAAAACACGGGATCTACATTTTAGAAAGGTCACTTTGCCTATTGTGTGGAGAACAGACCACAGAGGACAAGAGTGAATCGGAAGAAGTCCAGAAGCTACCGTAGGAGTCCAGAGAGGAACGGGGAAGCCCACAAGAGGCTGGGAATCCTGAGCAGGGACTCCTGAGCAAACCACATAACCAGCCTCTCCCGACATGAACAACAAGAAATTTGCCCTGTAAGACAGCCAGAGGATCGCCTTACACACACAAGAAAAATAATGTTTCAACTCTTGGTAGAAATTCTGAGTCCGGAAAAACACAAAAGAAAAAAAAAAAAGATGATAGGAACTTAGAAATGGGACATGAAGGGGAGACACAGGTACTGAATACCCACCTACCCCATACCACCTCACAGCTCCATGAGGTGCATGTTACCTTTTCCATATTTTGAAACTGAAGCCCAGAGGGTTAAGTAATTTGACCAAAGCCATCTGGTAATCAACAGAGTGTCCCGTGGGTTCATTAAATCCGTGTCCCAAATGGAACTTCCCATCCTCTCCCCTCAAAGCTGCTCACTGCCCTACAGCACCCCCATACATGCAGTTGCCTAAAGCTTTCTGAAGCCTGGGTTGTCTTCCGTGGTCCCTCTCCCCCTCCTCTTACAGCCAGTCCATCCCCTTCTATCTCCATTGTCCCCAATTCATCCCACCATTATTGCTCACCTAATTTACTGTAACAGATTCCAAACAGAGTTCTCTGACTCTTGTCATCCTCCAATCCATTATTACTCCTTCAGCCACAGTAATTTCTCCCAAATGCTCAAGTTCTGCCCCTTCTCTGCTAAAACGAATCACGATGCCCTCCCCCACACTCTTGGATGGAGTTCAACCCCCTTGTCATGGTGTTGGAAGTCCTGCCGAGCTGCCTTCTACTTCAGTCACTAGCCCATACCATCTCTCCATCACATTCTGCGTTACAGCTTTGCTGAGCTCCCCTCTGTTCCTCAAACATGGCACCCTCTCTCTCCCGTATCTTCATACATGGTGTCCATGTTCTCTTCCTGGGAGACACAGTCTTCTGCCCACGGTCCTAACTTACTCATCTTGGTGCTGCTTCTCCTTTGAGTCTCCATTGAAACATCACTTCCCTCGGAACATTTCCAGACTTTCCTTCCAGCCCCCAGTCTGGGTTGCGGGGGGGGTCCCTCTACAACCACTGGACCACCCCAGTAGAGCCTGGTCATATCCCTGGTCATAGCATCTACACTGTCTCTCACCCACGATCCCACAAGATCCATGAGCCAGGGCCCCATCTGTCTTGTTCACTCCTAGATCCCTTGTCCTTAGCACAGTAACCGCCACAAAGTAGGTAATCAATAAATAGTATGCGGATGATTGTCTTTCATTAAATACATTATGCCACATTCATATGATGGAATAAAATGCAGCCATTAATAACAATGCTTTAGGAAAATAATTAACGATACAGGAGAACATTTGGAACACATTATTCAGTGTAAGAAGCTTATTACAAAAGAGAATGCACAGTAAGATCCAATGTTAGTTTTCTAAAATGCACATAAAAAAAAGAAACTTTAGGGACACCTGGGAGGCTCAGTTGGTTAAGCATTGCCTTCAACTCAGGTCATGATCCCGGGGTCCTGGGATAGAGTCCCTCATTGGGCTCTCTGCTCAGCAGGGAGTCTGCTTGTCCCTCTCCCTCTGCCCCTGCTCCTGCTCTCTCTCTCTCTAATAAATAAATAAAAATCTTTAAAAAATTAAATTAAATTAAATTAAAAAGAGACTTCAAAGATACTTGCCTAAAATTCAGTGATCTCTCTTGGTGGATGCAATTACAGGTGTGTGTTTTTATTTCTTTGAGCTCATTTGAGCTCTGATTGTGAAGGGAAACTAATAAAATTATTTCAAGTGTTATATAAAATCCCAGAGTGTAACAGAGCAGAGGATGATGGTCAAGTGCAGTGAGGGGGGACAGTGGTGAGACCAGCCCACGAGCATACCCTGCTGTACTGTGACCAGATGCATCATTACGTGTAGACTATTTGGGAGTTGAAAGCGAGGAAGGGACAAGGTTCTTCATACAAATTACAATTAAATATAACTGGAGCAATTAGAAAGAAGAGCAGTGGGAAATGCCTTGAGAAGTGGAAGCCTAAGCATCTACCTTCAGCAGCCTTTTATCAGTAGGACATCAGGTCACGGGAGATGAGAACTCGGTTGGAAAAAAACTAGTCAAAGAAAAGCTTATTTAACCAAAAATAGAATATGATAAAGTAATTAACCAACATTCTTCTACTTTCACAGCTGTGTGTGTGTTCAGCTCTCTTAGGCCGGGCCTCTGCCAATCCCACTTTCACATGCTCCCAGGACTCAGAGCCCAGGTCTGAATTGTTCACAGTAAGATCCAGGACCGCATCACATGGTGCTTTGGTCTAAGTCAGACAAAAATTTCATTCCAGCCTCCTCCGGCTGTCTAAAACAGGGAATATACATATGTATATATATATATACACGTATATATACGTGTATATATATATATATATACACACATACAAATATGGACATAAATTCTGCTGCAGAGAGAAATAAAAAATTATACTTACTTTTAGGATATTTGTATTTCTATAGTAAAGGATCTTGGTTGCTGTTAAAGACAATGATACGGACATTCTGCTTCTGATACAGCAAAGTAAGCCTTTTTTAACAGATTCTCCACAAATAACAACGGTAAACTCCAGACCAAATAACGCCACGACTATGTGGCTCTGGAAAGTGACCGAAAGCAGACCGCTTTTGGAGGAGGGTCAGAAGATAGAGGAAGCAGCCAGCATGGGGTGAGTTTCCCATCTGGGGAGCTCCACCCCGCAGGCAGCCTCAGCTGCGACAATGACGCAGGGACACAAAGCCGCTAGCGGTAAACCTGCTCTCTCTGCCCAAAGGGACCCCAGGAAGGAGCCTGGCGCAGGCTCACAATGGGGAGAAGGAAAGGGTCCTAGGAGCCAGAGAAGGGATCCCCAAATTCTGTATATGAAATCTGCCCAAGTCTCCGATGACCTCTAAACCATGCTGAATGGGCTACTGGATGGGATCTGGTCCCCCTTCACCGCTGGAATCTCACCAGGGAGAGCCACCTGGTTACATTAGTGAACATGGGTTCATTCATCTTGGCTCCAGTTTCCTCCCATATGAAATGAAATGCAATGGTTTTGAGGTATTTACTCACTCAGACACTCAACAAAAGGCTCACAGGTACTTAAGTGCCAGGTGTGCTAAGGAATATAAAAGAAAGTTCAGCATCGCTGCCCTCAACCAGCCTGGAGTCCCATGAGGGAGAGCAGACGTGCACCCAACCAGCTAGTTGTCACGCAAGGTTGAACTTGACCAGAGAAGGAGCTTAGTACAGCAGAGAGAACAGGGACTCCAGAATGAGACCAACCTGGCTTATCTCCTGGGTCCACCGGGATCCTCCTTGTATATTAATCGCTTAGCCCACCATTTGAGCACTGTATACCGATTTAATCCTTATAACAACCTCATTAGGTTGGCACTAATACTTCCTTCACTGTACAGATGCAGAAAATGAGGCATAGAGAATTTCGGTTTATTTGCCCGAGGTCACCAAGTAATATGTGACCTAACACAGATTCCGACTCAAGCAGCCAAGTCTACCTGTGCCTCAGCTGTTAACCACTAACTTATCCCAAATAATAATTTCAAGGGCCGAACACCCAGCAGGCACTCAAAGAATGGCAGATATCCTCATTGTTATGGTTACTGCTGAGGTTGTTGTGATTCCTGAGGCCACAAGAGAGATAACAGTTGAAATTCAGGACCTGAATTTTTAAGACCAAAAGGTTTTAAGAACACTAACTAATTTTCATGTGTAGATCTGGAGGCACGCCTTAAGAAATCAGAATTCATAATACTATAAGGTATCCCCTACCTCTTCTTAAAAAGAAAAGCAGCAAGATACCATTATTTATTTCTTCATTCATTTGTCACACTGTAGCTTCCAACTGTCATCTGCCACCACTGACCGGGACATCAGAATGGTTCCCAGAGGAGGAGCAGAGCTAAAAATGACAGGACCCTGGTCACGCACTGAAGTGAGTGCATCATCCCACTGCTGATTCGAGAAGCAGGCAAACAAAATCCCTTGCGCTACTTTTATTTAAACAATCTCAGAGAAACTGTGTTATGTGGGGAAAAAAAAAAAAAGAAAGAGAAAAGATGAGAAATATGAACTCAGGTGAAAATCAAAAATTAATCTGCATGCACCAAACATAGAAATTAAGTTTTACTCACACTTGATAAATCTGAAAGCCTGCTTTGTTTCCAAAAGGTGAAACTATGGGACCCTTGGGACTCCAAGGATCTCAGCTGCTACAATTCCCAAATGAAGTGGTGATTTAGGGATAATGCCAAATTTTAAAAGAATAAGAGCAGTATTTTACTCCGCCTGGTAATTTTATGAGGACATGCTGCACATTTCTTATGTAAATACATGTCGTTTAATAAGGTCCTCAGAGAGTGCTTTCACCAAAACCCTACATATCAGGATACTGGGGAAAAACAACCAAATCCCAGGACTGTGTAACTCCTAAATCCTTACTGGGTAACATGCCCAGTTTCTGAACAATACACATTATCTTGGAGATAATTTTTATGACATGTGTGGCTATTGCCTGTAAATCCCTGTAAGATGAAAAGCGTTACCACTGACATTTGAGTTGGACAAAAGGATTTATATGGCTTGATTACTCAAAGCTATAAAATGTAGAAAAACAAAAATAGTTTGGATAAACCCTTGGAGCTTGTTGCAATGGGATTTAACCTAACGGGGCCCATGGGCCAACATTAAGTTTTAGGGAGTCGTTTAGAGGTTATGAAACTTTTCTCTGTAAACATTACTTGAAACAACGAGCTGGATTTATTGACTCAGCAAGGGGCTCTTAAACGGATAGATTTGAATCAAAGGCTTTTTGGAATAGGGTCCCTTAAAGGTAATAGTCAATCCTCATCATTTTGCAATGGAAAACAATGGCTGGAAGAGATAAAAATTATATGACTCACCCAAAGTGATAAGACTAAATCTCCCATCAGCATCCTCATTATCATCATTGCTAATATTATTACAAATTTATAAAGTATGTCCTAACATCATCCCCATTTTCTAAGTGAGAAAAATGAGCCTCTGAGAAGCAAAGAGCTGTGAGGGGGGTAGGTCCAGAATTCAACCACAAGCAATGTGACCCTAATACTCCACATTTGTGACCAACCCACTCCCCCGCCGCCACTTCCTCACCGGCCCCAGACTCAGGTCTCAGGACCTCCGGGTCAGAGAAGGACTCCAGCCGTCCATGGCTCTGGAGTTCCCACATTATAAGATCTGCATGTCGGACAGTGGAATCCAGTGTGGTGTTCTATAGTTCAAGGACCGAAGGAAGCGTGTCCCCTCCCTGGTTGCAATACTCGCCCTCGGAACTATAGTGCAAAGAGCTGTTAAATACAGGTTCTGTGCATCTGTAATCCCATCAGAAGGCATCACACCAGAAAATATATTTAGACTAATGTTTGTAAAATATATTGGATAAAATAATATCTTCTCAAAATAGTGCCTGAAGCCCCATATTCTCACTCCAGTCTCTGGTTGTGCACGCCCAGGGAGATGCCAGAAAAGTGATTAGATTCGACTCAATGCGATCCTATGCCCTGCACCGTGCCAATCATCACACCTGCAGAACCAACAAATGGGCTTTCTTGCTGAATGTTTTCATCTCTATTAAGTTCTTTTTTATTCCCTATTAGTCTGTGTGGTATTCTGCTTCAAATTCTGAGGCAGAAAAAAAATAAAAATTGAGATGCTGAAGCAAAGATGATGGCTAGACAGTCATAGTCAGATCTTATTTACATATGCATTTAAATATATTCATGTATTTAAATTTGCATGTTTAAATACCAATAGGCAGTGATGGTAAGTATATATAATTAGGTGTCTTCAGAATTATAATGCATTTAGTCTAAAATTTAAGGATCTCAAAGTTCTAAACCAAACATAAAGACAATATCAGCGGACAGAGTAAATAACATAGGCAATAAAATCAGCTTCTAATTACTGCTCTGTGCTGTTGTCATTCAATAAGGTACAGATAAGAAAACACTCATGACATTTTTACTTTTGTTTCTTAGCACCACAGTCCCCATAACCTGAAACGGCACTTTACAGATGTGGACTCGTGAAAGTTAAGTAGAAATTCAGAGGAAAGACAGAACCTGTTGATGGAGGATAAAAATCTAAGTGTAGGAGGAAAGCAGACAACTTCCAGAAGGAGAGCTTAAATGATCATCACCGTGCACGCCGTCCAGTAGGCCTGACTTTGAACTTTCGGAAAGAGGTTAAAAAGAAGGCGAGAGGCAAGGAGACAGATACCCAGGAAGGACTCCAACCTCGGAGGACTTGGTCCAGATGGGAGGGAGAAGGATCCTTGAAGGAAATGGAATGAAGATGAAAAGGGTGGAAAAGAGCCAGCATATGAGTGCAGAGTTGAAAGCACTATCCAAAGGGAAAACCTAGTTTTAACAGCTTTCTGGACTGGGAAGGAATTGGGAATTTCTGTGAAAGGATCTCACTGTACTTGCAAAAAGGAAATTTATATATATATAAAATTTATTTAAATATATATATGAAAAATTTTTTTCTAGTTTTTCCCAGACTTAAGAATTTTTAGCAAGGACATTTAGAAGTTTTAGAACCCAACATACTTTTCATTTATTTTACTCATGACTCTGGTTACAAAGATCATCTTTAAAAATAAACAGGATGGAGGGGGTGCCTGGGTGATTCAGTCAGTTAAGTGTCTGCCTTCAACTCAGGTCATGACCTCGGGGTCCCGGGATCGAGTCCCGCATTGGGCTCCATGCTCAGCAGGGAGTCTGCTTGACCCTCACCCTCTGCCCCTCCTGCTCGTGCTCTCTCTCTCTCTTAAATAAATAAAATCTTTAAAAATAAATAAACAAGATGGAACTTATTTTAAAGGATGTATTTAGAGACGGTATGGGACAATGGTTAAGAAGGCCAGTGCTGGGCGCCTGGGTGGCTCAGTCGTTAAGCGTCTGCCTTCGGCTCAGGTCATGATCCCAGGGTCCTGGGATTGAGTCCCACATCGGGCTGAAGCCTGCTTCTCCCTCTCCCACTCCCCCTGCTTGTGTTCCTGCTCTCGCTATATATCTCTCTGTTAAATAAATAAAATCTTAAAAAAAAAAAAAAGAAGGCCAGTGCCAAGTTGCCTGGGTTTAAATTTCTAGCTATGTGATCATAGGCAGGGTATTTAATCTCTTGTGCCTCGGTTTCCCAATCTGTTAAATGGAAATATTAATAGCATCTGCTTCATCGGATTGCTGTGAGGGTCAGATGAGCTGGGAGACATACAGAGTGATATCTAAGTGTTGACTTTTATAATTAAACACATTTTTATGAACCTCTTACTAACATAAAATATGGAGCTAAGTGCTCCACGGGCAGGGTATTTCTCACGCTCACAAGATAACATGGGGAAGCAGGGCAGACAGAATTAACACATATAAAGGGTTAAATGAAAAAAGGGCACACAGCAAGCAATATTAGGAAATCATTACTAATTTTCTTAGATGTGATCATTTTCTAGATGCACAGTAACATATGAAGGAGAATGTCCTGATTCTCAGAAAACACAAACTGATTTATTTGGGGATGAAGGGGCATGATGTCTGTCATTTACTTTCAAATTACTTCGCAAAGACACAGACCATATATGTAAATGCATACATACAAAGCAAACATGACAAAAACAGTGATTGCACTGAAGGAAAAAAAAAGGAAAGAAAGAAATAAAAGAAGGAAACAAGTGTCCAGTGCTGGCTCAGAATCCAGAACATTCTGTGCACTTGAGACACCTTCCAAACTTGTCTTCACAATGTGGCTGATGTGAGAACGATCCTGGAGACATAAGCTTTTTAAAGTAAAGTGCTCTATAAACATTATTTTCTACAACCAGCACCCAAAGAGCAAGCCAGTGGGAGGGGCGGCTTTAAAAATGCCAGCCCAGCCTCCGCTCCCCCTAAGAGGCTACAAAACACGGCAATGAATCCTTCAGAACTATCATTAAAGCCCCTTTTTCCTGGTCCATCTTCAGGGAAGGTAAAGGGAAATCCGTCTTCATCCTTTTAAGTCCAGATCATCACTTTTCCTCTAGGCTTTATCTAGACAGCATGGAGGAATGGACAGGCCACCGGATAAAAGAGACAATCCTCCAGATGGCCAGCTTTAAACTGCCATCTATGGGCTAATGTGTCTGTATTTGGACTTGGCCTAGACTTCTGCCCCAACCTCCGGACTCACACAGCAACTGCGCAGCTGACTTCTTTGCTTGGATGCCTCAAAGGCCCCTCAAACTCAACACGTCCAAAATATAACACCTCTCCTCTGCATTTCTTCTCCATGAATGGCACAACCAACTGGAGAGTGAAAGATGGCACAAACGTGCCCTACTCTCGCCCGCCCTCCATAACCCACCCACCTCAGGCCCCCTCTTTTGACCACTCAAGCTCCACCCTTCCCCTCCTACCAGTCCACATCTATTCCCTGGACTTCTGCAACAATCCCCAAACTTCTCTCCTTATTCCCCCTCTTGTCTCTCTCCAGTCTATATCCATCAATGGTTTAATAGTAATCGTTATTAGGAAAACAATAATGATGAAACAGCTCATATGGAATAAGCACATAACCAGGCACTGTGCTAAGGACTTTACCTGTGTCATCTTGTTTCATCCCGACTATTACGTGGGCAGTATCATTTCCCCAATTTACAGACCAGGAAACTGAGACAGAGGTATGAGCTCACTCGCCCATGACACGGGGCTGGTGAATAAGTGGCGGGGCCAGGCTCCAGACCAAAGCGCCTGGCTCCCCCCTCAGGATGACAGTGAAATGCCCCACCCCGGCCCACAAAGCCCCGTGAAGCCTGGCACTCTTCAGCCTTCCCGTCACCCACTTTCTTCCTCTTTGTCTTCCCTCATTGGTGACACCATCAACTCCGCCCTCCTCCTCCCTGTCCTCACTCAGACTCTCCCCATGTGGGCAGCAGTCCCAGCTCCCCAAGACTGACCAGCTTCCGTCTGTGCATCTTCAAGGCCCCAGTCCTGTTGTCATTACGTACTTATCTGTGTCTGCACCACGGGAGGGGCCGTCCCAGCTTTGCTAACCCTTAAGTCCCAGCACCCAGCACAGCACCTGGTGAACAGGAAGTGCTCGGCCACCTCCATCCACCAGAAAAATGGAGCAAAAGTAAAACCCCCGGGTCCTACTTCAAGGGCCATCCTTTATTACTGGGATGATTTTTTTAAAATACTCAGCTTTCTAAAATTTTTTTTTTATTTATTTGTTTTAGAGAGGAAGGTGGGGGTGCAGAGGGAGAGAATACCAAGCAGGATCCACACTGAGCGCGGAGTCCGACATGGTGCTCAATCTCAGGACCCTGAGATCATGACCTGAGCCGAAATCAAGAGTCAGACACTTAACTGAGCCACCCAGGCATCCCAGTGGTGTGATTTTTGTAAGTCACTACCTCTTTGAGCCTCTGCGGCTTCATTTTAACTTTCTGATCAAAACTGTAAAAATAAGCAATTTGGAGTTTTCAAAGCTCTTTCACAAAAATCCTATTTGTACCCAGAATGGCCCTGTGAAGTCTGCAGTATCACCGTGTAGCCCACATTTAGGAGGATAAGGGAGGGGGGGAGTGGGGATTAATGATTTGCCGAGGTCAATCAGCTGGTGACCCTGAAGCCCGCCCTTGCCCATTAAGCACAGCCTACAACCACGTAGGTAGCAACGAATTAGTGACACTGTGAAAATCTGCAAAGTGCTCTATCTGCAAGTGACGTGGGTGCTGCTTGCTCAGCCCTCCACCCTTCCAACATTTCCAGGTTTTCCCATTTGCTTCAGAGGCGCAAGGCGAGAGTCAAAGCTGGGGCTCATCAAGCACATTGAACTCCATGGTCATGGTAACCGCATACATCAGGAACACATGCCAACTTGGGGAACGGGGTGCAGGGATAAGTAGGCTGGCCACTGCCTCCTGTTAATACCCCCCAAGCAGGTGAGCAGAAGCTGGGGGACAGGATTCACTTCTTTAGTTCTAGTCTTCAAAACATCAAAGAGTAGGAGATGCTACCGAGCGCAGGGGCGGCTCCTGGCAACCCCGAGCCCTCAGGTCACCTGGGAGGTCAGTGCCTTTTAGCAACTGCCCACTGGCCCCCTGCAGCCTCTCAGCCAGGGGCAGCGGAGGATAATGTGGCGGACAGAGATGTTTCCTTACGCTCAGACTCCACATTTAATCTCCGCAGAGGACGTCATTGTACTTTATGTGGTTGTCAATGTCCCTGCTGTGGATCAGGAGCTTACATGCTGGTTTTAAGGGGAAAATACCTCTAATATCAGGTTATTCTTACAACATTAAAGTTTAAAGTAATCACTTCCATAACGTCCCTCCACGCAGAAATGAGAACTTCCTCTGAGCCCAAAATCATTCCTTGCACACCAGCTATGATTATCTGCCTGTTCCTTCAGATCAAACTACTCTAAAAGTAAAACTTGTTTAAAAGAAAAATAGCTCAAAAGATGTGGCTTTCCAGATAACTTGAAGTTTCTAAGATGGTATAAAGTTTATTTAAAAATAAAAGCAGGTGAACTTTATGTTGAAATATATTTTATGTGGGACGCCTGGGTGGCTGTCAGTTAAGCGTCTGCCTTCCGCTCAGGTCATGATACCAGGGTTCTGGGATCGAGTCCCACATCAGGCTCCCTGCTCAGTGGGGAATCTGCTTCTCTCTCTCCCTCCCTCTGCTCGTTCCCCCTGCTTGTGCTCTCTCTCTCTGACAAATAAATAAATAAAATTTTTAAAAAAAGATTTTTTTTATGTGAACTGGTATCAAAAACAAAATTTTGAAAATTTTAACATGTGAAATTTATTTAAAAAACTTATTATAGTTATTCATTGTATTATATTTATTCATTTTCTTTTTTTTTTTTAAGATTTTATTTATTTGACAGAGAGACACAGCGAGAGAGGGAATACAAGCAGAGGGAGTGGGAGAGGGAGAAGCAGGCTTCCCGCGGAGCAGGGAGCCCAATGTGGGACTCGATCCCAGGACCCCGGGATCATGACCTGGGCCGAAGGCAGACGCTTAACGACTGAGCCACCCAGGCGCCCTATTTATTCATTTTCAATGTATAAATAAAAATCACAGAAATTCCTAGATTATGTCTAATATTCAAACATTTTGTAAACAAAATAGGAGGTTCTCTTGTACGGATTTTTTCTGAAATTTAAAGCTGATCGAAGTAGTTTATGATTTAAAGTGGAAAACAAAAGGGATTCCTAGGCAATATTATTTACCTTCTGGACACAGGCAGGTGAATCCACTGAGGTTAGAAACACACGTTGCTCCATTTCTACATGGATCTAGGATACAATAATCAATCTTGGATTGGCAAAGCTCTCCAGTATAACCTGAGTAAAACAAGATAGACATTTTATAAAATGGGTCACTTCAAAACCACAGTGCATTGCCCCAGGAATTGATGGAGTCCACAGGTATCCACCCACCAAAAACAACAGCTTTGAGCTGAAGGGCCCCCCCAGCCACTCCTTGATCTACTTTTGTTTTGCAAGGAGAAACAATCATCGCAGTTTAGAATTGCAGTTCAAAAATCATTTCCTTTACAAAAGTCTTTATTGCAAGGAGAGGCTTTTCTTCAGCATTAGCTCTGCATTTTATTTTGAAATACTAGTCCGAACCTTCAGAAACGGAGGGGTCCCAGCTTCCTTCTGACGTAGGGCAAAACACGATCTACAATGTTCTGCTTGACCTAACAAAGATGGCCACTTTCCTTAGGTCATCCCAATATCTATTTTTCTTTTTAAATGCATTAGGAAAAATGCTAGGTATTAGAAAAAAATTTTTAATGTACATTTTACAGCCGAAAGAACCCTTCTGTGTTAATGCCATGCCCCATCACCTCATTTTAAAGATAAAGAGACTGAGACACACATAATATTAAGCACATTAATATATTATTCTTAATTTTATTTGAATCACATCCAACTCAGTAAATTCTCTGTGAAGCAAGACTCCAGTAGTGATGTCATTGGATAGTAACAGAACCACACATGTGCGGTGAGGAAATAAGGACTTCCATCTATCAGAATGCAACCAAAAAGCTTTAAAAGAAAATTCCAAATTCTTTATTAACTTTGAAAACAAAGCCCTCCAGAGAGGCAACTTTGAAAGAATAATATGCCAATATGTTCCTCTTAAAGTAGAAAATAGTTATGAAGGAAAATCTGGAAAATACAAGATGTCAAATAGAAAGAGGAGTTGCCCTTAGTTCTGTGATATGAGTGACAGAACTCTTAATAATTTGGAGATAATTCTATCAGAAATTTTTATGCACAGATACTTTCTACACAATTATAATCATACTGTAACATTTTATACCTTCCTAGGATGTACATTAAGTACATAAAAACTTGTCTCTCTGAATTATTAGTTTTGAAAGACTGTCATTAGCACTTGAATCTGAGATTTGCAAAAATAAATCAATGATATTAGAAGAGAGATGATCTGCCTGAGCTTCAATTACCTGCCAAACTAGTATGAATTACAGATTGTGAATGTGGAGGCATTTATTTGCAACCCTACTCTTCCCTCCATGCTTTAAAACAGTCCAGGAAATTCTAGCTTATTAGTGAGTATAAGATGAGTAAAATATTTGTATAAACTAAAAATCTAAACACCAGGACAAAAAGCTATTTCAAAATTGCAGAACAAAGGGGCACCTGGGTGGCTCAGTCAGTTGAACATCCGACTCCTGATTTAAGCTCATGTCATGATCTCAGCATCATGAGATGGAGCCCTGCATCAGGCTCCACACCCAGCAGGGAGTCTGCTTGAGATTTTCTCTCTCCCTCTCCCTCTGCTCCTCCCCCACGCTCTCTCGCTCTCTAAAATAAATAAATAAATCTTTTTTAAAAAAATTGCAGAACAGAGTATCTTAATATGATATTATGTTAATATATCTTCAGATAATATAATAATATTATCATATTAATATATCATTAATACGACAATACTATGTTAATATACCTTCAAATGACAGCTCTAAATTCAGAATGAGGGAGAGCAAACTGTTTTTAAGAAGATTGCTACAGGGCACCTGGGTGGCTCAGTCGGTCAAGCATCTGCCTTCAGCTCAGGTCATGATCTCAGAGTCCTAAGATCGAGTCCCACACTGGGCTTCCTGCCCCAAGGGGAGTCTGTTTCTCCCTCTGACCCTCCTCCCACTCATTCTTTCAATCTCTCTCTCTCTCGAATAAATAAGTAAAATCTTAAAAAAAAAAAAAAAAGAATTCTATAAATAACTTTTTGACTAAAAATAGTAGCTAATATTTATAATAGAACACTTCTTTTTTTCTTCTATACATTAACTGACCCTCACTGCAAACTCTGAGGTCACTATCATAATCATGTCCATTTTACAAATGAGGAAATTGAGGACTAGAAAGTTTAGTAATTCTCACAAAGCCACACAGGCAGTCAAACTCCTGAACCCAAACCCTTCAATGTATCATTATGCCTGAGGTAACGTGCATCATGTCCTCAACAAACATATATTTAACATGAAGGGAAAATAACCGAAAATGTAGATATAGACAGACACAGAGACAAATGTAAAGTAAACACCATGGTTATTCTTGGGCTTACCAAGTATTGTCTGTGTGTGGCCAATTACAAATGGTGGCTTCCTAGGTGTGTTCATTAAGCAGGTGTGTTCATTAAGACACAGAGTCATGAATCCTGCCCTCAGAAAAAACCAAAAACTGGGACCACAGAATCACACAAAAGCATGAAAAATAGCCAGAAGCCAATTAGATATCATCTGTAAGGGGTGCATCTGCATCTACCAGACAGGAAGAACATGAGCAGAATGAGGGATTCCATGAGCTTCAAAGTTCTTTAGAGAAAATGTTAACATTCACTTTTTTTGAACTTTTTACTTGGGTATTTTAAACATATTTAAACATAGAGAGACTATTATATAACCCTCACATATCTAGCACCTAACTTCAACAATTACTAACATTCTGTCCATTTAATTTCATCTAGTTCCTTCATATTTTTATATTTTCCCTGTTGGGGCATCTTCAAGCAAATTTCATTTCACCTGTCAAGACATCAATATGTATCCCTAACTAAAGGAGTTTTGTTTCGTTTTGTTCTTTTAAAGAATACTTTTAATGGCCTCTTTAATGTTTGGTCCCATTTACAAGTTTAATGAAACACTTTATTTTTTTTTATTTTAAAGATTTTATTTATTTATTTGACAGAGAGACACAGCAAGAGAGGGAACACAAGCGGGGGGAGTGGGAGAGGGAGAAGCAGACTCCCCGCCGAGCAGGGAGCCCGATGCGGGACTCGATCCCAGGACCCTGGGATCATGACCTGAGCCGAGGGCAGTCGCTTAACCGACTGAGACACCCAGGCGCCCTAATGAAACACTTTAAACTACATTTAGTA
Organism: Mirounga leonina; assembly: GCF_011800145.1. Lineage (NCBI taxonomy): Eukaryota > Metazoa > Chordata > Mammalia > Carnivora > Phocidae > Mirounga > Mirounga leonina. The sequence goes on along the minus strand of NW_023270377.1, from coordinate 9,318,711 downwards.
ACTTCAACAATTTCCTTTTAAGAGCCGCAGTTGTTGGATAACACACAAATCTTCCCATGCATTTGATTCACTATTACCCAATAGATCTAATAAATTAAACCTATAAGCAAGGTGAATCTTAAGGGCTGTTAAGTGCTCCAATATTGACAAAAGCAAGTTTAGTAAGATTTCAACCTAAGAGGCCAATCCACACTTGCAGTGTGTGGGGTGTTTGGGATTGTCATAAATGGTTTGGGGGGCTCCCACCGGTCCTCCAGTGGTGGAGATTCTAAAGCCTCACACTGAGATGATCCAGTACAAGAGAGTTTTGTTAGAGTTTTGTTACTCAAATGCCAGTAGTCCTTTCCAACGAGGAACACGGGTCAGGGACCAGTCACCATATCATTGCTTTTGGTTCCTGAGTTTTAAGCTTTCTATTAAAGATTTTTTTAAATATGGGAAACATGGAAATAGAAAGAAAAAGACCATGTGTAATTAGCTAGAGCTTTAACATGTGTGTATATTAACATGCCTCTGGGTGCAATATAACTGGAAATGAAACACAACAAAGGAGTGAGAGAGGAACGAGAGAGGGAGGCAGGGAGGCAGGGAGGCAGGACTGGGATTATGGGATTACGGGATTATGAGCATCCTTAGCTGCAGGTGACCAGTTGGTCAGCTACTGGCAATAACCAGTCTGTGGGTCTGCTGAGCTGTCATTCAGGACCTCATGTTTGTCCACACCTAGCCAGGCATTACTGTTGGCCTCAAGGCAGGTGCTAGTTGGAAGGTCCAGGAGTACCATCATTGACTGCATTGACCCTCCTAGCCAACTGTAGCCAGATCTGGGAGAGGGCAGGCAGAAGACAAGGACCATATAATCGGTTTCTTAGACCCTCAGAGAGCAGAGACTTACCTACAGTTGTCAGACAAATCCCTGATATCAATCTATATATAATACTCTGAACTGCGTATCTCAGGCATACACAAATCACCCTTCCTGTGTCTTCTGTGTCTTTCTTTGATATCATAACCGAGGTGTCAAAACCAAATGAGTGAATGGTAGGAACTTAAATTTTATAAGACCATTAAGGTTTCGCCTGGGTTCTCTCCTCTATCCTGTGGGAAGTTGGTCTCTTCTCTGGGGAAAAAAGTAACCACACTGACCCTGGACATTTCCTTATCCTACCAAAGCAATGCCAGACATACAGAGGACCCTGTGGAAAATGTTCGAGTAAAGCAGTGGTTATGTCAACACAGTGGATAAGAAAGGGTGATATGCGGTCATTCTGTGCCTGTTATAGGAGAATTTGCTCTAACACACACGCACTCACAAATGGACATGTCAGGACTTAAAGATCAAGGTCCTAAGTTCCCAAGGGGAATGTTGGCAAGGCACGAAGAAAAGCCCATGTAAAAGCCCATGTAAAGTATGCGGGAAGGGCGTGAATGCCAGATAGACTTCCCTAAAAATCCACAACAGAGACAAACCTCCTCAGGTTCCCAAAGGACAGAAGTCTATACCTAACTACCGAGGCAAGAATCAGTAACTGTCTTCATTTCTTTCCAGGGAACTAGTGATAAGGCCCCTTCTTAGCCAAACCCGAAGCATTCACGGACCCCTTTCCAAATTAGTGTCACAACCGAGTGACGCTTTCACGTTGGTCTGGTTCCAGGCATCATTTCCTCTCACTAGGGCTTAAACCAGGCTTTTCTCAGCCCACCTCCTCAGCCCTACTCCTGCTTTCCTCCAGTCCATCCTATAATCCATGGGGGAGTAGCCAGACAGAGCTTTTCAAGACATAACTTATAGGTGTCTGGGTGGCTAAGTCAGTTAAGTGTCTGCCTTCGGCTCAGGTCATGATCCCAGTGTCCTGGGATCAAGTCCCACATCGGGCTCTTTGTTCAATGCAGAGCCTGCTTCTCCCTCTGCCACTCCTCCTGCTTGTGTTCCCTCTCTTGCTGTCTCTCTCTGACAAATAAATAAAATCTTAAAAAAAAACTTATATCCTATTGCTCTTATACTTAAAGCCCTCCACCGGCTTTACAAAGGGCTTGGCACAAAACCCAAACACTTGACTCCGTGACTTAAAGGCACCACATGATCTGCCCCCTGCAGCCCCACCCACCCTTCCCATTGACCACTGCCCTGCAGCCACCCCGGGTCCTTCTGTCCCTCACCTCACCAAGCTCCTTCTCACGGTCTTTAATGGTGCTTTCATGCTGTGGCCTCAGGACCACACAAAGACGTGAGAGGGATATGGCACACGACAAGAGCAGTTGTGATCCTGCCCTCGAAAGAGAAGTGTGGCACGAACTTGAAACTCATGTAACGAGAAGCTCTGGAAGAAAATCAGCAACAAACAGGGAGAAGAGGGGGACCACAGGAGATGCCATCTGTGGTTTCATCTGTAAAAGCGGGAAGTGAAGGTGGGAGAGGTGAAAAATGAATTACGTGAAGGACTAGAGGACCTAAGAGTGCATTAAAGTCATCTCCAGTACCAGGCAGGGAGACCGAAATCCAACTATGCAGGGAAGGAAGTCCACTACAAACTCAAGGGGGAGGACAAATAAAATCAAAACAGGGCGCCTGGCTGGCTCAGTTGGTTCAGCATCTGCCTTCAGCTCAGCTCGTGATCTCGGGGTCCAGGGATCGAGCCCCACATCGGACTCTGCTCAGCGGGGAGTCTGCTTCTCCCTCTCCCTCTGTCCCTCCCACCCCCCTGCTCGTGCTCGCTCTCTGTCTCTCAAATAAGTAAATCAAATCTTTAAAAAATAAATAAATAAAATAAATAAAAACAGGTTAAAATGTCTCTTGACCCCAGGGGTTGTGCCACGTGCAATCAACCCCATCTGGAGAGTACGGACTGCTGTTTACTGCCATTGGAGACAATAAAGAAGGGTGGCCTCTATGTGTTCCTCACTGACTTGAAAATTGCCCTGGATGCCCAGGTTTTAGGAGACAGTCAAAAATCTCATTCCCAGAAACAACCTCGGTCCTCTGAGTACGAGCTCTAATCCATTCAGGTCAAGAACTGCAATTAGCCGAGGATAACACAGCTCTCTCCTTCGTGGTCCGAGTCTTTTAACCCAGAAAGAGGTACAGCCACATACACAGATGGTGATGTGATGTCAGAGATCAAGCCCTGGCGTCAGCCGTTGGTGTTTGGTTTGGCTAATCTGTGAGTACGGGTGTGCAAAGAACATGCTGTGATGAGGGCAATGGGATGCATGAGAGAGTCTATCAGACTTCTGATTCCAATTACAATGTTCAGTTGAATAACTGAATAACTGATTTTTGATTGATGAATTTAATTGAAAGAGTAGGCTAAGCCAATATACACTGAGATGTTTCATGGAGCTTGAGAATCACTATAATTTATTTTTATTTAATTCTTGCAAGGGAACAAACACAAAAGATAATTTCAGACAGTCTTCCCTATGCACGAAAGCCACTCTAGACCATCAGACTTCAGCCCTGGTGTCCCACCATCACCTTGCACCCTCTGATGCTACACCCTTCCATGGCCGCCCCTCCCATGAGTCGTGTCTCTGCCCAGAAATCTTTCCCTGCTCAGACCTCAGGCCTCAAGCCCTTCTTTCTTCTTCATCTGGCACTTACCTCTACTCAACAATACACACATAGACTTGTTACCTCCCCACTTAGAAGGTGAGCCATGGGAGCAGGACTTTGTCCTGGAGTCTCCTGTTATCCCCCCAGAGATCCTTCAAGCTCCCTCACATTATATTTATTACCTGAAATGCTTTCCTTCATTGGTTTCCTTTTGAGAACAAATTCCCTACGAACCGGGACTTTGTTTTGTTAATCTCTGAATCCGCAACACTTAAACATTTCCTAGCACAAATGAATCAACTTGCTTAAAACTTTTGTCCTAAAATCAACTATACCTTTTAAGTCAGTGTTAGTCTCTCCTTACCCAATAATACCAGAAATGCATGGGCAGGGCGCCTGGGTGGCTCAGATGGTTGAGCGTCTGCCTTCGGCTCAGGTCATGATCCCAGGGTCCTGGGATCGAGTCCCGTATCAGGCTCTCTGCTCCTTGGGAGCCTGCTTCTCCCTCTGCCTCTCTCTCTCTGTCTCTCATGAATAAATAAATAAATAAATCTTTTAAAAAAAAAATGCATGGGCAAAATGTGCTGGTTACGTTTTTCCCTAATGCACACCAAAATAAATACATAGCTATTAAAATAAGCATGTATTCTCGCAAAAATGTGCTATCTAAAATCACCTTGTAGGGTAGCTCTATTTTTAATGTCTTGAGGAACCTCCTTACTGTTTTCCAGAGTGGCTGCACCAGCTTGCATTCCCACCAACAGTGTAGGAGGGTTCCCCTTTCTCCGCATCCTCACCAACATCTGTTGTTTCCTGCCTTGTTAATTTTTGCCATTCCAACTGGTGTGAGGTGGTATCTCATTGTGGTTTTGATTTGTATTTCCCTGATGGTAGTGATGTTGAACATTTTTTCATGTGTCTGTTGGCCATTTGGGTGTCTTCTTTGGAGAACTGTCTGTCTGTGTCTTCTGCCCATTTCTTGATTGGATTATTTGCTTTTTGGGTGTTGAGTTTGAGAAGGTATTAGGGAGAGCACGTCTTGTGATGAGCACTGGGTGTTATACACAACTAATGAATCATTGAACACTACATCAAAAACTAATGATGTACTATATGTTGGCCAACTGAACATAATAAAAAAATCTTAAAAATTAAAAATAAATAAATAAATAAATAAATAAATAAATAAATAAATAAATAAATAAATAAATAAATAAAAATCACCTTGTGTTCTGCAATGGGTACTTCCAATTTGGGAGACACCACAATGGAGCAATTGCTGTGCTAAAGCACACCCTGCCCCCCTGCCTGCCACCTCCCCAGCCAGACTGGGATGGATGGAAAGTTACAGCGATCCTCTTCTGAACTTCAGTCTTGCTTCTCCAAGAAGCGTTCAGCATCTTCAACAGGTGCCCATGACACGGTAAATCAACAGACCTAAAGCAGGCTTCTTTCCTGTGCAGCAGCCCCCAGCAGGATTTAATTCCCCACATCGGTGGTTCTCCACCGGGTGAGTCCCCCTCCCAGGGAACATTTAGTGATGTCTGGAGACCTTGTCTATTATCACACCACTGGGGCTGCTGACATCTAGTGGGTAGGAGTCAGGGATGCTGCTGAGCATCCTACAATGCACAGGATGGTCCCCTACAATAAAGTATGATCCAGCCCCAATTGTTCCTCACACCAGAGGTGAGAAACCCTGGTTTAGGTCAATGAGACCTTGGTCCTTCAGACCAAAAACACTTGTTTTCCTCCCAACACCTCTCATCTTCCCTTAAACAGAAACTAATCCTTTCAAGGCAGGGAAACAGAACCTTCAGGACATTTTTAAAAATCAGAATCCTTGGGAATATATATAACCTCTAGCATGTTAAAGACCATTTTGAAATAAATTACTTGAGTCTAAAAGCTTTGTTACTGAGAAATTAATAATTGCGACATGCAATGAATAAATAAAATAATAACTGGTTCATAAATAGGTGACTATCGGAAATACTGATCTCTCCTTTTAGGAGGGTTTTACTGTTTCTTTGGAGAACATTCCACTTTGACAAAGAAGACAGAAAAAAGTTATGCCTTGGGATATGTAATAAGGATGCCTTTCCAGGACAGATGGGACGACTGGCAAAGCTCTAAACTCTAAATGGAGGCTTAGTATTTTTAAGGCACCTGACCGTGAGAAACGATGTCAGGTGAAACAAATCACACGTATGGAGAGAAGGCTGGTCGATGGTAAAGATGACCAGGCATCTTTAAGGAAACGCATTGAACCCAATAATCCATTCAGTGGATGCATTCCCAGATTCCATTTGGTCTAATGTAGACTTGGAGCATTTAATTTTATACTATTTCGTATTTAAGTAGAAAATATAATTTAAAATTTATCAGTGTACAGAGAGAAAAATGGCTAAGTTCTCCCATGAATATCCAGATGGTTGGAAGAAAACCACATCTTGGTAGTGTCTTTTGATTGCCAGCAACATAACAAAAACCCTGTGCCCCCGGCACCCCCAAATCATGGTCTATGCTGGCTGTGCTCTTGAAATGAAGGAAAGCCTTCTACAGTTCAACGATTAAGCACAAGGAAGCATTGTTAGCTAAATGAATCAGGCTATTAAAGAAAACAAGGCAATCGATCAGGTGTTTCTCTAAACATCCTCCTTCCCTGCACAACTGTTTTTGTGCATGATGTTTACCTCATGATTCCTCTACTGAAATAAAAATATTCTTCTGTGTGGCTCTGACTATCTGTGAGATAGAATCTAATTGTTTCTTTGGAGAGCTATCCTGAAAGCTTCCAAGGTGGGAATCATGGTGGAGCTATTTTTAACATCCCTGGTCTTTTAATAGCCCAGCTGTGCAGTGAGGCGAAGATGCTGGATTTGTACTGAAAGCCTGAGGCTACCGCGAGAACCCACCAGCCTCAGCTCCTGCCCTCAGGGGATCGGAGCAGCGGGGCTGGGGGATCAGAGCAGCGGGGCTGAGGCCTCAGCCCGGAGGCAGAGATGGAGTGCCTAATATTAGCACACTGAAGCAAGAAATAAATAGCAGGAATCTGCAGGCCATCTAGACATTCAATCTCAGAGGCATCCAATTTCAAAGTCAGAAGGCAGGAATTATTTAACAGAAAAAAAGTAAGATCTGCTGGCAGGGGAAAAACAAACACATCCGAACAAATGCAAATACGATTTAAAAACCAAAGGCAAAAAAAGGAAGACATAGGTGGCCCATCTGTGAAAGGCAATCAATAAAATATAATTAAAACCGGAATATGCAATAGGAAAACGTGGGAGGAAGCTGACGTCCAGCAAAATTAGGAAAATTCATCTCAAGGTGAGAAAGAAAGTAACCACATTTAATAAGCACACAGGCAAGAGTCACAGTGGAAAGGACAGTGGCTTGCAGAGTCAAAGGTCCGGGATGGCCATGCAAAGACAGGCTGAGTAGCACATCAAAGGACTGACTTTGACCTTCATGTCCCCCCTGCATGAAATATGGAGAATGACAATACCCAGCTTCCAGGATGGTTGTCATGACCCAGTGAGACCCATCCTGGAAGCAAGAGCCATTTCTATCAATCGCATAGTCTTGCACCAATTGCTGATGTTTGTGCAGGCACCTTTCTGAACACGGCACGTGGGTCATTTTCCCTCAGTGTCACAGCATCGCTGGAGGGTGGCGCTGCGGATCCCATCCGCCATCCCGGGTTTCAGAGAGGAAGCTGAGACCCCTCAAGAGGGAGTCATTTCCCTGAAGTCCCAAGGAGAATGAGGAATGGGTGCAGGCTGTGCGCTCGGGCCATCTGACATCTCAGCCCTGCTCAGCGTCGCCACACCAGGGCTTCTGGAATGCAGCGCCGTGGCGGTAAGCGAGGTGGACCATGGAGAGGGTGGACAGCCTTGTCACAATCATTCAGGCAGCAGGTGACAGCAGCCCGAATCGGGGCTGGGGGATGGATGGGGAAGAGCTGGGGCTGATGGGAAATCACTGACAACAGAGCAAACCTGGTGATGGTCCAGAGAGAAATGAGACGAGGGGGTGGATGGTGAGGCCTGAGGGGCCAGCCTGAGTGACAAGGCACCACTGATAGAAACCAGACCCCTCAGAAAAAGTCAGGCTTGAAAGTGTGTGTGGGAGGTCGAGGGAGGAGGACCCCGTGGGTCTGGGGTTGAGTCTGAGGAGGGGCTGAGGCGTCAGCAGGGGGTCAGGGCCAAGTCCATGAAAGTGCCAGAGCTGAGGTGACAGGAGGGAAGGAAGGATCTGAAATCCAAACACTGAGAGGTGACAGCTCAGCACGAGTAACTGCTGTCAAAGCAGAGGGAAGCAGCAGGAGAGCAGTAAGATAGGAGCTCCCTGGGGGTGGGGGGGTGGGGGGGTGGGGAGGAGGGCCGGACTGGTCTCGGGAGAGCAGACACCATGCAGTGCTCTGTAAGCCAGATGAGAAGTGCTTCTAAAGAGACGAGGACAAAGAAAGAGCCCTGGAAATGAGTGGGAAGGATTCCACCAATAACCCCGGAGAAGAAGTTTCACGATACGAAGAGAAAGGAAGTGTAAGTAAATTGACATAGACCAACGTGTGGCAGTGATGAAGAAGATGAGGGAGGGGGGGAGGGGGAAGGGGAAGGGGGAGACAAACATATGGAAGCAGCAGCAAGGACTTACTAAATTTTTGCTTGTTAGGGACTGGATTTAAGATGAGACCTTGGAATCCCTGCTGATGAGAAGCCAAGGATGAAGGCGGAGGATGGAGGATGGCAGAGACAGAGGAAGACAAAAGGCTAGAAGCGTAAGACCCTGGAGGAGCAGAGAAGAGAGAGCATAATGAGGGTGGGGTTCACAGCAGCGCTATTCACAACAGCTAAAAGGTGGAAACAGCCCTCAGTGGATGCACAAATAAACAAGATGTGGTGTCTCCATACAAGGGGATATTATTCAGGCATAAAAAGGCACAAAGCCCTGATACGTGCTACAACATGGATGAACCTTGAAAATGTGACGCTGAGTGAAAAAAGCCAGATACAAAAGGCCACATATCAAATAATTCAACTTACATGAAATGTCCAGAATAGGCAAATCTATAGAGACAGGAAGTAGATCAGTGGTGGCCTTGGGCTGGGGGGAGGCGGTAGCAGGGTCAGGGGACAACAGGTGGAGGATAGAGGGCTACTTTTTGGGGAGATGACAATGTTTTAAAATGGACTATGGTGATGGTCACACAACTCTGTAAATATTCTGAAAACCAGTGAATCACACGCTTCGATGGTATGTGGGTTGTATCTCAACAAAGTTGTTATTAATAAAAAAAAATCTCCAGAGCCATCCACATCTCCCACCTCCACTCACACCACACACTCATCCCCCCCAAACAAGTGTTACCAGCAATACCTTCAATACATCCCAGATCCAAACTTCCACCACTGCCCACACCACAGTGCTCAAGCCGTGGTTCTCTTTTGTCTGGAGACTAATTTCCCCATTTTCCCTCCCTGTGTTTCTTCTTCACCAGGGTCCAGAGTGATATTTTCAAGAGAGAAGTCAGATGGCCTGCCCCACTTCACACCCTTGAACATCTTCCTGTCATCTTTGGATAAAATCCCTGTCCTTCCTCCATGGTCTGGTCCAGCTTCCTTCCCAGCGCCAAGTCTCATCCACTGGTACTGTGCCTGTATTCCTATCTCAGGACCTCTGCATGTACCATTCCCTCTGCCTAGATGCTATTCTCCACAATAGTCACATTGCTCAAAATGTGTATCATTTTGTTCAGGTCTCTACACAAGGACTTTCCCTTCAGAGAAGCCCCATCTGATCACCCTACCTGTAATCATGCTCCCATTTCTCTTGATCTCATCACCTGTTTTATTTCTTTATTGCACTTATCACTGCCTGACCATTTTCCTTGACTACACACACACACACACACACACCAAGGAACACACATGTGCACATTGTTGAATCATCTCCCTCACTAAAATGTGGCCTCCATGAACACGGGGACTTAGCTGTTTCACAGATGTATTCCCAGCACCTGGAAAATGCCTGGCACATAGTCAATATTCAACAAGCAATTTTTGAATGAATGAGTGATCTTCATACAACCCCTTATTTTAAAGATGAGGACACCCGAGAGCTGAAAGGTGGGTCACATGACTAGTAAGCAGAAGGGGCTGGATTGAAATCCTGAGCGGCAAGTTACAGTTCAGTTTGTCCCCTGGTCCTGGGTGGTACCACCTCTGGTCCCATGAGCAGGTGAACAGCATCGTGGGCAATGTGTTCGCAGCCCATCAGAGAGGGCCACACCTCCCGCTCTGTTCATAACTAATGTAAAATTCACAAACCATGGATATGTTGCAGTAAATATGTACTCTGACCCAAAGCTGGTGTGACACAGAGTGAAGAGGCCTGAAATCCTGTGTCTCCCATGAGCTTGCAGACCTTGGTCAAATCCTTCAGCCTCCCAGGGTCACCCTTGCTTCCCGTGCCCCATGTCCAAAGACGAGCCCTGAGGTGCCTTCTACTCTGAACCTCTGAACTAAGCCACTTGCCAAAAAAAAGGCATTCACCTGCTCGAACATTGACTTCCTGAGGTGAGTGAGGATGGTGTGAGCACCTACAGCCCATCCTACTCAGGACGTGTCTCCAGGAGGAGGTGACTCCAGAAGGAGGTGACCCTCTTCTAACTCACTGCTCGGAGGTATCTGGACACCTACTTGAGCAACACTCAGTGTTTAAGGGTAGAGCGGGGACAGGAACACACACTACGTTCTCTGTGCCTCAGAAATGAAGAGGTTTTTTTGTTTGTTTGTTTGTTTGTTTTAAGGGGCCGAAATGCCCAATAAGCTAGAACAATGAAGCACTCTGAAGTTGAAAAATGCTTTGCTCAATGTTAATAATATTTTGGCAGTGACAGTTTTGAAGATCTATCACAGCTATTCTTTTCAGAAAAAGTAATAGCTCCTTTGAGGAAAAATTATATTCTCAACATTAGAAGGCTTTGATAAAATAAATCCTGATTAAAGAAGCTACATTTCAATGTAATCACATATTCTGTGTCTATGAATATGCGAGGCACGGGGCTTGGCACTGACAGGGGACGGAGAAATAAAGAGTAATAGAATGTAATGGTGGTAAACACTGAATAAACAGTAGCTATTTGTGTGTGTGTGTGTGTGTGTATACACGCGCGTGTGCAGGGAGCAGCTTATTGAGAGGCGGAGCTAGAAGCTAGAAGGGGGAGGGGCTTGTCCTACTGGGAATGAGAACTGAGAAGGTAGAACCCTGCTTAAGAGAACAGTAGGAAGAAGTCAGAAAGTAGACGAGCAAAGAGCGAGGGCACCAGGGTAACCTTTCCTAAATCTCTTCTAGCTTGGATTAGGATCTGTTCTAGAGCATGAGGACGAATGGAGGCCATGGAGAAGGGAAGCACACAGACCCAGCTCTGCAAAAGGCAAGGAAGGAAAGCTGCTGGGAGTTGGGGAGACCCTGACAGAGGCAGGACTGGCAATCACCAGACTGTCCCTGAATCTAAGTAGAATTATCAAAATTCATACTCTTGTAATGCAACTCCCTGGCCCTGATGCCAACTGAGAGTCGAAGTATTTTGTATTGTTATTGCTATTATTAGAAGTCCCATGGAGTATCCTACATACATATATGTGCCGCCTAGGCAGGATGTGCTATTGACATGGAAGATGTTAAGCCCTCTTAGATGATAAAGGTGAAATTTTTTTCCCCACTAAGAAGCAAAAATAGTTACTTACGCTTCTGAAAATTTCAAATCAATAGTTAAATCATGACAGTGCAGAAATGCCTGAGAGCACAGTTAAAAGTGTATTAGGCATCCAGTCATTCCTAATTCTGTCGGTAGCTTTTTAGAAGGAGGGACACAGTATAAAGTTTCACATACTCCATATTTACACATATGGGGTACTTTCAAAGAAGAAGAAAAATAAAATTATAGTAAATGATGAAATTAGATCCCTATCTCAAACAACATATACACAAAAATAAAATTCATATTAAGTAAAGATTGGCAAAAACCACATTTTTAAATGCTGAGTGGAAAATATAGGTTAATATCTTTTAGCTCTTCAGGCAAAGAAATATTTTCTTAAATGGGTATAAAATGTAATAACTAGAGAAGTAAAGTTTGCAAAACATAATAAGAATGTCCATTCATCCAAAGACCCCTCAAAGTGACAATTTACAAACTTGGAGAAAATACTTGCAATTCACACAACAGACAGATGGTTAGTATCAAAAAGAAACAAAGGATTCTTACCAACCAACAAGAACACACACACATACACACACAGGAGCAAGGGATAGAAAGACAGTATTTCATAGAAAAGACACACACAGCTAATAAACACATGAAGAGGAGCTCAGTGTCATTAGAGAACCACAAAGTACAGAAACCACCATGAGACACCTTTTTACACCCATTTAGTTAGGAAAAATTAAAACCTCTGACACTACAAAACCTTGAAGATGATATGAATTCACAAAACCAATTATGCATCACATGTGGGAGGACTTATTAGCGCAAAACCACTTTGCGAAAGAGGCTGGCGTGACCTCCTATAAGTGATCCATTACATATCCTATGTTCCAGCAATTCCACTCAGAGGTGGATACCTAAAACAATTTCTAATACATATACAACAGAAGACATAACACAGATGTGTATCAGTCCCTGTCCACGGGGGTGTAGATGAATGGAATTTTATATAGCAGCCCAAAAGAATGAACTCAAACAATATGGATGCATCTCATGAAAAAAGGAAGCACCAGAGAACTACATGCACGACACCATAACAGCATTCACACATGCTGCTGTTCTTATAAATTGAAAATAATTAGAGCAAAACTAAATGCTTCTACAAAAACATTTAAATATTAAAACTTTATAAAAAGGAAAACAAACGACTGATCAACTCAAGATTCAGAGTGATTGTCACCCCTAGATGACAATCACTAGTTATGGGGCTGAACTTCTGGTTTTGATGTTGGTTTCACCAGTGATTATTACATTATTAAAATAGCTAAGTAAATATATAAAAGCAGGATATGGACAAAATGAAAGAGCGTCACCAACCACGCATTATGACCATTCCAATTCTGTACACATGAGTTCCTTTAATAAAATGGAGAAATGCCCTTTGACAACAGACTTGGGTAAAATATCAAACTGAAGTCATTTTAGTCCAAACAATGACAAGCTGCACCCACTGACCTGACTGAGACTATTTATAGAAGGTTCTTTATTTGTTCTGACATTACTCATAAAAGAGAAACTGAAGACATCTTAAGGACCCATCACTAGAGGAATGGTTTAAAACATGAGGCTATGTTCACATGCTTTCATTAATTCATCTTATCAACACCTTGAGTAAGTGCCCATGATTTGTCAGACCCTGTGAGATACAATGATGAGCTAGACTGATTCAGGCCCCGCTCCCATGAGGTTAACGCTGATGGGGAAGACAGGCAGTAATCAGAAGACCACACATGTAAATGCACACTGAAAACAGAGGCAGGGTGTCAAGGGAAGGAGCACACAGTTATGAAAGAGGAAAAGGGAGAGAGACTAGCAGCATTTAGTGAGGCTTCCAGAGGACAGGGGGCATTTCACAGAGGCCTGAAACAAAAACCTGGGGGTAGTTACCCAGGCCAAAGGGAAGCAGGAGAAAGAGCCATCCAGGCCCAAAGAAGAGAGGTGGGCCCTGCAGCAGAAAGAGCTCACTCGGGCTGTCAGGGACATGAAAGACCAAGGTGGCCAGGCCCAGAGCAAGACGGACAGTGGAGTGAGATGGGGCTGGAAAGGCAGGCGAGCGACAGATCATGGACCAAAGAGCAATGGAGAGAAGGGATTGAAGGAGGAAGGCAACTACATCAGATCTGCATAGGAAAACGATCACCTGCCACCAGGTGGAGAAGGGAGGTTATGGGGACAAAAGTGAGGGCTCAGTTTGGCACAATCACTTTGGTTCAGCATGCAGCACAGTCAGGAGTGCATGGACAAGCAGTGGGAGGTGACCTCAGCAGCGCAGACAAGGGGCAGAGGCAGCTGGCCTAGGGGTGGCGGCCGTGGGGCTGCAGAGAGGGTGCTGGATTTGACAGGTCTCTAGATGGTAAAATGAAGAACCCTTGGAGGTAGAAGGGGTGTGGACAGAGAGGGAGAGGGAGGCACCTCGGATGACTTGCAAATGTCTGGCTTATAGAAACAGATGGAACACTGGAAGCTGAGCAGAGTGGGAAGGGGGCATGATGAGCTCCATTTTGCAAATGGCTGAGCTTAAGGTGGCCTGGGACATCCAAATGCGGATGCCAAGTAAACAGTAGGTGAGTGAGTTTGGAGGGAGTCTGACCTGGAGATACAAGTTTAGGAGACACACTGTGAAACTGTTAAAATGAATGAGGCAAATCCATACATATTGACATGAAAGGCTGTCTATGATCTACTGGTAAATATACTTGGAATAAAGCAAGTTATAGAACAGTATGTATAATATAATCACTTTTTTCAAAAGGCATATAGAAAAATACTGAATCATCTGGTGTGCAAGAGAAATACACACACTTGCACATAGAACACACACACATACACACACACACACCGGTCTAGAAAGAATATACCAGATTATTAACCTGCCCCTGTGACTGATGCTTTGGGTTGGGAGAGATGAGTGAAGAACTCTCACCTTTTGTCTATAAACTTTTGCACCACTGGATCCTATTTCTTATAATGAGCACTTCATGACTCCAGCTGCCCCTTCACTCCATCCCTCTGGCCTTCCCCAACTCCTACCTCATCCTGAATCCCCACGCAGAGGCAGATGTTGGCAACAGGATGAGAGAAAAGGAAAGGTGATGCCAATTTTGCATGCTATTTGATAGTAAAAAAGGAGGAACTTGGTGTTGACTTTTAAGCTGTATCAAAATAGCTGTGTCAGAATGTTCACTGGTAACTGCCATTCCTTCTCCTTGAGTGTTAACAATCGAGTTGGCTAAACAGTAAGTCAACTAAGATGACTGCAGAGCACAGAAGTTTGGGGGCACTGGCTTGCACTCTCCTACTGGTCGCCCATTGGGATCCGAGGATTCAAAAGTCTCATGTAATACCCACCAATCCCCCACACTGATCTAGGAACGTTGAAGACCCCCCGCCCATTGTGGAAAACAGTGTACCAAGAACTTGGCCTAATGAACATACACAAACCAAAGGAAATTAACATAAACGGAACGATGAGGTGGCTTTATTTAGCAACCTGCATAGATTATCCTGGATTTTTCTTGTTACTGAGCATAATCACCCAGCACAGTCCCAGTCCACACTCGGCACATATTTGCACAACTGTTTCTGAAATGTCCAGACCTCTATTTGACCAAGCATATCATTACCCCAGAACAAAAATGGTGGACCGCGAAGGCAGAAGCATCCTGATGTCAGAAAGCCAGCCAAGGAACAGGATATCTATCCCCATGTGAATTTCCCTCTTCCATTCCCAGGCCTATGACTCACAGCCTGAGGGAATCAAATGAGATCTTAAAGTTGCCTTGCCTTGAAGCTGAACAATGTATCACCTAGCCACCCTTACTTAGTAAGTGTATCTTCGACAGAGAGATATATGATAACTAATCTATGCAAATCATACCAGGAGGGCAGACGCAGGTGAAATTGCTCCCATCTTGCTTCTCATTTGCGTCCACACAACCGGCGTTGTTCTGACAGGGCTTCCGCTGGCAGGCATCAAATTCTTCACAGAAAGTACCCACATACGGATCCTCACAGGTACAGGAAAACGTTGCCTAAAACACAAACATACCATCTGTGTTGCATGAGTCCTCTAAAATGTATGCTCAGGCTGTGAATCTCAAAGTTCCAAAGCACCGCTCCCAATACCGAATGCTTGAATCGCATCATTTATATTTTGATCTGATTAAAGTCATAGCTTTGAGAGAAATGGTGTGCATTTCCTTACACTTTAATTTTCAAACATTTATTTTTCTCATTCTTTCTTTGATATTTATCCCAGCCATCTTTCCTTTTTGCTAAAATAAAAAGTGGAAAAGACAACTATGTTTTACACAAAAATGAAGTTTTGCTGGCCTGACATGGAAATGACCATTTTGCTAGAGCAGATATATTGTGCTCCAGCCATTAAATGAGATGTCACACCAACTAAGATCCTGCAGCATAGATAGCACTCGTCCAATGTCCTGCTCTGACCACCTTCCAGAGCATCGAGAGAATTTACTGAATCCCCCTGTAAATTAGCCTCGATGTCAATGTACAGCTATGCAGACGAACTGAGTGCAAGGGAAAATAAAGAGTGTAATTCTAGTAAGCATCCTGTTTGGCTTATGGTATTCCTGTAATCTTAGTGAAAGACCATAACTCAGTCCCAGAGCACTGCATTTGGTTGGAAGCTTCTTCATTCCTGAGATAGTTGTAAAATCCAAATAAAACTGAGCCTTCCTGCTCTCTTCACTCCTTAATCCCTGAGGGTGGTGACCATCTAAAAACAAACAACAACAACAACAAAAACACACCAAAAAAACACTAATCTGGTCCCAAACCCTGTGTGAAGCAATGTAGGTTGTTACTGCAGATCTTCATGAAGAGGGGTATGGAGGAAGCAAAGGAGAATGGCATAAACAAAACTTAATACTTAAAACACTTGATTATCTTGGGTTTTCCAGATAAAACAAAATCCCCCAAAATTGTATATCAATTGCAAATAATGATAACATCCCCCCCCCCCCCCCTCCTCCAGCCCTCATGTTTGCTTTGCTGGCTCTTCTAGAGTAAGCTTGATTTCAAAGGGAGATCTGTAGAATTTATCACTAAGGAGAAAGCTGGAATGAGGACTGAATTTTATCAAATGCCATTTTAGCTTCTTGAAAAACAATAATCTATTTCTTTTTGTCTTTGACCTAGCAATATGTGAATGTTTAGATGCCCTAGTCCTCACTCAACCTTGTATTCTTGGAAGGAACACCCACAGAGGCATTATGCAAAATTGTATTATGGACGCATTCTATTTGTAGCCATACTTCTAGTGCTTTCCATCTAACTTGCCCCATCCCCACCAGACCCCTTTTCTAAGAAAAACTGTCCCTTGCACAATTAGATCATAGCTTATACTCTAACAGGATGCCCCCAAAGTGACTAAACCAGGAGTGGATGGACCCATGACCTTAGCAACCAAGCAAGAGACCCGTCAAATGTGGGGCGCCTGGGTGGCTCAGTCGGTTAGGCGACTGCCTTCGGCTCAGGTCATGATCCTGGAGTCCCGGGATCGAGTCCCGCATCAGGCTCCCTGCTTGGCAGGGAGTCTGCTCCTCCCTCTGGCCCTCCCCCCTCTCATGTGCTCTCTGTCTCTCTCATTCTCTCTGTCTCAAATAAATAAATAAAATCTTTAAAAAAAAAAAAAAAAGAGACCCGTCAAATGTGACATTTAGCTTGACCAAACTGCCAGGTTTTGTGTAGGTATGTTTTTGTTGAGGGAACAGGAGAAATCCTTGTAATCTGCATAATCAATTCTTAAGTTTAAGAACACATTCTTAGAAACCAGAACAAGTGGAATAAAAGCAATGGCTTTTCTTCTTAAGAGTTAAATTTTCTGCCTTCTCTTTCCATCCTTTCTCACACGTCTTTTTGGCAAATGGAAATGCGCTCTGCCTGCTAGCAATTCTTGACTCCCTATGTGCTTTTTCAGGATAACGTGAGGTGGTTTTTTTCCTTTTGTTTGTGTTTGCAGGACTTTGTAGTTCAAAGCTGGGAGAAGCCGCATCAAGGCTGTTAGAAAGGCAGCTTTTTAAATAGGAAACTCTTCCTCTAGAACTATATTCTAAGGAAAATCTCATCCTTGCCCAACGTGCAACAGAGTACACCTTTGATATTTGCAGGGACTTGTCTGGAGCCCTTTGTGCATCTGCAGATCTGTGACTGCCTTTGAAATGTAAACACTGTGTGGGCAAAATGGGCCTCAGCATCATAATAAATTACTATGTGTCATTATTTTTGGCAGTTGTCCTCTGAAATTTACTTGGTTTGCATCCAGCAGTTCCATATTGCAGATCAATTTCTTTGGCTATTTGGGGGATGCATTTTGCATACAATTCATCTGTTATGTTCCATGGAAAATATGTTGCTTGTGGAAATAAATTATTAAAAACACCAAATCAAATATCTTCAAGTTAGCTTTTATTAAATCTAAAGCTAAAACAGAAGCCACACATTTTGTTTTGCTTTGTTTTAAGCCAGAACATTGAAAGAAACTTTAAGAAACTGTTGAAACAATTGTTTTTGACCAAGCAAAACATGGAATTGATTCTTAAACTTTGATTGATTGATAAGGAAGATTCACAAGTGTTTACATACACATGACCATAAAATCTACTTAAGTTTTTATGTATTCTGTATCATATGGTCCATAAAGTTAGATTTCTTCCTGTCTATTTTCTAAGAACAATGAGCTTTCCTACACTATTAAGAGGTTTGTTTTAATATTAAGCTTCAAGACTTGATTTGTAAGAAGCCATGAATATTTACTAGGAAACTATCTTGTTAGCATCTTTTTTTTTAAGATTTTATTTATTTGACAGAGAGAGACACAGCAAGAGAGGGAACGCAAGCAGGGAGAGTGGGAGAGGGAGAGGGAGAAGCAGGCTTCCCGGCGAGCAGAGAGCCCGATTTGGGGCTCGATCCCAGGACCCTGGGATCATGACCTGAGCCAAAGGCAGATGCTTAACGACTGAGCCACACAGGTGCCCCTGTTGTTAGCATCTTTGTTGTGGAAAACTGTGATCACTGAAAGTTGTAAACGTTATACCAACCTTAAGAAGTTTAACCCACTATGGCCGCACTAATCTAGGTCCAATTGACTTAACGAGCATAAAAGCCAAAATGGACTTACTTAAAATTAGTAGCTTAGTGGGGCAGGGTGCCTGGGTGGCTCAGCTGGTTGAGTGTCTGACTCTTGGTTTTGGCTTAGGTCATGATCACAGGGTCTAGAGATCAAGCCCCACATCAGGCTCCCCGCTCAGCACACAGTTGGCTCTGCCCCTCTCCCCCCATCCAATGCTTGTGCGCTCTCTCTCTCTCTTTAAAATAAATAAATCTTAAAAGTAGCTACTAATTTTCCTTGCTATTTCCTTGCAAAGCTATTTCCTTGCAAAATTATGTATATTTACATGTAAAAGTATTTTTTTTAGGAAAATGAAAAGTGACCCTCAGAGATTAATCTTAAAACCCAATGCAGAATCTCAATTTTCCCCAACAGCTTGATGTCCAATATTCCATTTGTACATTAATGGAACTTTCTCGGTGATGGGAAGCTCACTTTGAAAAGCTGCAGGTTTAAAAAGTTTCAGTCACACCTGCATTCGTATGACATCCATATGACAAATACTGACTGAGCACCTACTATGTGCCAGGCACTGTTCTAGGACCTGGAAACACAAGAATGAACAAGACTGGCTCTTAGAAATGATAAACTAGTGCTGGCTGATGATAAATAAAATGAACAGGTAAATAATGTAGTAAATGAGATGATAAATGCCATGGGGAACAATAAAGTCGGGAAGGGGAAGAGAGGGACCCTATAAGAATCAAGCCCATTAAACCTCCTATTGTGTTTACCGTTAGGATGCTGGAGAGAACATTCTATGCCACACATTATTTTGTGCCTCCTTTATAAAGTCCTCCCCAAGAAAAGTCACTCATTTAAGTGCCAGTAAAAGTTTTGTTAGTCATGAGAGCTGATGTCTTCTCCTCATGAACAATGCAGATGGGACTGCCCTTTTTTTTCCTCCTTTTTGATTTGGTTGCGACATGCTCAGAGTCTACAGGAAGTTCAGCTTTAACAGCTATCTCGAGCTCTGTGATCTCTATGTGTCCTCTTCCTAACTTGGATGTTGCATTCTAATTTATGTCTTCTCTGACTGGGACTTATGTTTTTGTACTTTTTAATATTTCAATACTTTATGAAATATGGAGTCAGATGTGTGATAAGTAAGTCCAAATTCCCCAGCATGGCACACAAGGCCCTTGACAATCTGGCCCATCTCACTTTTTCTGTTTCATTCTCTGCACCTGTCACTTCTCAGTAAAGCCTAATCGTCACGAACAAATCATCCCACAGAGACGCGTTTTCTGAGGAGCTTTATTTCTCTCTTTCAGGGTCAGAATTCATCCATTCTATCTTACTCTCTCCCTTAAACAAAGTATACAGAAAATACATTTATCTCTTGTTGGTGTCCCTGTGACATCAGTAAGAACATAAAAGCCCCAGCTGACTAGACACTGAATCTCATTGTTTATAGAGCTTGCTGACATTGAATTATCTCATTAATCTTCACCACATCTGTCAGGTGGCTGTTATCCCATCCATTATAGGAATTGAGAATAGACTCAACAGGGAGGTCAGATACATTTTGGAAGGTGTCCCAGCCAGCAAGTATAAGGTCAAGGCTTAAATCTGTATCATCGATTCCAAACCTTTCCCACGCATAGCTGAATATTGTCCTATCATCACTGCATTGGTCTGTGTACCAGAGATGCACGCGGGGGCGCCCTTCACCCTGACTCTAAAATAACCCCAACAACTGTGGTATTTTGGTTCTTGCTCCAGATCATGTGGTTTGTCTACCTCCGCTTTTAAGGTCTGGCTGCCTTCCTTATCGGCATCACTGACTATCCTTTTGGTTCATTGATTCTAATTTCTTTTAGTCTTAAGAATAATACCAAATTTATTCAAATACGGTTTCAAAATAGAGTAAAAATATCCTTCCTGAGAGTTGAAAGTATCTCTTGTACATAAAGTGCCTAATCACTCATGAACAGACTTGAAAACCTTGATTGGACGATTTTTCACCAGGACTGGAGGTCCTTGACGTTTGGGACTTCAGTTACTCATACATAATAGATGCTCGACTGTTCATTGAATTAAGCTGACTTCATAAGGGGCTGCTTGAAGACAACCTTCAAGGAGAGTCCTGTGAAGGTAAGGGGTCCTCTTCCCCTATTTCCTTGTCTATCTCTGAGGATCTTGTGTTTTGCTAAGACAGCTTCATAGTGACTCACACATTCTTCATCCACACATTCTTACTAAAGGGGATACTGGAACAGAATTTGGAGGGCAATTCCCAAGCCAGAAGGTGAGTAACGGGCCCCTAAACCTCTAAAATGGAAAGATTATCTGAGCCTCTCCTGGCTAAAGGACTCTCCGGGCCAATTTCCATTTCCACCAGGGGCCAGCCTGCTTCCAAACAATGTCTGGGCTATTCGTAGTTCAATGTATGAACATCTGCAAGATCAAAACTCTAGCTAATGAATCGATAATTGTTGGAGACAGGTGACATAGACATGGTGGTTTGCCAAATTACTCTCACTTGGATATGTGCTTGAAATTTTCCACAATACGAAATTATGTGGCTTTTATTTTAAGCATCTGGCTAAGTCCCAAGAAAGGAAAGTGAAAACTTCGGAAAATGAGACTCACACTCCGCATGTGGGTCCAACTCCTCCCTGTGGGATCCGCTTAGCACCTTTCCTGCAGCGATGTTGTAGAGAACCTTGTGAGCGCATCACTGAGCCTCCCCCGGTGTAAAGTCCCACTCCAGAAACTTCTTTCATCTCCAAGTGCCAGGAAAAGCTCTGCTTGCCCAACAGAACTGACTGCTTGCTTTCTCAGGTGGGCAAAAAGAATCACGTAACTGAGCATAGTTCCCTCTAAACAGCAGAGTCTTCTTGAAGCTCAGCCATCTCTGTGCCAGGGGAAGGCTTGGCTGCCTCTCAGCTTCCCCAGCATGCCAAGGTCACGAGCAGGACACACCCAGCCCAGGCCTCTGCGAGGAGAACAATTCCTGCTTACAGAGCCTATGGGTAAATATTCAGAAGACTTCTCTAAACGAGTTCTCTAGATACCTGCAGGTTCAAGACGTAGAGTCTTGTTTCCCAGCAATAGAAAGCTCTGTCGTCTTTCTGCTCTTAGTTAATTAAGGAGAGCTCCAAGTGCATGTTCATGAAGATGATTCCCTGAGTAGGGGCTTTCTGCAGACCCTTTTGCTGAGAGCTTACATTGTCTTAAGCAGACTTCCAAAAGAGAATGCAGTGAGTCCCCACTGTCTCATGTAACAATGCAGGATCACTCAGATTCCAGCCTGAGCTGTCCCATCACCCCAAAATGCACTGACCCTGAATCCGTAGAGATGGGAGCCCACAGAAGCCCCATCCTGGCAAGGACCTCAGCCAAGGACCTATTATTCCAGCTCCTAGGAACCCAGCCGGGTGGTCGTCTGGGTCTGAAATCACATAGCTGATGTTAGGAGTAGGTAGTCAGGGCCAGGGTCCCCAACAAGAAAATATGGAGTCAGGACAGCTAAGATAAAACAGCACTAACATCTTGTTTTGCAGCTTAGACAGGACCACACTGACATTCTGCTTTGCAGCCTTTGCAGAAATGACTTCTGCAAAACGTCCTAAAATAAGACAACTTGGGGCGCCTGCATGGCTCAGTTGTTAAGCGCCTGCCTTCAGCTCAGGTCATGATCCCAGGGTCCTGGGATCCATCCCACATTGGGCTCCCTGCTCAGCAGGAGGCTTGCTTCTCCCTCTCCCACTCCCCCTGCTTGTGTTCCCTCTCTCGCCGTGTCTCTGTCAAATAAATAAATAAAATCTTTAAAAAATAAAAAATAAAATAAGACAATTAACCACAAAGCATTTGTCAATATCACGGGAAAGGGGCAATTAAAACCCAAGCCCCCAGATGGCCAAAAAGGATCATCAGCACAGAGACATTAACCTAATAGGTAGACAGATACATGCCCAAAGCCCTGATTGGCACGATTCAGCACACCCTGACTGCTGAAGATAGTTCTGCTCATAAAACCCCCTAAACTTAGAAACTCCAGGGGCAACCCACTCAGGGCTCCCTCTTTCTCCAGGAGCTTTATACTCTTGCTAGACTTCAGACTTTGCTTTGCTGGCCCCACTCTTCGTCTGGTATACTCTTCATTCTTCGAAGCAGCATGACCAAGAACCACAGGCACTAAGGGGACAAAAATCCTGTAACACTGACAGACACTAAAACCTAGATAAAAAGGAGTCATCAGAGCACACATTTTCTTTTCTTTTTTAGATGAGTTCTTTTTTTTTATTATGTTATGTTAATCACCATACATTACATCATTAGTTCTAGATGAAGTGTTCCATGATTCATTGTTTGCGTGTAACACCCAGTGCTCCATGCAGAACGTGCCCTCCTCAATACCCATCACCAGGCTAACCCATCCCCCCACCCCCTCCCCTCTAGAACCCTCAGTTTGTACATTTTCATTTGATTCAGCACAGGTGAGCTATAACGAATGGGCCAGAAGACCAATCTAGCGTGGTCTTTTAGGCAGGTAGAAGTTAGCCTTTTACTAAAATCCCAGATTTGGTATTTCAAGAGACAGAAACGATTATTTGGATATAAAATTTAAGAGACTATCTGAGAATTCTTGTTATGATGTGAAAGTCCGTACACATGCCTCTTCCTGGGCCCAGGCCACACAGGGACCCCTGGAGCCCACCCAGAGAGACGAAGTTTTGCCCCCTGCTGGGAACACAGTAAATTACCTCAAAGGAAAATTCACTCTGAATTACATTTTTTAAATTCTTGTCTGTCAGCCGAGTCATTCACTACACATGTAATTTAAACAACATGTTCGCATTGCTTATGGCTTATAATCTTAGTCCCCATTAACCTTAAACACACTATCCCTCTTCTGTTTGGATTCATTAATTGCAAATATAACAGCTTATAAAAAAAAGTAAGCTTAGACAACATGCAGATCATCTAAATATGAAATTCAAAACTTGACATTCAGGAATTCCTAGAATTCATTTCTTTGGCTTAAATGTTAAATTCTGAAAAATAGGAACAATAATAAATGAGCCTTGCTCTTTCCTTCCAAAGGACACTGAAGTTTACTTTATTACTCAAGGGGAAGAAAGTAAATGTCTTTCAGGAAATTTTGTAAAAG
Source organism: Mirounga leonina (assembly GCF_011800145.1). Classification (NCBI taxonomy): domain Eukaryota; kingdom Metazoa; phylum Chordata; class Mammalia; order Carnivora; family Phocidae; genus Mirounga; species Mirounga leonina. The sequence continues at coordinate 9,295,127 of NW_023270377.1, read as the reverse complement.
GCTTTCTCTCTCAAAGTGGATATATGGATTTGCAGAATGGAGACATTCAAAAGCAGCTTCTAGCCATATCCTGGCAACTTCTGTGTTCTCAGCACGCTGAGCACAGCCATAATTAGGCATAAGATTTCCATGTAATCAGCCTGGATCTTCAGTTCACCAGTATCTGTGTATTTATTTGATGAAAAGTGCTAATCCATTAGCAAAAGTAAAGTTTGACTTTAAAAAAAAATGAATGTCACTGAAAATTCATCTTTTATTGAATTTCCCTATAAAAAAACCAGCCTGATCCCACAAGTAAATGACATACCATTCTAATTTCTTATTTTAAAATTCCATTTAATCTTCTAGTTATTTCCTTTGCTACATGAAAAGAAAATGGTAAAGAAAAAGCTTTAATAAAATGGACACTTTGATGTATAAATTATTGATGAGAAGGACTCACTGAAGAATAAAGACCTTTCCTACCATCTTCTTCAAATTACCTCAGATGGAGAACCCACTTTGAGTTACATTTTTTTTAAGATTTTATTTATTTATTTGAGAGAGAGAGAGCACGAGTGGGGAGGAGAGGGAGAAGCTACCTCAGCAGGGAGCCCACGGGGCTCGATCCCAGGACCGGGGATCATGACTTGAGCCGAAGGCAGATGCTTCACCAAATGAACCACCCAGGCGTTCCTTGAGTTACATTTTTAAGTGTAAAGCAAAGATGATAAACCAGTGGTAACTTCTTCTAAAGATGGGAAACCGATGGGGACAGGGCAGGGTACCCAACCATCATTTATTGAAAAAAGGTCCCACCATATGCCAAGCACCATTCTGAAGATCCACTTAATCTTCCCAACAGTCTTGCAAGATCAGAATGATTTTTCTATTTCACCAATGAGGAAACAGTTCAGAGACTTTAAGTAACTTGCTCAAGGTCACACAGCTAGTCAGAAGCAGTGGGAGGCGGATTTAGTCTCATTGCAAAGACATCTCTTACAAATTAAGATATTCAGAAATGCAAGGAATTGAGTCACAAAGTATGAACAGTGCAGTTCAAACACCATCCTGAGAAGGGGGATGATAGAAGCATTTATGCACTGAGTGAGAATTTGAAGGGAGATGGCTTCCAAAGGCCTCTTGAAATCTTAGATCTGATGCACCTCGGTTTCAGTCCCATGGAAGCCACAAATCCCCCCAGCCCTCCCCTCCTGCAAGTGACTGCATGCCTCCCTGGGGTGCTAACAACCACCTCATGGGTTTCCTTCCCACTCTCACTGCGTCCATGTGCTAGGGCTGCCAAAACAGAGGACCATAGACTGGGTGGCTCAAATAACAGAAATCTACTATCTCACACTTCTAAAAACGGGGAAAATCAAAACTCAGGTGTCAGCAGGTTTGGTTTCTTTGGAGGCCTCTCTCCCTGGCTCATAGATGGCTACCTCCTCCCTGTGTCTCCACAAACATCTTCCTTTGTGAATGTCTGTGTCCTACTCTCTTCTTCTTGTAAGGACGCCAATCATGTTGGATGAGGGCCCCACCCATATGACCCATATGACTTTGTCTCACCTTGATTGTCTTTTTTTTTAGAATTTATTTGTCTGTTTGTTTGTTTGTTTACTTAGAGAGAGAGCGACAGCATGGGGGGGAGGGGCAGAGAGAGAGAATCTCAAGCAGACTCTGCACTGAGCACACAGCCCAATGCGGCGCTCGATCTCATAACCCTGATATCACGACCTGAGCCGAAATCAAGAGTCGGTTGCTTAACCAGCTGAGCTACCCAGGTGCCCCTTAATTGTCTCTTTAAAGGCCCAATTTCCCAATACAGTCATATTCTCAGGTACTAGGGTTGAGGACTTCAACATGTGTGTTTTGCAGGGATACAATTCAGCCCAGAACAGACATGCACCCTCTCTGGCTTATTCCTCCAACTATTTTCAGAGCAATCTTCCTCAAATGCTGCTTTTAGTCCTTCACAAATATTTGATGCTTACGTACTGAAGTCATTATCCTACAGAATACAAAATACTTATTGAACAATAGCCACCTGGAGAGTTTGGAAATGCACATACAGAGACATTTAAGGCATAGTTCATGTGTTCAGGAATTGACAAGCTAGTTAGAGAAATAGATCTATGTCACGGTCATTATCACTATCATCTTCATCATATACCTTTATTGAGCACTCAATACACGCTGTTAGAAGGGCTTTGCAAAATGCAGTTATCCTCATTGTTTATTGTTATCCCAGGGTTATATTTGAGGAAACTGAGGCACAGAGAGGATGAGTCAACTGACCAAGGTCTGCTGGCTAATAAGCTGAAGAGTTGAAATCTGAGCCCAGGTAATCTGATTCTAGGATCTGCCCTCTATTAAAAGAAACTACATTACAAGTAAACCATGGTGCTCAGATAGATGGGGAGACCACACAGGAGCTGCCTGCACCTGGCCCACGTTAAAGGTACAAAACCCACTCCCTTAGAGAGAACCCCCGGCTCCCTGCCCTGTTTCAAACACTCTGGTTGCTCTGGGTCTCTCCTTAGGTCAGTCCTGGAGTGGCAGCTTTTGTCCTTTTAGGGATGAGCCATTGAGGACTCAAGACCCTTGTCACCATTTGATACCCAAAATCTGGAGATGGGGAGACAGTCCACCTACTGTGTGATGTCCACCTTAATGACAGGTGTCCTGCCAGATGCACTCGGGTGTGTGGTTCTCCTTTCTTCTCTCCTTCCCCTTCCCTGTTTCCCTGTTTCTCCTCATGCCCTTTGGACTCCTCACATAGGTGGTCGATTACATTCATGGGCCATGGCTAACCAAAGTGTGTGTGCCCCACTTCCAATCTTTAGCATCTGAGGGTCTCCCTGTGTACATGTACATCTAACCCGGCTTTATTTTCCCATCGGACCTATAATTCTTCTTTGCCTGTCTTCCCATCTGTCTTCCTCTTCTATAGGTTGTTGTGTAGTTTATGTACTTTTGTAGATAGGCTCAAATCCAATCCAAGAGAGAAATGGGGGACAAAGAAGCAAAACACAGAAGAGCTGATCTAAGGGATCAGTTCAGCCTTCCTTATGGAAGGTAAAAGCAATTTATCAGCCCCTTGCTCTCCTATTGAAATAAGAATGTATCATAGGTAAAATAATAGGTATCATAACCTAAACTCTAAAAGTTTTGTCTTAATTATATAATCTCTGAGACCACAGAATTTGACTAAAAACATTTCCTCAGTATTCGGAGAGGAAAAAAAAAAAACTATCTTTTCATTTTATTGTCAAAGATTTTATTCAGAGTCCCTGATCTAATGAATGCATTTCTTACTTTATTGAATTTACATGGACACACACTGAAGTAAAACCAGCAAAGGTGGGAAGGCCCTAGCATTCATTTTAATTAAATCTTATCTCATTAAACATTTGCTGCTTTCATCATTTTAATACTGAACAAAAGGCAGGTTATATCTAATAAATGTGTTTCTCCAAGATAATTAGAAAAGAATCATTCTAATAATTTCCAGGAAAAGCTCAACAAAATATCTAACTTAGGGTGGCAAAAGAATTACTTAAGTTCACAGGCATGACGAATCTTGCTTGCTTTCAAACTATTTTTATTAATCTATAATATTCACATGAAAGGATCTCTTCTATGGTATAGTTTAATCCTCCAAGTCCGAGTAAGAAAGAAAAGTCTGCATACAGGTTTTGAATATAGGAACATGAACACTGCTCATATCTTCCTTTCAATTTTTTTTAGTCAATGTATCAGATTTTAACCATTTTGACACTGGTAGTTTCTTTTCTAATGCACATATGACTCTTAGGATAAGATACTGGATTTAGGTTCTTTCTTCGGTGAAAAAAAAAAAATGTCATACTTAAATCCCCAGAGCCTCAGTATCCCCAATGATGGGATAGGGTGATGAAATGTGCATGTCAGAGGACTGTGGGCTCTGGAAGTCCTTGGGCTAAGCATAGATCCATATAAGTGCTGGAAAAAAACATTAAGTTCTTGGGCGCCTGGGTGGCTCAGTCGGTTAAGCATCTACCTTCAGGTCAGGTCACAATCCCAGGGTTCTGGGATTGAGTCCCGCATCTGGCTCCCTGCTAGGTGGGGAGTCTGCTTCTCCCTCTACCCCTACCTCCTGCTTGTGAGCTCTCTCTCTCTCTCTCTAATAAATAAATAAAATCTTAAAAAAAAACCATTAAGTTCTCTTCCTCTTTCATGTGCATACTGCCGATACACCTTATCATGTGGCTGCCAAACACGACAGTCCTGTGTGGGAATCACTCTTCAACAATGTTTCCTAATTATAATTTTTAGATGCTCATGTTGGGAAGGGGAAAAAAAAAAAAAAAAAACAACTCTATTAGCTGGCCCAAATTCCTGTCTTCTCTGAGGGATGCATAAATGGGCTTTTGCTATGGAATACAGCTCCAAGTCATTTATGTCAACAGATGAGTGCTTCTAGAGCTTCTCAGGCTCCCCTAAAACAAAAGTAGTTTTGTGTATTTAGCATAACATCTGTCTCAGACGACTGGCTCAAATGACACCAGCCTCCCCTGTTTCTAAACTAGGGAAAAATGAAAACCAAACAACAGGGCTCAGATTTGCTAACAAATCTCACCTCCCCAAACCCAGCTCCTTGTTCTCATATCCAACACCTAGAATGATCTATGATTCTCTCTCCTACTAAAACCAACCCCTTAGAAAACGAAGTTGCTCCCGTTTTAATGACAGAGAAAACCTTAGTGTGATACCATTTTAGGGACATTTGCATTTAAATAGGAAATCAGGCCTTTATTACACAGGAATTAAGCTCAAATAACAGGTTTCCAAGCATCCCTCCAGGCTGGTGTGTCAAGAAAATTGGGAATGAAAGGACCTTCCTGGACATCCTTGAATCTTACACCAGGGCAGCAACCGCCCCCCCCCCCCCCCCCAGCCCACTGCCTTCCATCCAACAGCATGGGCAACTACAGTGAACCAATGGCAAGTTTCTTTTATTTTTTTTTAAGCATTTTTTAAAAAATCAAGAATTTTCGGTTCAGAAGTAAAGACCTTCCTAATAAAAATTTAAAAATAAATTTATCTCTTCTCACTAACACTGGCTGATAACCATGGTTTTTCTTATTTTTTAGAAGACCCTTTAACAAGGTTCTCTTTGGGGAACAAGTACATATTCATGAGTATTTCTGGCTAAAAGTGATATTTGTCAACAATTTTATTTTTTTAACTGCAAAATTAAAAATACACGTAGCTAAGCCGCACTTCAGAGCGACGGGTAAGAAGTAAGGCAAACAAACGGGCGCCTGGGTGGCTCAGTTGGTTAAGCGACTGCCTTCGGCTCAGGTCATGATCCTGGAGTCCCTGGATTGAGTCCTGCATTGGGCTCCCTTTTCGGCAGGGAGCCTGCTTCTCCCTCTGACCCTCCCCCCTCTCATGTGCTCTCTCTCTCTCATTCTCTCTGTCTCAAATAAATACATAAAATCTTAAAAAAAAAAAAAAAAAGAAGTAAGGCAAACAACCAACTGCCCGTTTATCTGTGGCCAACGCACCAACTCTTGTCATAGCACAGGTCTTAAAAATAAAACAAAACCAAAAAAAAAAAAAATGCTAGTGTATAGAGGACACGCTCGTGACTTGGATTCAGAAATTCTAGCATCCACTTTCTCCCAACAATTACCCTTTAAAATTGGAACTCTGAGAGGGAAATTAAACATGAGTCTGGCCCCAAACGATTTCCACTACAGTCAATTGAAGTCAGCCGTGCAGGCCAGAAGTGTTCCTGGGTAGTTCAAAAGAGGATGAGTGGAGGCGGAAACTTCCAAGGATAACAGGGTTGGAGGGCCAAGTGCAACAAGGACCACAGGAAGGAGGCTGGTGATGGAGGTACAATGCCATTTTTATTGGCGGGGGACCATAGATGCCATCTTTTATTTGTAAAGGACTTTACAAAACACTTCCACACAAATGATCTCATGTCAGATTCCACTAGGATGTTTGCCAGCACCTATCTGGAACCTGGGCTAAGCCCCAGTCTTGCACGTGCCTCGGCTCAGTGACGTGGCCACTGTCTGTGGCTTGGTGACACGAACACTGTCATCATTCCCATCGTTGGGATAAGGTCCATCTCCTTAATGGCCTCCCAGCTCCCTGTTAAAACCCCTGGCTTTCACGGGTGCTAATTGCACATTACTGTGATTATAAGGCTCTGGGGAATTAAGCAACTCTGTTTCAGTAAGTGCCAGAGTCGGACCTTGACCTCTGATCCGCCTCCATGTCCCCGGCTGCCACAGAGCCACGAAGGCTCATACTTCATCAGCCTGGTCTGGACCAACGTGGAAGTCCACACTGACCTTGTTTGGACCAAGTACAGGGACTGCTCTCCTCAAACACATGGGTATTTGCTGTCACCTTGAATTTGCTCTCCAGCTAGATGACAAAAACGATGCCTTCAGATGCTCCCTACTGATCGAAATGCAGCTGAATATGAGTGTCTTTGGAAGTACTATAACATTTTGAAATTTCAGCCCTTACTGAAATCATGTAATTCCCGAGAGTCTCTATATCCGCATCCAAAAATTTGGGTGAAGAAAATGTCCACGTCCCAGGGCCGTGGTCAGTGGAAGATCCTTTCTACCAGGATTCAGCAATGCAACTGATGTCTCCATCCTGTGAATTTCAACCAAGCTGCATTTAATGGAGTATATTTGATTAAACTGCAAAATGAATTGTTCTTTCGGTAGAAAACGGAAGTGTAATATTATACTAATCTAAACATGGAAGCCCATTCTTATTCCATTTGTATTTATTTTAGCAACCTGAAAGAGCCCTGTAGGCAAAAGTCATTTAATCTGGCAGCTATTTCTGATTTTACGTATCACAACATAATACCTTTTTTTAATCCCCCTAAATTTCCCATGTGTAAAGAAACCCCCAAAGTAGAGCAGCAAGCTTTGGTTGAAAAAAATCAGTGAAAATAATTCAAGCTTGGAGAGAAGTGATCGGATTCCAGGACTAGTTCCCACAGTCTGTGACCTTGGCCGGTGGGGCAGCCTCGCCCTTAACCCAATCCAAGTTCAAGCCAACCACGACCTTTGCCATTCATCTTGCTGAAGGCTCTCTTTCCGTTCCAGACACCTACAGACTTCCTCAGCACGTGGCCACATCATCACTTCAATGGGGTATTTTCATGATATATAAGTCGTTCTTTCCATATTTCAGTTTCTACTGAACTTTAATGTCCCCTGTGTTAATTTGCTTGATTTATACGACTTCATTCAACTCTCTGTCACTGACACCATTGGATGGTGATTACCTATGCTACTTTGCTTACCAGCTCTTAAATATATACCAGATTAAACCAAGACCAGATAATGACAAAGAAAAAGGACATAGGTAAAATGTGATGAAGAAAGCATGTAAAGAAATGAAAAAAAAAAAAAAAAGCTTGTAGGAAAGAAAAACCAAAATCATTCTAGTGAAGTTAGGAAAGTAGTTATTGAATTACAATGAAGAGAGAAAAAGCAAAAATTTTTAAGTTTTTCTACAGATATAGAGCTAAACACACATGCATCATTATTTATGGAATGTATAAATGGTACTCTATAAGCTGCTCAGCATTTCCTGTGTTCACGTGCTTCATTTTCCCACTGTTTCCAGCCAAAATCTTGTGACTGCAAAAATAAGATGTATAAATGACGGTTCTGGTGTCCTACATAATTAATGACCTTTCTATTCTGGAAAACTCTGGAACATTCTACTTTTGCTAGGGCCTCTGCACATCCCAGAAGCCTGTCACACCAGCATCCTCCGTGCCCTTCCCACCACATTTAAGCCCTAAATGAGATCTCCCTGCATATATCATAGAGTCACCTCTATCTAAGGTTAAGACACAGCTTGAATTTTCTGCCCAGAATCATGTGGAAACCATGTACAATCGTATAGAGGAGGGTCCTTGCCTTCACGACGATGGCCCCTGGAGGCCTGTAGTAACGTCCCTCCGTATGTCCATTACTGAGCACCTGCTGGATTCCAGGGAGAGCCTGCTCCTTCCCTTCTTCCCCTCTTTCTCCTCCGCTCCTTATTGACTCGGAAATATCCTATTTAGCTTCAGAATTACTAAACTAGAAATTCTCCACTGCTGTGAACGTGGGAAAGACTAATGTTGGCAGCTCCATTAAATGCTGATCTGAGCCTCCAGTGCCCATTACAGGAAAGGAAGTTGAGTACAGAGTGAGTTCACTGTTGCTGATGAGTAATAGACAGGCAGGTTTGGCCCAGTTTTCCTGGGGTTATTCTTAGAGGACCAGGAAAAGACAGTCTGCAGGAAGAAACCCACAGGATGGCTCATGATGGTCTGACAGGTGTTGGGGTGATGCCTGACCTGCCCCTTTGTCCTGGAGGTGGTAGCTTCCTGGCCAATTGGCAGTCAAGGCAGTATCAGGGGACCATCTCTTCTAAACCCATTTACCTTACATTCCCTGGAAATAAACAAGGCTGGCAAACGATACCCCGGGATTGAGCGGGTAACTCAGACCTGATTCTGCCCTGAACAGAATTCCCATATGACCCAGAGACTCCATTCCTTACGTAGACACTCAGAAGAACTGAAAACAGAGACTCAAATACTCGTGCACGCGTGTTCTTAGCTGCACTACCACAATAGCCAAAAACAAACTGAATGTCCATCAATAGTAAACAGATAAACAAATTCTGGCATGGCCATACAATGAATGTTATTCAACCATGAAAGGAAGGAAGTACGGACACTGGGAATAACACGGATGAATTGGAAGATGCTATGTGGAGCGAAGGAAGCCCGTCCTCAAAGGTCACAGACTGTAGGATTCCGTTTATATGAAATAGCGAGAATAGGTAAGTCCCTAGAGAGAGAGGCAGACCGGTTGTCACCAGGGGCTGGAGGCAGGAGTGGGGAGTGACTGTCGCACCAGGACACATTTCCTTTTGGGGTGACGAAATGCCCTGAAACTAGATAAAGGTGTTATCAACCAAGAAAAGAGGCAGAGCTAAAATAAAACAAAAGCATTTATTTGGGGTCTCAGAATTGCAATTTGGAGAGTACAGATTTCTGGTAGCAATCCAAATTGTACACCCCCACCCCCCGCCCCCCACCCAGGGAACAAAAGTCAAGGGGTTTTAAAGACAAAAGGGAATGTCCGTCTATGTAGTTTACAAAGAATTTTGATTGATGTTGGCAGAAAACTCATCTAAACAGAGTATAAGTGGTCTCTAAGGTTATCGCTAAGCAAAATCTCTTACTGTAGCAGGGTTCAGGCGTGCAGGCTGAGTCCCTGGAATATTGGCGGTGTGGCCCAGCTCAAAAGCTCCTGCTTCCACCGCTGAGGACAGTGAGGATGTGCACAAGGCCCACCTCCTTAATGGCTTCCTGGCTCCATTTTAAACCCCTGGACATACATGACCATCTCATTCCACCTTTCACAGGTGCTAATTACACATCATTGTAAGTGGACTAAATGCCCCCTGAATTGTTGACCTTACAATGGTTACTTCTGTATCTTAGGAATTTCATCTCAATTAAAAAAAAAAATTGTTTTAAAAATTCTATCACCCCCTGTGCCTGACGTCACTTGCCTCAGAGAAGGACACTTTCCTCTCCTTCTCTGAAGCCCTCCTGTATCTCTCCTGATTCTATCCCCTCCAGGATCTTCATCCATTAGTTATGCCCCACGGACCGCCCTGCCTCATCTTCTAACTGCCTAGTTCTGGCCGATGTCAATACGTCAATGCGATGCATCCTTACCCTAGAAGCAAACACTCTTCCTTTGATTCAATTTCCCACTTAGAGCACCATCCACTCTCTCCCTCCCTTCGGTGCCAAGTTTACCAAAAAGGCAAGGCACACTGCTTACCCAAGCTCTTCCCTGCTGCCTATAATCCGGCTTCCTCCCCACACCAGCGCTGTCCTTCCTACAGCAAGATCCTGGAGTAAATTCTTGCCTCTTCTCCCAGGAAAGCAGGCTGATTGATGTTCTGAAAAGCAATCTGCTCCATTTTCTTGTTATTGTTACTACCTGAAGAGCTTGCAACAATGTTTAATAGAAAGGTTGGTTTTAACCACTTTAGATTTCTGTGATTGTCATTGGCCTGCTTTCATTAATCTTTTTAACGGGATTAGGAAATGCTCTGTTTGTTTTTGATTTGGCTCTTTGCGGAGGCTGACAGGGAAGAAAGAATGGACAAAGAGGCAAGGGAAGGGACTCTGCCTCGGGGACCCCTGTGTGCACCGGGCTGCTGATCTCAAGGTAGGCATGGGTATGGGTGGAACTGGTCTGAGACTCTGGGGGTGAGGGTCAAGAGGCAGACAAAAACGAGGACTTGTCAAATTGGCCTTCAGCAAAGTGACCTAGAGCTGTTACAAAGAAGACATTCAGAGAATCACCCCAGAGGAGAGACAAAAGTTACAAAGTGGTTTTCAAGGTCACGGACAGAAAAGCTGACCTTTCAAATCCAATCTGGAGGTGGTCAGAAAAATAGGTTAAAGGTGCAGAAAGTAAAGAGAGTCCGAAGAGAAAGGTTCAACGCCAAACCTGGACCACGGCAGGGCTTCCTGGACATCTGAGGGGAGGGGCCTGAGACCCTTTCAGGGGGTCCACGAGGCCAAAACTATCTTATAATAATATTAAAATGTGATGTGTCTTTTTCACTCTGTTGAAATTGGTACTAAAGATGCAAAGCAAAGGTGAGAAAAACTGCTCCTGCCTTCACACAAATCAAAGCAGAGACTTTGTGGCAGCAATCAATGCCTCTTCACTGTCATCAGGCATTTGCTAGGGCAAAAAATGCTAGTTTCACTTAGAATGTCCTTGATGAAGACATAAAATTTAAAATTTTATGAAACTTTAACCCTTGAGTGTACAGCTTTTTGACGTTCTCTGTAACAAAATGGGAGGTATGCATAAAGCACTCCCACTGCACCCCCCAAGGTCAGGAGCTGACCTCAAGGAAACACAGAGCACAGTTGTTTGAGTCATGCACTAGCTCACTTTTCACGGAACACCTTTTTTCCTCAAAACAATGACTGACAAACTAGAGTTATTCAGACTTGGCTATTCAGCAAATATTTTCTCTCAAATGAATGAAGTGACCCTGTCATATCAAGTAAAACAACCATTAGTTTTTGTTACCAGGGATAAAATTTGAACTTTTCAGGAAAAATTAGAATTTGGGGAAATTTTTATCTTCCATTATGAACTTGACCAATTAATTCCCAATACTTCAAGACTTTCCTGGTGAGACTGGGTGGTAAAATTAACCACCCATGTGATTTTTTTGTTGTTAACATATAATGAAATGTGTCAACTTTGGAGAGCTCTGTATAACTCCAGTATTTTCCAAATGACCAATGTGTGAAGTTATAAAAACCTATTTAGGGGTAGAAGATCCAAAATGTAAGACATATCAATGAATGGCTAACAGTACAAGAGTTCATTGATATGGTTTCAAATTCCCACATTCAATTAACCTTTAAGAATTTGCCATTTAGGGTGCCTGGGTGGCTCAGTTGGTTAAGCGACTGCCTTCGGCTCAGGTCATGATCCTGGAGTCCCGGGATCGAGTCCCGCATCGGGCTCCCTGCTCGGCAGGGAGTCTGCTTCGTCCTCTGACCCTATCCCCTCTCATGTGTTCTCTCTCTCTCATTCTCGCTCTCTCAAATAAATAAATAAAATCTTTAAAAAAAAATAAAAAAAAAGAATTTGCCATTTATCAAATTTTAAAGTATTATAAGAAAAATATCCAAAATTATCAGCTATTAAAACACTTCTCCATTTTCCAACCAACTATCTGTTGAGGCTAAATTTTCTTTGTACACTTCAATCAAAACAACACATTGTAACAGACTGCATGTAAAAGCAAATGTAAAAATCCAGCCATCTTCCTTTAAGCCAGATATTACAGAGATTTGTTAAAATGAAAACAGTGCTTCTTTTCCCACTAAATTCTTTCTGCTTTGAAAAATGTAATTACTTTTTGGGGTGCATGGGTGGCTCAGTTGGTTAAGCATCTGCCTTCAGCTCAGGTCATGATCTCAGGGTCCTGGGATTGAGTCCCGCATCAGGTTCCCTGCTCAGTGGGGAGTCTGTTTCTCCTTCTCTTTCTGCCCCTCCCCCTGCCTGTGTGCTCTCTTTCTCACAAATAATAAAATCTTTTTTTAAAAAAAGAAAAATATAGTTACTTTTTACTTAAAAGGTGTTAATTTATGTTACCATGCAAAGATGGATTTACTAATTAAATGAAATAATATTTTTAAATTCCTCAGTTTTAATTCAATGTGATAAATATCAATAGATATAACCCAGCAAACCAAAGCTCTTTGGGGTCCTCAGTATTTCCTAAGACTATAAAGGAACCATGAGACCAAAAAGTCAAAAACCACTGGGCGAGGTGAAGCCACACTGTTTTGTAACTAAAACCACAAACACCCCACCCAGGGGACAAATCCTCCAGCAAGTCTGTAACTCGGCAGGCAGAAAATGGGGCCAAGCTCTGAAGAGAAAGCACCAGGAGCGCCAGCAGGGAGCTATTTTTGGACAGAAGGACCAGGAGATCTCCACTAATACCATGAAGGAACCCCCCCCCAACTCTTGCCTGCCATAAAGACATTAGTCACACACCCAGAGCCCACTGGTGTGTCCCTTCATTTTGGGGAAGTTGTACTAACTTACCCCTAACACAGGACTTTCATTCTGAATCCACCTAACACTCCACAACTCAGAAGGATAAGCTGCAAAGCCAGAAGCGATTCTTAAAACCTAAGAGGATGTCACAGAAGGAACAGGGCAAATTTCATCATCAAACTAAAGCTCTAATCTCCTCAGACTTTAGGGCAGAAGATGAGTCCATTTATACTAACACTGTCTTCAGAGCAGCTGCTCAGAACACAAAACCATAGTGGGGAAACAATCAAAGGGGTTTTTTACCCCCTCAAAATCTGAAAGAAGTAGCAACCTGCCTCAAATGGGCACTGGCTAGATATTTAATTAGAGGCTGAGGAGGGTGAGGTAGTTGGGGTGTCCGGGAAGATGTGGGCATCAGGCAAGGCTCACGTTCAGTGATTTCCAGTGCCAGTTTCTGACTTGCAACACCAGGAAAGCAGGGACCGGACCTGCCCTTCATCCTTGTTTTGTCAGAGTGAAGCCCTGTGCCTGATACATAGAGGTGCTCCTGACAAAGGAGGGAACAAAAAATGTGAAAAAATAAATGAATATCCAAGATGAAGAGTGGAAGAAACTCCTTTTGTTGTGAGCAAGCAGAGCTAATGGTTTCAGATCCCTAAAGAAGAGTGACAATGTGCCGCCCCACAGGATGCCCTCCCCAGAAACAGCCGGTTAGCAGCCTCGTTCCTGGAGGTTCACACGCAGCTCGCTGACTTATGGGGTGTAAAGTAGGACATGAGGATGAGTGGTTTTAGGGAGAGGAAAGCACGCTCACCAAGTTCCAGAGTGAGGATTTTCTTCTTGCGGGCATAAAAATCTAGCCAGAGCCTTCTTTTTGTGTTCTACAAGTTATCAACTAAAATCGAAGAATGCTAGTTATCTGTCTCCAATACAGAGTTATGAAATTAGTATCTCTCCTCTTGGTAAAGACCAAGAGTTGTAACCCACAGAGTGCAAAACTCGGGGGCTGAGAAAAACACCTGTTCCGGGAACTTATTTATCGTACAATCATACAATCAGAAGTTTATAATTCCTGTGGATCTAATTACTGCATGATGACTATAGTTAATACAGTATTGTATATTAAAAGTAGATCTTAAAAGTTCTCATCAGGAGTAAAAAAATTTGTAACTAAGTGAGGTGATGGATGGTAACTAAACTTACCAGGGTGATTATTTCACAACATACACCTATATCAAATCATTACATTGTACTCCTAAAACTAATGCAATGTTATATGTCAAGTGTATCTCAATAAAACTGGGGTTGGGAGGGAAGTAATCTAAAACAAAGAACAGTGCCCAGGCTATATGTAAAGGGTCGCAGGCCACACCTATAGGGATTTTCTCTTTCCTTGCTTTCCTGGGTTCACCTGTATTCTGATTTTCTCAAAGTTGGATCTAGAAGAAGAGAGTCCCAGAGAGCTTAGTCCCCTGTATGATGTATGCCTTTGGCTTAGGTCATGATCCCAGGGTCCTGGGATCAAGTCCTGCATCGGGCTCCCTGCTCAGTGGGGAGTCTGCTTCTCCCTCTCCCTCTGCTCTTCCCTTCCTGCTCATACATGCTCTCTCTCTCTCAAATAAATAAAATCTTTAAAAAGAAAAATCACCTCCACTCTCAATTCTTTGACCCTGGAAATGTCACCAGTGATATAATCCTCACCCTAATATATTTGGGATGCCAACAACAAGGCCTCTACAACTGTCTGCTAGGAGGAGGAGATACATTTCAACCTTCTGGAAAATGCTAACACCAAATAGAACCATGACGAAACATCTATCCTTTGGGACATAAATTTACAATTATTTCTTTAAATCATTTAAAGTAGACTCAAATACACTGTCCTGTTTTTGTGTAAGCAATAATAGGATCATCCTCTGTTTTATAACATGAAAGCTTTTTAATTACATTAGTACCAAGAATTATAATTCAGACATGAGTCAATGAAATTCTCAACAGGCTTATCCTTGACCACTAAAAACGTAACAACTGGGATGCACTCACTTTTATGATCTCTGTGCTTAATGTGTTTCTAATAATTATTATTCTATTTTTATTATCCATAAAAGTACTTTCTCTGTCAGAGGTCCACAATGCAGTTTCTGCAAGGAAAATCTGCAGGACAGATCACCCGTCCCTTATTAGCAAATAAAGGTATCTCAGGCACCCTCATTGTGACATTAAGTCCAAAGCATCTATTCTCCAGCTCAAAAATGTTTAATGAGCATTGTCAAGAAGCTCTTTATTCAGTCAAGAAAAAGCCCCGCCTCCTTAGAACAATTTCTTAGAATAAAGTTGTCTCTTTTCTCTGTAACGCTACTAACCACTGCTTCATCAAGTAGTTTCCATCCACTGCTCCTCTCTGACCCTCTCCTGCTGTGTTTCGTTCCCTACTTACAGGAGAGGTGCCCCCACGGTGCAGGCAGCCCATGGGGACCTAACCCCGCCGCACACTGAACAGAACGAGCAGAAAGCAGCTCTACGTCTTGCTTGCCAACTGCTATTTCGATGCCGAGGAAGATACAGCGAACGCCCTTCCTCTGATTCTTTGATGGGCTTCCTGGTCTACCCAATCCCTCACCCCATTTCTTTCTCAGAACCCTACCAGGTCCCAGGCTTTTTGCAAAGCCTCACTAGGGCCTTTGCACTTACACTGATGACGGTGGAAAAATGAGCTCTTGGAGAAGTGATGAATGAAAGAATACGACATCTACTCCTGCCCTCTGGCACGGTGCTACTTCCTAACCTAAAGAGGCGTTCGTTCACAGTTTCCAACCAACAGGAGGATGGCATCAAAGAGCCCATTGGTTCAAATTATTCTGACCTATTTCTTTTTGAAATGAGAGGAAAAGGATTGGCAACATTGCTCAAAATATCCCTAAGGGGTTACTACAACATTCTGGGTCACACTGTCCGTGGGATGGCTTTAGATCAGAGACTGTTTTCCAACTTATTAGTTTATGAAACCAAATTCACCATGTCCTTCCCATGCTCCCATAACCAAACATATAATTCAAATTATAACATCTAACTCGAAACTCAGAGATTTGATTTTCCATCATATTCTTGTTCTTTTATTTATTTTGGCAGTTTTTGAGCATGTCTTATGCAGAAAGCCCCCTGCTGAGTTGTTACAATGGATACAGAAGGAACCAAATAGGCTCTAACAGCAAGGAACTCACCATCTGAGACTCCACTGGGAAGCTCCCTGTGATCCCATATCTGAGTCAGGTATTTCTCTGAGCCTCCAAAAGGCACCTGCAGATCCCTCCCATGGCACACATGGCCCTGTGCTCTGATCCATGATTCATCCAGCACCCCACCCCACAACCGTCCAACTCCTCCTCAGAGGCCACGTCTTAGCTGACTGAATGTGTACTCACCAACACCTGGGGCAGGACCAGGCACAGGACAGGTAATAACTCTGCAGAGAAGTGCATGCAAATAATAACGCACATAAAGAAATACAAGCATAAATCAAAAGTCAAGTGTCTCATTAGAAAACTAAAGTGTCGGGGCACCTGGGTGGCTCAGTTATTGGGCGTCTGCCTTCGGCTCACGTCATGATCCCAACGTCCTGGGATCGAGTCCCGCATCGGGCTCCCTGCTCTGCGGGGGGCCCGCTTCTCCCTCTCCCACTCCCCCTGCTTGTGTTCCCTCTCTCTGTCAAGTAAATAAATAAAATCTTAAAAAAAAAAAAAAAAAAAAGAAAAGAAAACTAAAATGTTGCCAGGCTTGAGAGAGGGAGCTTGCTGCAGGGGGTAGGGACAAATGTCAGAAGGAAGGTTTGGGGCTGAGCCTGAAATATAGTTAGGAAGGTGGGAGGGCAGGAGGCAGAGGGCTGGAGTAGGGGTGGTGCAGCAGCTAAGCATGCCAGATGGAGGGAACAGCATGAGCAAAACCACAGGGAGCTGAAGGAGGAAGCAGGGGGATGCACGGATAGTGAGGGGAGCTGAGGTTCAAGCTGGAAAGGACGTTCATGCATGCAGCTCAGGGCAGGCTACTCACTTTGCCCTGGGAATGATCTGAAATAAGCGAACTTCAGAAATGGGAACTTGTTGGAAGCCCTAATAAAGAGACACATCCTTGGAAATACGAAAAAAAAATATATATATAAGGCAGACAGACTCCTGGAAGAATAGTGTCTCCTACCCAGGCCACATGGGCTCTAGAACAAGGACAGAGGATGTCATCAAGCCAGGGACAAAGCAGCCAGTTAAGGTCAGTGACTTATTTCTAATAAACCAACCCTAACCAGAAGAACTCAGCTGTGAAAACACTAGGACTTCCTGGAGCTTGAGCCTTCGACTTCCAAGAGTAGGGAGGGAGGTAACAGAAGGTTGGGAACTTTCAGGAGCCCAACATGCTAGTGCTCTTCTCATGGACAGGCTGACATCTGGAGACAGAATTAAGCCACAGCCTCCAGAAGGGCTTGGGAATGGCTCTCAGACATGATGCCAAATCATTTATCTCTCAAAACAAAGTCTGAGTAGGTAGCTCCAGTATCCAATTCAAACAGCCTCAGGATGATAGATTCCCAATGCAAGAGCTAGAGAGAATCCTAAGGAACCTCCTAAGAATGGAGACCTGACCCCACTTACTTATCAATACAGACCAGGGCCAACACATAGGAATGCTTTGAGATAAGTATTGAACTATTATATCACCTATCAGCATTTCTCTTTATTAATTCCATGTGACCTTAGCATTATGAACAATGAAATCCTTAAATAAAAAGATGTTGTATATTTGCTTTAGGGAATCAGCAAAAGTAGGGAGATGGTAAGCTCTGCTCCTGAGACTCTACTTCCAGAATGATATTCCATAATCTACTTTCACCAAATCACCTGGCTGGCCAATGAAAGGCATCATAATCTGATTGAGGAGCTTGGAATATGACCTTTTTGTCAGTGCCTCAAGCAAATCTTAGGCAAACTAAAACTTTAAAACTATTCCTTTAACTTTGTGGGCAAGGAACGACACAATTGGGCAGAAAGGAGGCAACAGTGAATCTGAGAAAAAATAGAATCTTGTGATGATGAATTTTATGTGTCAACTTGGCTGAGCCATGGTGCCTAGATATTTGGTCAAATAATATTCTGGATGTTTCTGTGAGGGTGTTTTTGGATGAGACTTACATTTAAATCGGTGGACTTTGAGGAAAGCAGTTTACCCTCAGAGGGTGGGCCTCATCCAATCAGTTGAAGGCCTGACGAGAATGAGAAGCTGACCTCCCCTGAGCAAGAGAGAACTCTGCAGCAGACGGCCTGCAGATTTCATCGCCAACATCAGCTCTTCCTTGTTCACCAGCAGACCCCTTTGCACCAGAGCTGCATCTCTTTCCTGAGTTTCCAACTCACTGGCCTCCCAGTCAGACTTTGGATTCACCAAGACTCCACAATGAGTGGAGTTACAATGAGCTGATTCCTTAAAATAAATCTCCTTAATTCATATATAGAGGATAGGATAAAATATATATATATATATCCTGTTGGTTCTGTTCCTCTGAGAATCCTAATATACAACCCTTGCACTTGAGAGACAGGGTCCATGAAACCTAAGTGGATCTAAGAAAGCTTAAGGCCCATGCCAGCGAAGAGCCTGGACACTTACCTTTAATATATTTAGGGAACTACCAAATAGACAGCAGCCAAACTTGGTGACAGAGTTCAAAGAGAAGCAGTGACCACAGTCAATTGGTTTTTTTTATAAGAATAAAAGATCAGAATCAATCCTTGTAACAAAAGCAGTTTTCAAAAACAGAGAGCTCCTTACCGTGTTACAGTAAACATATAAAAAGACTGGATGGCTCAGGAGGTTTAGCATCTAACTCTTGATTTTAGCTCAGGTCAAGATCTCAGGGTCATGGGATCGAGCCCCACATCAGACTCCATGCTCAGTGGGGAGTCTGCTTCTCTCCCTCTCTCTCTCCATCTCCGTCTGCCCACCCCCCACTTGCACATGCTCTCTCTCGTTCTCTCTAAAATAAAAAAAGAAAAAAAAAAAAAAAAAAAACTTTCTGAGGATGGAGTGCTATCTAAGAGTGGCAAGCTAGAGCTTTACTGCAGACCACCCATCAGCTTGGAATTGTGAAATCGCCTCTGGCCAAAGTACATCTGCCAGAAAAAAGCTCCATTACCAAATGAGAGTAGTATGGGAATCAGAGAATTGCTCTTATTTTGATGGATGATCTAATAAAAAGATATAAAAGTGATTAGAAACAATCACATTAAACCACCAAGTAGAGTTCTTTTTGTTTTGTACTACAGAGAGGATTCTTGCATTGGGTGGAAGACTGGACTATATAACTTCTAAGTTTAGGAAACCATACAAAGAAGGAAACCTGATAGCAACAGTCTTTTATGGCCAGCGAACTATTTTCAAGTCACCACGACAGCCATGACAACAATCACAAAAAGCCCCGGGAAGTCACGTAGACTCAAAAAAGAAGAGCCAACTTTCCATTCCTAATCCTGCCATTGGTAGTGCAACTCCTGCCATGTTTTTGTGAATGGGAGGACTGGCTTCCAGATGGTTCTCTCCAAGATAACAATGTTGCAAGTCTATAAATGGCCATGGTAATTCCAGCCTAGTCATTTGCTTAGCATCACCGGGTGTAATTAGAGTGGCTCAGGTTAAGACGACTGGCCACAATTTCCTTCAGTTCACTAAAGGTAAATGCAGGCTTTGAGAGAAGCAACAACAGAGGCTTTGCACACCTGTGTGGTATGGGGGGTCAGGGGAAAAGGGGGTGGCGGGGCACTCAGAGCTCTTCAAAAGAGCTGGTACCCACAATGAAGCTGTACCTCCTCTAAAATGACCTGCTAAATTTAGCATGGATTCTTCAGGAAGGCTTTTGAGTCCTTTTTGCACGAAAAACAAAGCACTTTGGCAAGGTTTGCCAAGTTACCTGCTAGGTGCTAAATGCTTCAACTGCCTTTTCAATGAGTTAATTCTATACCACCAGGCAGAGCCTCTTAGCAAGAGTTGCCATGCAGATGACACCCATGCAGAGGAGGGGTGTAAGCCAGCGACGTGCATGTTTTAAGAAAACATGGTGGGGGTGCCTGGGTCGCTCAGCTGGTTGAGAGTCCAACTCTTGGTTTTGGCTCAGGTCATGATCTCAGGGTTGTGAGATCGAGCCCCATGTTGGAGAGAACCATCTGGAAACCAGTCCTCCCATTCACAGCTTAGAGCCTGCTTAAGATTCTCTCTCTTCCTCTCCCTCTGCCCCTCCCCACCACACATGCATGCATTCTCTCCCTCTCTCTGTCTCAAAAAAACAAACAAAGGGGTGCCCGGGTGGCTCAGTTGTTAAGCGTCTGCCTTCGGCTCGGATCATGGTCCCGGGGTCCTGGGATCGAGCCCCGCGTCGGGCTCCGTGCTCAGCGGGAAGCCTGCTTTTCCCTCTCCACTCCCCCTGCTTGTGTTCCCCCTCTCGCTGTGTCTCTCTCTGTCAAATAAATAAATAAAACTTTAAAAACAAACAAACAAACAAAAAACAAATCATGGTGACTGCTGTATGGCTAAAAATTTCCCCAGATGGGTCATCCATTGTAAGAGAAAGCACACAAGGGAACAACCACTGTGTCAGTCCCAAATTCCAAGAACAGCCCTCCCTTCCTTGTTTCAGTAATTTCTCTTCCACCACTCTTGTCTTTCTCAGGGCTA
The DNA here is from genome assembly GCF_011800145.1 of Mirounga leonina. NCBI lineage: Eukaryota > Metazoa > Chordata > Mammalia > Carnivora > Phocidae > Mirounga > Mirounga leonina. The sequence goes on along the minus strand of NW_023270377.1, from coordinate 9,274,779 downwards.
ATCAGGCCCCAGAAGTGTTCACTGGGAATAATAAGGATGAATTTGGGGAACACCGGTGTGTCTCCTCTTCGCACTTGGAAGGTCTGATGCTCTTCCAGCTGGGATGGTTGTCTTTCCTCGGGCTTGCATGCTTCCTCTCTTCGGGAACATCCTTATCAAATAAGCTCCCCCACTGCTTCCTCATCTTCTCTCAGGTTCTATACCCTCCTCAGCCTTGACTGTCAAAGCAGAACACTCAATATACTTTACTTCTTTTTCCCCCATAAAGTAAATTGATAAATGAAGCTTTCCCTCAGGAAAGAGAGAAAATTGTCCAAGCTGGCCAAGCTGGAAGAAAACCGTATTCACAGGACAGGCTTGGCTTTGTAAAAGAAGTCCCAGGCTCTGCCTCTGGCTTCATGCCAGGCACCATCCCCTGCCCTGGGGGTTTCATTCTGGGTTTGGTTTACATTCGTGTTCCTTTTCAAAGATTTAGCAGAAATTCTTGTTCCACTACTCTCTTCGGGCATTTTGCCCCCTGCAGAGGATATCTCACCAGAAAACGGTATATTTACCCCACCGCAAATTGTACACTTAACACATCAAAATCATGGGTTTTCCAGGATGACCTGAGCAACACTTGAAAGCATCTTCCAACACCTCTCCGACCGTTGCCCCCCTCCCCACTGCACCAAGTTCACACCATTATAACCAGAGGCACTGACATTACCATAAGGAAGCTTTACCAAAGAAAGTTCACCTGTGCTACCCTTCAGATTGGTCTAAAACTGGGGCACCTGGGTGGCTCAGTCAGTTAAGCATCTGCCTTTGGCTCAAGTCATGATCTCGGGGTTCTGGGACCGAGCCCCATGTCTGGCTCCCTGCTCAGCAGGGGAGTTTGCTTTTCCCTCTCTCTCTGTCCCTGCTCCTGTGTGCTGTCTCTCTCTCTCAAATAAATAAATAAAATTTTTTAAAAAATTGGTCTGAAACAAACTATGCTCTTTTGGGACTTGGGGGACCCACTTCACTTTGCACGAACTCCAGTGGACAAATGTGCAGAACAGGGAGAGGGTCAAGGAGGCCTGTGCTCTAACAGAACAGGCCCCCTTGTAAGGGGTGAGTCTCCCTCTCCTGGGATGCTGGGTGGAGCCCAAGTCCACCTGCAAAAGCTGTTTCAATGGAGCCCTCCACCGGGGGGAGTGGGTCTCAGTGGCCAGAGTCCCCTACTGGTCTGCCTCTCAGACTTCTGTCACTCAGCAGAGAACAGGAGGAGGAGCTTACCCTGTCCCTGCCCCTGCCCCAGGCTCATGTGACCTGAGCCCTAAAGAAGAAGGGGCACAGGACTTGGGCCCGCCATAGCATTGATGACACTGGTCCGCAGAGGTCAAAAATAATGTCAGCCTTCTCGACCCAGCCTCTTCTCTGTTCCTTCTCATCCTTCCCTCTTGCTTCTGTTATCAGCACAAGGGAAACGCAGTCTGAGGAGAGGATGATGTAATGACTGGGAAATGAAGGCCTCCGCTTACCTTTTCTGTCGGACATTGATCTTGATTCTGCCACCACCAGATAAAATGACTATTTTTTCTCAAAGCATCTCTACTTTACACCAAAACAAAATCTCGCACTGCACAGACTTATTATCATTACTTTAAAAGTTATACAGAAATTGGGTGTCCATAGGCTGCACACTAATGTATAATTGAAACCAGAAATTTGAAGGGCTTTTTCAGCAAATGCACTTGTTCTCTCCCCTTTCGTTCTTGATAGATAGGCATAGATAGATATTGATAGGTATTGATATACAGATAGAGATACATATTTACGTAAATACAGCTTTTAAAAGCTCCCAGGTATCCCCTTACCTCTGATGGCTTCGTGGTACATTTTCCTTTTCCAGAACACTCCATGTCATTTGCATGGCTCTCCCCCAGCACACAGGTGCTGACCTTCACCACCAGAGTTAGGCGCAAAGCCACAATAGATTTAGTAACAGAATCATTCACAAAACCTAAAAAAAAGGGGGGGGAGACAATAGGAAATATAAAGTAAAACTTCACCAACATTCTTTCTACAAGACTATGAGTTTATTTTCTGCAGCATTCAAGTCTGATGAATAAAACAAAATGTAATATTAGGCAAAGAAATAAAGCATGTGACTAGTGGCCATTCAGACCTCTGGCCTTTCAAGAAAGGCCAAGCGTCATGACAAATATCTAAGGCCCAAGGAAGAGGAGACCAGGCCCTCAGTCATCGCAGTAGATGCTGTTGTTCTGTTACTGCGCATCTCTTCTGGGGGCCATTTTGTCTCTCAATTCCATCCCCGCATTAGCATCTTAGAATTTACTGGTTTTGAGCCCATCTTCTCCCAGGGGGCCACCTGCTCACCCCTCCTGACTCTTCCTCCTCCTGGCTACTTTGGATAGTGACAAGCACTAAATATCTCCCGAGGCCACCCCCCGTACCAGCCTGCCTGAGTGGCTCTCAGTGTCCTGACAGGTGGGTAAGCAGAACAGGAACACATTCAATGATGGGCTTACTGATAAATAGCATACTGCATCATCAGTCTGACTGCATGGTATCAATTAAGTTATGTGATTTAACTATCTAATAAAACAGGGCCAATCATAGTGGAAGATTGATTGAACTATCACTGATGTGTCATATTTACCACCAAATGATCCTGCAACTAGGGCAGCTACTTGTACGTAGGAGTAACAATAAATGTGGAAAAAAACATACCCTCCAACTGAAATGAAGAAATAATACTGTATCTTGCATCAATAATATAATTATTTCACTAAGAGAGTGTCTCTTTTTTCTAACAAGAATATCCATTTATTTATGTATATTTTTTCATTTTTAAATGAACAACCTATAATTAACATATCTATTATCCAGGAGACAGACTCCCGCATTCCCCATAAAAGATGCTTAAGACAAGGTGGTGAAAGTGATTCTAGACATCCATGCCTCTCTGAGCCCCAATTTTCTCTTGTGTTAGAGAAGGAAAATAACCGCAAAATAGGGTGACCATAGAATTTATCCTCAAAACTAGGACTCTTTTCCAATCAAAATGGGAGTGCTTTTATGATTGCAAGTGGACACAGGCATAAAGTGAGACTGTTTCAAATAATGGGACAAAACGGTCACCCTCCTCCTCATGGCCTGAGGAGCACCCAGAGATCAGGAATCTGCAAAGTGTCAAGTATTACATTAATGCCAGGGTTGTTTTTAATAGGTAGATGACAGATTCGAAACAGCAATATAAGATTTAATTCAATCCACAAGCTTTAAGGTTATGATGGATGCTAAAGCAAGTCACAATGCAGAGGAGACACCCTTCAACTTCAATTTGTAATCAGGAGACGAATGTCTCTTGGTGCCTCGGTAAAGACAGGTACTGCAAGTCTCACAAGCAGTGGTATTTTACACCCACAGAGAGCCAATTGCTTTCTTCCTAAGATTTCCTACTGAAAACTTGATCATTCGTTGGCTTTGGGACAGAAGGAAAGCATGGCTCCAGCGAAGGCACGTCCTCTTTAGAGTTTTATACTTCCTCTGTCATGGCTCTGCACTCTGGAGACGCCTCACGCCACCTCCCAGCTGCCTTCACTCATGCCTGGCTCACCCCAACTCTGTAAACGGTTGCCTGGAGTACCCCTCCTCTCCCAACATTATAGCTTGGATCTCACCTTACTCCTGAGCTTTTCCTCAACATTCCACCCCCACTCCAAGCTCTGCCATGTCCACCTGTGCCCGAGGACACACTCTCGTGTACAGGTCCCTGGTTATTCTCTGTCTCAGATGCTCTCTTATCTTCCCACCTTTACTGAAGCTTCCTTAATGGCAAGGGACAAGTCTTCGAGAAGTGGTTGGTAGGAAGGCAAGAGACGGGTACATATATGGCCAAAGCAGCAAAGATAATTCCCTGGGAGGACTTTCCAAAATGTCCTGTCATCCAACATGTCGACTTTAAAAAAAGCAATCACTCGAATGCATAAATTCCTGTTTACTAAAAAATAGTTGCTTATCAATTTATGATTAACCATGATAGAAAAATGGAGCCTGGAACAATGGTGGGATGCTACCAGATTTCTTATTCTAAAAGATATTTTTACACGTAAAATAATGGAGGTAAAATCAGATATCAGAATTTATAAAGGTGTCTTTTTGTGTCTTTGCTTTGTTCTCCAGTTTCATATTAAATTATTGTTAAAAACTGTATCACCTGCCTACTTACTAAGCATTTAGATCACAAAATGCTATGTAATTCCATAGAAGAGGCCTCCCTCTGAAGGTTATTTTAAAAATTCTATTCAACTATTAAATTTACTTAGCCAGTAGTAATTCAAATGAATGGGTAGTTAAAAATATGCATAGTATAGTTTTCTAGATAATTTGCTTCCATTTCCTCAATGAACATTTACTGATCTCACATCTACAAACCAGGCACTCACTTAGATTCCCAGATTACAAAGATGGCACACTCTTTGTTTCTATTGCACCCAACTGAGTCAAGAGCAGTGATCCTTAACCAGTTTTGAAACCAGAAGCTTCATAATTTCGCAGGGGCTTTTTCCAAGTACATACTGCCAGGCTCCAACACAAGTGCTTTGGAAGCAATGGTTTGGGATGGGCCTTTGGCAGGCGTGTTTTTAAAAGACCCCCTAAGCAATTCAAACATTGTTTCCAGTTAAGAACCACTGGCCTGGTCAAGGAACATAAGTAATATTATACCACCTGGAATTAGAGGCATGCATTTGAGCCTCTGAAAGGCTTACACATCTATTTTTGAAAGTCTAGGAGACTCTGTGTTATTTAGACAATCTTTATACTCTCTAGCTCATCATAAGTCTCTAAAGTTCTTGGAGACAACTCTGATAAAGGTTTCTATATTAGCTTTATTTGCTCCATAAGACTATGAGTATTTTGGCCCTAAAATGCTTTAGTAAACTATTAAAGAAATCAATCTTTGCAACAGTGTGTCACATATTACTATGTAATTCCTAATTATGTCAACGAATTCCCCAAAGTAAGTCAAAAGGATATGCATGTTATTTTCAGCAATATACTGCTCACACGATGAGAACGTTGCCTGGTGGCCCCTTCCAGGTAAGAAAGTAATTTCAGTAAGTTGTTGGCACCTCCCTTTGATCATGTCTCAGGGAAAATGCTTGGAGCTGCTCATAATGAAAAGTAATACTGTCCAATTTAACTTTCATCAAACTGCAGCTGGGTTAGAGCAAAGTAGCCCTCAGGAAATCCCACATGCCAAGAGCAGGAACTGCACCCTTTACAAAGGGGCAGCAGGAAGAATCTGAAATGAAATAGAACTCATTTTTTTAAAAAGAATTTCTTTATGGCTTTGTAAGTAATCATTTGAAAGTTGTTGAAAAGCCAGTGTGGTTTCTTTAACACAGCACTCAAACTGATGGGCACTTCTAACACACTTACAAGAAATCCAGAGCAAATGGTCACTACTTTTTCTCTTCCTTAATAACAGGAAATCAATATACACAGCATAATTCTTGATACAGACCTACATAGAAAAGTTTGTCCTCATATTCAGAATTCTAAGATCCATAGACCAACTAATCAACTGGAGACAAAAACTGACAAAGTAGGAACGAGGAGGACACTCCAGTTCTGTTTCTAGAGCTGCCTCAGAATGGGCTTTTGTCGACATGGGCATCTTCTACGGTCCTTCCAAAAACTACAGAACTGCTCCCACACAGCAGGCCATGGCGGCACTCCAGCTAAAGTCTGGTTTAAATTAACAACAAGCAAGGGAAAGAGCAAGATGAGATTTATAAAGAAGGGAGAAGGAGGGGAAGGAGGCAAGGAGGGAGGAGATTTAGAAAGAAAGGAGGAAGGAGGGAAGGAGGAAGGAAGACTGAATAGGAACAACAAAGCGTGAGACAGAAAATGGATGAGATCCCAGGAAAAGAGACACTAACACAGGAACACAAAGAAAGCAGAAATGGAGAAAGAAGACGGAGGCTCTCCATCCAAAGTTTCAGGGGCTCTCCCACCTCTGGTCACATTTTCTCACCCTCTCATTCTCATGAGAAAATATATTCTTCATTCCAACCACAACAAATGTAAGACTAGAGTTCTTTGAAAATGTTCATGAATAAACATACATTTAAATCATCGTTGTGTACAGTCCAAGTCTATGATTCTGACTATGAGGCAAAAATATTGAGTCACTTTACATGGACAGATCGTGCGCTCCAGTGAGTAAACTGGCACGGTGGCGTGGGTGGGACGGACAGCAGCATGGGGACAGAGGGAAGCTGAGCTCATTCGTTCAGTGTTCAGCAGATGCTTATCCAGCTCTAAGTAAGAGGCTGCTTTTAGGGTGGGCTCCAAAGGCTGAGAAACAGCCAGCAAAGAGAGCCGAGGAGGTCATATGTCACAGGAAGGAGGAGATCATTGTCCCACGGATGAGGAGGACATGTGTCCCATGGATGAGGAGGTCAC